>NC_133559.1:13943094-14246125 GCF_048773025.1 Camelus bactrianus
TGCCTGTCCTGTTCTCTCTGCTAAGGTCTCCCAGCCAGGTCACTCTGAAGCCTTTCACAAATGAGGACTCACACAGTCAGCAGTTTGGTGAATTGTCCCAACACAAGCCTCTCTGGGTAAGAGCTTCTGATGCTGCTTAATGTGCCTGTGTGAGCCTCAGCTGGCTGCTGAACTTCAGTTTCTTCATCCAAAATAGGGACGTGATTACCTCTACCTCACTGACTGTTGTAAAACTCCAATAAGATCATATATACCAGAGTGTCATACCGTATGCACAGATCCATGCTACTTTTTTTATCAGACCACTGGACATTCCCACTTACCGCCTTCTAAGTGGTTGAGAACAGAGAAGATATGATCATTATTTGATGGGCGACCATTTTCTTACAGAGGAAGCAAATATGCCAGAGGACTTTAGTTTCAATAATCTGGTGACCTGGATAAGGTACATTCTCTATGTAAGTGGTAGAAACTCTGAATAATCCAGCACAGTGGTTCTTGGATTATCAAAAGTATAACATTTCAACAATAAATGCTGAGCACAGAGGAGGCCAGATGTTCCCCACAGTGTGGCTCCTGCTTAATTTTCCTGCGGAGTTGTCTCAATCAGCTTACAGCTTCTTGTACAACTGTACACAGTCGGTGGAGGGGGGTGGTGTGGAGAGAGACAGACAGACAGACAAAGACACAGAGAGAGACAGAGAGACAGAGAGAGAAAGAAAAGGAAAAGAAAGCCCCAAAGCAAGAAATCCACACACCAGTCCTGCAGTAACCTAGGAATCAAGGCATTCGCAGCCAAAAAGCTTTTCTCGGGGTGGCGGGGCGTTAATGGATTTATATTATTTGTGGTTATCTGGATTTCAGATTGACACCATAAATATTCAAACTCTGAACTCAGCTGGAAGCAGCCGCCACTGACTCTTCTGTGACCTAGCTGGAAACTTTAAATCAGCTGTCTCCTTGACTTTCAAGGGAATGACATGCCCCAAATCCATGAGATAGCATCTCCTTAGTGTTTTATTACCTCCAGAGGACCTCAGTTCAGTATGGCCTGGAACTACAGCCTCTCCTTTGAATGCCAAGTCTGGTTAAGATTGCCAAATCATAAAGTACTCTGTTCTGGGGTAGAGACGTCCTAGGCTGTGGGTACAGACAGCTTACTCTATGTTGCACTTGGTGGACTTGTATACAGCACAAACCCTGCAACACATTACTTGCGGATTGACGCGGGTCTGCATCCACCGCTCTCGCTGTTCAGTAGATCTTGCCCAGTTACTTTCCTTCTCATTGTCTCATATTATTTGTCTCTGGGGGATGGATTGATAGGGCTTCTGTGCAGGTGTAGGAGACATTTTCCTCTTGGTGCATTGGGAGCTACCCCATCCCTATGCGCAACAGCTGGCCGAAGTGAGATATTCTTCCAGAAGTGGAGTTTGAATCTCTCTCTGGTTCACTTCAGAGGTGATGCTAGGATGTTGGTGCTAGGAGGAGAGGGACAGTCCTCGTCCCTCCTCCTGAGTTGCAGAGATGGGGGGAGCCTTCCACTAGCAACAGGCTTCCTTTTGCCCCATGACGAATTGTGCTGAAGGCTTGACAGTGCCAGATCCATCATGAGGATCGGGCCAGCTCCTTCTCTCTGTTCGTGTAACAGATGCGGCGGCAGCCACAATGTCAATAAAGGTTATGTCCTGCTTCAGAGAAAAAGGGGCCAAAACACCATTTAAGTAATTGCTTGTAGGAAAAAAAAAATCCAGCTATCCTTCTAGGCAGGCAATGGCATTATCGGGACGTCTCCATACATAGGCTGCTTCGCCCTTCCTTTCCCGGATGAGTTGAAAGGTATTATCAGAGGAAGATGTGTGGGTCTATTACCGAGAGAAAGGGCAAGGCATGAACAATTCCACGTTGTGACTTCAGGGGTCCCATCTACTCAGTGTTTGAAAATCCACCAGGAGTCCTTATTCTATAATTTGACCCAGACCATAATATACCCCAGAGGTCATAACACTTCCTTTGGATATTTGCTATAATGGAGGGGAAAGAAGAGGGAAGAGTCATTAAGGTGAAATCAGCACAACACTAGACTTATTGCGTATTTTAATATTATTAAATTCTGTATTTTACATGTGGCATCCATGTGCATTTAGGGTCTCTGAATAGCCTGAGCAAAAAGTATTCCAGGAAAAAAGGCTAACATGAGCAGGGAACAGCAAGAAGAACAGCACAGCTGGGGCGAAAACTTAGAGGTGGGGAGTGGCAGGTAACAGACGTGGAAAGGCAGGAAGGAGCAGACCATAGACCAGCCACTGTAAGACCGGGTTAGGCTGCCTGCCATACCAGAGTTCTCTAGAGATGAGACACTCCTGCACAATTATTAGTAGAAAAGCCACAGGATCACATTGCATCTCAGACAAATCACTCTGACCACTGCGTGAAAGAAGGATTAGAGAAGGACAAAAATCGTGGCGAGGAAACCTGTTAAAAGGAATGTTGACCTAGACGTGGTAAAATGTAATGAGGGTCTAAAGCAGAGCATTGATAGTGAAGATGGGAGGAAATAAAATGTAAGAGTTGGAATTAACTGGGATGGTGAGTAGTTAGGTCCTGGGGCTGGGGAAGCGGGCTCTATCACTGATAAAGCCCTCATTGCTCAGTTTGTGTGACTGGGGATATTGTGGGGTCACCAAATGGAGATGAAGAATATTGGAAGAGGGGCAGGCTGGGGAGGGTGAAGGATTAGCTTAGCTCTGAGTGGGTTCAGTTTGAATCTCTGGTGAACAAGACCAGCCCTAACTTCCCAGTCTGCTTCTAAATAGCTGCCTCAGTTGCCTACCGACCATCATTTCTAGACAGAAAGTTCCCTTTCTACAGGAGAGCTACATGTTTGGAGTAAGATGTTACACTCAGTCTCTAGCCCACATTTTGGAAGAAGGTGTGTGCTTTCAATTCATGAGACAGTACATTGCTGTCTATTCCTTTTGAATTCAAAACCACACTTCTCCCAGGACTACTGCGCTCTGCTGTAGCTCAATGCAGCCTAGAGCAGCAAGTTGCTGGGAACAGTCAGAACACTCTGGAAAAGAAGTCCTTAACCCCGGGTAACTGAAGTCTACAGAAACAGATCTCACTTGTAGATTAGGGAATTGATATTCATATCAAGGCTGAAGACTCTGTTTGTGGAGGAATCCTAGTGTTAATTCTGTTGGCCACCTACTTAACCTGGGTATAAAAAGTGAACACCTGTTTACATTAACTAAGGCAAGAGCTGAAGTGTTTGGGCTCCATGATCAAATAGCAGAGAGTTCTGGGAGGCAGCTGGGCCTCGGGGATGAGGGTGCTGGGTTGTGAACTCCATTAGCTTCTCCCTCTTGCTATCTCTCTCTCATGTCTGTTTCTCGGCGTGTCCCTACTGCCTTCTCTTAGATGGGCTTTCTCCAAGAGCTGGAGACGTTGTCCACTGGCAGATCCCAGGCTTTTATTTAGAGTCCTTCCATTCAGGAAGGATGGTTTCTCTTCCATAGGTTCAGTTTGCAGAACCCGGAGGCTTGGTGGGTAGAGTGTTATGATTGACTACCTCTAGTAGAATCGCGCTTTTGAGGAGCAGATAAACAATATTTTCTCATCCAAAAGGGGAGCTGGTCTCAGAAGAAAGGAGATACACCTACTAGGTAAAGCGATGCAATATATGAGTGCTATGCTGCAGTTATAAAAATTATATTTATATAATTTATAATTATAAAAATTATGCATACCGTGCCATCGCAAAGTTTTACATAAGGACATGAGAATTTATTATGCAAGCATGGCGCGAAGTCTCACTCTGAGACTATGGGGGTGGGCAGGAACCATTACTGAACTCCCTACTCTGATTCATGACTCACTCCCCTGCACTCCTAGAGCATCAAATGTGTGCATCTGGTAAACCACTTAATACGTTGCCTTGTAATTATTATTTATAGGCCTGTCTTCATCTCCAGACTGTGAGCTCCTTAAGATCAGCGACTATCTTCATCACTTTTGAATGCCCAGTTCCTGGCACAAAGTTTGGCACAATGTTATTCCTCTTCCTGCTGGAGAAGAAAAACAAATAAACAACAACAATGACAAAAAAGCAAAAACAAAAAAACCCAACTACTTCTTAATTTGAAACTCTGTGCCCAAATCACAGAAGCAGCAAGGCTTTTAAACAGCAATGGGGTGGGGGGCGGGTGCTGTACATTGCATTTCAGACAACTATTGTTATTGGAAAGCAAGATTCCTCTTGAAACTGGCAGCACTCTTCCCATAGCAACCTGCGAGAGATGTTTGCTGTTTAGAAAAAAATGGAATATGGGAAAGGGAGGTAAGTGGTAGTGTTATATTTTTCATACATTAATAATAATATTAATATAAGCAAAGATGATGTTAATAAATTATCAGCTACACAGTATTGTGTTTGGAATTGTATATTGGTACCAGGAGTAGTTAAAGAACTGGTGTTGCATCATTGACACTCTTCTTTATTTCCCCTAAAAAGCATGAAATTGTGGATCTGTTGACCGGTGTTCGGGGTGCAGCTGGTGAGTATAGAACATTAATAAACTTATTACATTGCAGGTCAAATGTACGACTTTTTCCTCACCAGTAATGTCCCATAATCAACACAGCTAATCAGCCCCTGAAGCCTTAAAGAAACTGCTAAACTCCATCAATCTTGCTTGACTTTTAACTATTCTTTGACACTACTGGTTCTTGCATATCTACATTGAGAGAAGAGGGCTTTGGCGGAATGGCGGGGTCTCTGCTGGGGCATTGGCAATACCTTGGTCCTGTTGAAGGGATCATACACCTCTTTCCTTCTACCTCCCAAGCATTAGACGCTAGCAAATTAATTTGAATTGATCAATGGATTGGCTTCCACCCCACCAAGGAGCTTGTCATATGCAAGAACAACATTTAGGAATGAAAAATCTAACCATATGCAGATTCCTAGTTTTGTTCCCAAAATAACTCCTGGTGCCGTTGGCTCCTTTTCCTCATCTAGTTACCATCTGGGGTTTGTGTATGTCTGTGTGTGCACGCTCACAGGCAATAATACCGCCTCCCCACAATCTGCCAGGCACAGACCCTCTCCATCGACCTCTCCCACGCGTATGTACTCACTGAACCAGGGATGTGGAAAGGATTTCAGATAGAATGAAGAAGCCGTGCCTACCTTCCTGCCCAAGATTTCACATGCACTTTATTCTTGCCTAAAAAAATTAAAAAAAAAAAAGTTGATCTATAAGCAGAGGCCGAGGAGGCTGGTAGCAACAGGAGTTAATTTGGAAAGATCTAGTGTATGTGGCTCCTTGGTGCTTGAGCAAGTGTATGGAAGTGCTTAAGTGCTTGGGGGCTGTGGACATTTTTGTATAAACTGAACAACTAACTCAAACCATGGCCTGTTTCCTTTTTACTTCAGGAACGTATTTATTTCACATTTCTTTGGTTTAGAAATGACCAGGGCATTGAACTAATTAAAAAAAATTATTTAATATGTAGGAATAAATCCTACCCAAGCTGAGACCTTGTCAGCCAATTCCAACCTGGACTGCAACCTTAGAACAGCATAGTAAATCTCTTATAATAGGGGCTTCCAGTTCCAGTATATCACGGAGCGCTTTGCATACTTGTCAGGAAGCACAATTCACCTCACCAACTGCCCTCACAAACTTCCTGACACACGAGGGGCTCAGAGTGTTAAGGCTGGGGAGCCCGAGACTGGACTCAGCTATTGACGGTGAAGGGAAAGCAGGGCTTACACTTGGGAAGCCGGGGGGATCTAGGGAGTCAATGGAAGTGAAAAATGGAGGCAGGGGAGGATGAAACCAGAGACTTCTCTGCCTTCTCCGCTTCCCCCCTGTGAAGCCGACCAACTCACACAGGAAGCAGCTATTCCAGTCTTTGGTTCATTTATCCCAGGGAACAGGTCAAGGAAAGGACAAAGTAGCCATCATGCGCCTGAAGACATGGAGGAGGACACCAGGAGGGGCTTGAGAGAGAAAGGCTTTCTTTTAAAAAAAAAAATATATATATATATATATATATATATAAAAAAATAAAAAAATGTATATACACGAAAGGGAAGTCTGTTACTTCAAATGACAGATGTGAAATAGCAGACTCCCTCCTAGCTGTGCTGGTACGAAATGCACCGTTTTGCTTGGCTTCCTGGCACCTGCTGCAGAAGAACTCTATGGCGGTTGATGCTCCCTGAGCACCCCTGCTGGCCCACCCGTAGGAGATGGTGGAGCGGGGGTGGCTGTAGTGATTTGGGATGATGAACTCTGAGAAAGCCTCTGTGACCTTAATTTTCTATGTGTAATGTTGAAAACACCCCACTCAAGACTCAACTCTTTTGGTGAAGGCTGTGTCCATGTTACAGAAGGGATAGGAAAAAGAGTCTAGTAATTTGTGAATGAATTATTGCTAAATATTTTCCCTGATTCAGACAGGAAGGCATGGAAGAGAGGGGAAGAGAACATGGGGGTACTGTGTATCTGAGATGGAAGAAAGGGACAACTTTGACAAGCCAAGTGAAATTAGAGCTATTCAGTGTTCTTTATAGCTTTCCTTTGCCAAAAAAAAAAAAGTATATAGATCTGGTGAAGAGAGTGTAAAAGGAATAAACATTTTCTGATTCCATTCTGGTCCTCCTGATGATGATCCAGGACATGCAGAGATCTTTTCTGCATGATGCCTCAGGCTCCCAGGATGTAACAAAGAATATCTCTCTCACTTTTACTCACCTCAAAGGAGGAGACTGGGATCAGCCTTAATACTTTAGGACAATGGATTCTGATTCCTTAAGCTCCATTAATTGCCTATATAATTGTAACCAGCTTACTATCATATGTCCCTGAATTTTGCGCCAGGGCCATAAGAATGCAGGGGAATTTTCAGAGTTGAGCAGGTTTGCAGGGGTTTTCAGTCATACCCATCATCACGTGACTTGCAAACATCCAATTTCCAAGGAAGTCACACTGAGATGAAATAGGTTTCTAAATCCACGCCATCTTTCATTAAAATGTCATTTCTCCTTGGAAATTTCTAGTTCAAGGGAAAGTGATGCATGGTCATAGGGTAAAGAAAGCAAAGTCAGATACCAGATGCCCCTCCAAAACTGTCTTAGATGCTTTTTGAAGTGTTTGGCCTATCATTAAGATTTCAAGCTCAGGGGGCCACCACAGGTTTGTTACGGGGAAAAATTCTCATTATTATTAACGCAGTTTGGTACAGTAAACCCTATAACTCACACTGAGCACATGATTTAGCCTTGATCATAGCCAAGACGTCACCAATGCAGAGATTTATCTGCCTGTTGTTTTGACCTCTTGGTCAGAGGATCTCATATTGGATGGATGGAGATGCCAGGCCCCTTGCTCGACACGTAATTCAAGGTCATTTGGACGTGGCCCTTCAGTCGTGAGGACCTGCTCATCCTCTAAGTGGCATATATGTTCCCATATATCCTTCTGCTGGTTTCTCTGGTTTTCTCCTTATCCATTCTTTTCTACGAAAAATGCCAAAGAGCGAGGTTCAAAGAGAAAAGATCAGAAGCTGATTATTTGGGGTAATTTGGAGAAGGGAGATTCTTCCCCATGAGCTATGTGTGTATTTCATACTATCAACATGATGCCTTTTCTAAGATAAAAGTTTAACTCCTTGAAGATGATATAGAGAAAAGATAAAAGGGACAGGGCAAAAACCAAGGGGTAAACAACTGTTTTGACCACATATTATTAAAACTAAATTAATAATTTTGTCCTTACCTATGTGCTAGGCCCTGATTCAGGAGCTATAAAGGTTATTAACACATTTATGATGACTTACTTGTTCTCATGGATGCTTATGTCTTATTGGGCACAGACATTTAAGAACATTAGACAATACCCAATAATAAAGAATTTAAGTGGCAATTCTGGACAACAGTGGCTATATTATTAAAGGACACTTATATTTATCACTCAATGAATTGTACAGACAATAATTGCTAAAGTATTTCAAAGAAGGGAGAGGTTCTTTTAGGCTAGGCTTGGAAGGGACATTGTTTAGGAAAAAAAATATGGTTCAATTTACTCTTGCTCGGAAGGGAAGTGATTTGGATAAGTGGAGAGGAGTGCCATGTGTTTTGATGATCAAAGGAAACAGAAATAAATGTTTCTTCATCTCATGCCTTTTACAGATGTAGCTCTATGCTAGGTATTTTCATCACAATAATTCTGTGAAATAGAGACTGTTATTCCCAATTCATAAAAGGGGAAACTGAGGCTTATAGAGATGAATTACTTTGACTAAGATAGCAATCAGAAATAAGAACACGGAATATCACATTCAGCCATGATGTAGTAATAGAGAACACTTTTACCTTTCCACTTTAAAAAAGTAGAAAGCTAAACAGAGTATATGAATAAATTTTTCAGTCACTGGACAATAGAAAGTGTAGGACTGTGATTCCTGAAATGAGGAACAGATGAAAGCATCCTGTGCTGCCCTAGCTTACCACTTGGAGCTTCCAGGCCATAGGATGGAGTGAGAGAACCCAGTCAGAGTCTGGTGGTCCTGCAGGAAAACTAAAGTGTCTAGAATTTTGGACTAGAGGACCAGAGACGATGGACTTTCTCAGGGACAACTTTGGAAATCTGCAGAAGGGTCCCTTTGGGTCATTGATTGAGTAGTAATCTGTGGACAGATAAGAAAAAAAAAATACTCATGGACAGGCAAAGGCCACTGGCAAATAGTATGCTAACCAATTTCTAGAACTCTTAGACAGTACAAAACAGCTTGTGTTTTTAAGATCCAGAGTGGAAAGACCTCATAAAACATGGGTCATTTGGCAGAGTGCTCTCAGAAATATGGCCTTGTTAGTGGGAATAAATTAGCTCTAGACTAAAGAATGCCCTTGGCTTGTCTTAACAAAGTGTAGAAGTAAGACTCAAAGGATTCAACAAATAATGACAAAGTCTAAAACTATTTAGAGGAATAACAACAATTCAGCCCCTACAACATAAAACTCAAAATGTCTGGTGGCCAAACAAGAATTACCAGGCATGCATGTAAGCAGGAAAATACGATCCTACAAGAAGGTAATCTGTCTATAGAGACAGACTCAGAAATGAGAGCTATAATGCAAGTGGCAGTACGAGACATTAAAGCAGGTTTTAGACATAAGCTTCACATAATGAAGAAGGTAAAGTAAAACAGAGACATGATACGAAGAAAATGGAAATGTATAAAAATGGGCCGAATGGAAATCCTAGGGGTAAAAAATAGGATATTGAACCAAAAGACACACTGGGTGTAACAGATTAACATCATAGTAGGCATTGCAGAGTAAAATGTCAGTAAAAGTTAAAAGCAAGAGAAAATGCCTAAAATGAAATCCAGACAGAAGAGACTAAAAAAAAAAAAAAAAGAACCAACAGAGACTGATGATTGTGTGACAATGTCAAAAAATCTAAAATAAATGTAATTAGAGTCTTAAAAGAAGAAGAAGAGGAAGGAGAGATTTTAAAAATGGAGAAATTTTACAAGTTTGCTGAAAACTATAAACCCACATATCCAAACCTCAACAAAACCCAGGCAGCATTAAGTTTTAAAAATTTACACCAAACAACCAAGTGATTAAAAACCCAGAATAAAGAGAAAAATAAAGTAATAATTTAAATTTTAAAATAGTATTAAAAGCAGCCAGTGGAGGGAGAAGCCACATATGTACAGAGCAGTACAGAGTGACAGTGGTAAGAATGATAGCTAACTTCTCTTGAGAAGTTATGCAAGCCAGAAGACAATGAAGTCAGTTTTTAAAGAATTATAAAATAAAAGACAATTTAAAATTCTCTACTGAAAAAAAATTTTTTAATAAAGACGGAAAAGTGAAGATGTAAGACAAAAAAATGAAAGAATCTATCACCAACAGATCTACACTTCAAGAAAGGCTGAAAGAAATTCTTCAAGCTATAAAGCAAGAGCCCCAGTTTTATGGGAGGGGCCATCCATAAGGAACTGTACGTATCTCCATCCCAAGTTGGTCCAGTCACAGCCAGGCTAATGGGATGTGCCTGTGTCAAGGTGACAGGGCTCATCCTGAAGCTATAACTTCAATTTCTGCACTGTCCCAGACTCCACCCCATCCTTACCCCCTCCATCTGCTTTGGCTCTCTTTCCATGTCGCTGGTGTAACTTTCCCTTTACTCATCTTCATTTAGCTCTCATCTGGCCTTTTCTGTATTTATTGATGTTGCTGAATGAATAATTCTACTTAGGGTCTGTTGGCAAGCATCATTTTCATTTGTCTTCTTTCTATCGTTGGTTTCTCTCCTTTGTCAATTTGAGCAGACATCGGGACCTTGCCACATTGTCTCTGTCTTGAGTGTGTCCCTTCCATCTTCTTTCCATGCTTTTCATTTTTCTTTCTTAGCGTGGCTCAGCACAGGGAGCCCTTTGTTCTTTATTTTCAGCAATCACATCGGATACCCACCAGCAGACAGACCATGTATTTTGTAGGGCTGAATGCAAAATAGAAATGCAGGATTCCTTGTTCAAAATTATTAAGAAATTCAAGACAATGACAGCAAAGAATAAACCAAGTGCAGGACCTTTCTGAGCGCAGGACTCTGGGTGACCACACAGATCGCAGGTCCGAGAAGCCAGTCCTGCCCACTAGATTGTAAGCTCCATGAAGAGAGTGACTGTGTCTCCCTTGCTCACTGCTCTATCCCAGCAACTAGCGCAGAGGTTACGTAAATCAAAGAAGCAATGATCCAGAACTTCGTGGTGCACACGTATTATCTCATTTCTCATTTCAACCCTTTTGCTAATTCTGCTCTGACAATCACTAATATCCTCATATACGGGTAAGCGAACTGAAGCTCAGGGAAGTTGGGATGTGGTTTGTCACAGTGCTTATAAAACATGACACAGAGACTCATTCTCACCTCTTTTAATTCCATTCTCTAAACTGCCTTAACTCTCGTCTCAGAGATAGGAGGTGAGGAAGGCACGGGGGCATTTTCTCATAATCCCTCCTGTCTCAGAATCCTACAGGAACTCTGGGATAAGAGAAACTATTTATTTTCTTTTCTTGATGTTTCCTTGGCAACAACAATAATAATAGTAATAATGCTTTGCATGTATTAAAAACTGTATTTTACAAATCTGGTTCATTTCCAGTTATCATCGTAACTAAAACTGAAAGACAAGCACTGAGGACGTGGAAGACGATCTGACTAGTAACAGTCTGTACGCTATTTCAAGCAAATAGCTGAAAATATCAAAAACATCAGAGCTAACCCCGGTCCTCAGGAAATTCTTATTGGTTTATTTTGAGCTCCATGGTGCTCAATATTTTGGCCATGGTGCAGCCACTCGAGAAGCCCCTGCGGCATCTGATTCAAGGACCCAGAAGGCCTGCAGGGTGCACAGCAAGACTTCTGTGCAGGAGGGGCCGCAGGGCTCGGAGAGGAGACTCTCTGCTTTGTTTTTCTTGCAGGGCATAAAGCTGGGTTGAACTTTTAACCTTCATTGCTGCCTCTTGGTTAACTATATCATTGTTTTCCATTCACAGAGTTTAAAGGGATGTTAATAGTTTTGTTGGCGTTTGTTTTAAAATTCCATGTGCAAATTAAGTCCAGAAAGCATTGTGCAGATGAGGCATTTATTAATAGGCTCCTGTAGTACCCTCTACTTATTCCTGGTGCAGTATTTAACACATCGAGTTGCACTTGCCTAGTGATCTGTCAATTTTAAGCTCCTAGAATCTTACTTTATGCTTTTACTTTTTGTGTCTATGCACCTGGTAGAGGGAAGGCAGTAGGTAAATCCTTGATGAATAAAGGAATGATTTAATGATTGTCATTGAAACAGGAAGTTTGTTTTTTTTTACAATGATTGTTTTTTTTTTTGGAGGCAGGGGCAGGGGGAGGTAATTAGGTTTATTATTTTTTAAATTTATTTTATTTGTATATTTACTTTTAATGAAGGTACTGGGGATTGAACCCAGCACCTTGTGCATGCTCAGAAGCAGCTCTACTACTGAGCTATACCCTGCCCCCTCAAACAGAAAGTTTTTGATCCCAGCATTTGAATCAGGATATTTACACCCTATAGCCATCCCTTCATGCTCTGAACACTCAGGTGCTTACAAACACCATCCCCACATCCCTACTCAGCAGGGTCCCATTCCAAATCCCTAAACTCCCAGTGGGCTTTTGGGCACCGCTGTTGATACAATGCATGCTTGAATATTAAAGCCCTCTGCTCTCTCTCCAACTTAACCCTGGTTTCTCAGAGCTGGCCCTCTGGGGACCTCTCCAAGCCTTTCAAATGACATCCAGACAAACCAGGCTGAATTATGAAATCATAGCATTACTAATATCAAATCCCAAGCCTCATATTTTAATATCGTATATGAAGTTCTGTCTAAAGACCAAGATTAATTTAATATGTAAAACAATAGATACCTCAAATTAATACAAAACATTGCGATACAAATGACTTTTATTCAGATTTGAGTAGTGCACACAAAGGCTATAAGTAAATTAGTTTTATTGATCTATATTCATAGAATTATTTAAATGTACCCTCCGGTACTAAGAGCCAAGGGTTTTTCTGATGCTTTCCATTAATGCATTTTTCATTAGTGGCTAGTGCTGGGAAGCCCAAGTTTCATTTGGTTGCAAAAGATTAATTTCCTCTTGACAACCATGGCCAGATTAAAAAAAAAAAATGGGGGAGTTGAAACAGTGACCTACAGGACAGTTCTCAGAACTATGAATTAGACAACCAGGAAAACACAGATAAAAAAAAATGTATATATATATATATATAGTGTGTGTGTGTGTGTGTGTGTGTGTGTGTGTGTGTGTGTGTTTCCTTGACTGTATATCTACTGGGGAGAAAACAGCCATTTTGCAGAGAAATAAATCAGAATCACATGGTTCTCAGCCCTGTCTCAGAATATGTGTATACGCCATAACCATTTGTAGTTGACGATTGACCTATTTTCAATCTCAGAAATATAAATAAAAGGGCAGAGAGCCAATTAATTTCCAAAGACCTCTCTTATCCCTCCTCTTTCTGCTGGTTTGTTTTTCTGAAAGTTATTTCTCATCAACCTCATGAAAGGAGCATATATAATAATAGTAATAATATAATTAAGGCTAATTAAAGCCATTAAAATTAATTTTGTTTGGAGATTTATTGGAAAATTTGGAACTCCCATTGAGATAATTGATACTCACTGGGGAGTCACAAAACTGAGCCCCTGAATTTGACTGCTGCCTGGGTGTTGTAACAGCTCAAATGGTTCACTGCTTCTGCTCCCTCCCGAGGGCGGTGTGGTCATTGTACCGGCTCCATGGGGAGCCTCCAAGTGTTCTCATTCGACTACCTCATCATTGGAGCCTACAGCCACTAAGCCACTTAGATTATGACGGTAGAATGGTACTGGTATGGACCCTGAAGAACAAAATGGGAAATATTTCTATCAGAAGGCAGAACAAGCACTCATTTTTATGATATGATTTGTGAATCATTAAATGCCCCTTTGCTTAAAATACATCTCTCACAGACTGGCCCCAGGGCCAGAAAATCCCCGTTTAAGATGTATTCCTTAGATATGAAGAGGTCCCATTAGGGTATAAATTCCCCTGGGAGAGTCAAGTCACTATCAACCATGAACACCAGGGTTCCAGTAAGTCCTGCAGATGGAGTTTTAAATTTACAGCTTTTACAAAGTGTGGTGGGCAGAAAAGTACCAACGATGTTCCATAGTGTTCATATCCTACCTGCTCACATTCTACACCCCAGATGTTACATTGTAATATGACAAAGGGGAATGAGGCTTCCAGAGAGAATTATGATTGCTAATCAGCCGACCTTGAGAGAATACTCTGAATTACCTGGGTGGGCTCAACATACTCATAATAAGAGCCCTTGTTCTTGGAAGACAGACACAGAAGAGAGAGGACCAGAGAGACAGCAGTGTGAGAAGGGCTCAGCCCAATGTTGCTGGAGGAAAGGGGCCCTGAGCCAATGGAATGTGGGTGGCCTGTAGAAGCTGGAAAAGGCAGGGAAATGGATTCTCCTCCAGAGCCTCCTCCAGGAATATAGCCCTGAGGAAACCTTGATTGTATCCCAGTGAGGCCCATTTTGTATTTCTTACCTACAGAATGGTATGATGATAAATTTATGTTGTTTTAAGCCAGTAAGGTTTTGGTAATTTTTACAGCAACAACGAAGACTAATACACAGAGGAATGGGGACAGGCACATTTGGGTAAATGTATAAGCAAGTAGAGATTAAATGGAAAGGGGGAAGGTTGACGCAAAGCCCTTCAGAAAATA
The DNA here is from genome assembly GCF_048773025.1 of Camelus bactrianus. Taxonomy (NCBI): domain Eukaryota; kingdom Metazoa; phylum Chordata; class Mammalia; order Artiodactyla; family Camelidae; genus Camelus; species Camelus bactrianus. Next base: position 13,957,458 of record NC_133559.1, read on the forward strand.
AAGTACTATTAGTGAAATTAACTAGAGAAAGACAAATACTGTATGCAGTATCACATGTATGAGGAATCTGAAAAAGAAAAAAAAAACTTAAAGATACAAAGAATAGATTTGCAGTTGCTAAAGGCGGGGGTTGGGGTGGGGAAGAAAGAAAGGAAAGAAGGTGCTATGGAGGAATCCACTGTGAGGTGACATTGTGAGTGATGGGAATAAGGGAGGTGCTGGGCAGATGGATAATTCATGTGGATATTGGACAGACGCAGGATGGATTATACCAAGAGAAAGGGAGGCGATAAACAGAAGGGAGGCAGAGGGCAGGGTACTCATTTTCTGTTGCTGTGTAATAGAATCATCACAAACCAAATGGTAGTAAATATATTTTTTATGGCACAGTTTCTGTGGGTCAGAAACCTGGGAACAGCTCAGCTAAGTCCACTGCTTGTGCTTTCACGAGGCTGCGGTCAAGGTATCAGCCAGGCTGTTCTCATCTGGAGGCTCGAGTGGGGAAGAATTCCCTGCCCTGTTCATTCAGGTTGCTGGCAGGATTCATTTCTTTGAAGAAGCATGATTATAGGTCCCAGTTCTTTGTTGATTGCCAGCTGAAGCCCATTCTCTGGTCCTAAAGTCTGCCCACAGTTCCTAGAGGCCACCCATTGCTCCTTTCACAAGGGCTTCTGCAACTTGATGGCCATGAAGTGCTTGGTGGTTAGTTCCAGTCCGCTAAGACTGAGCGTACAAAATAACGTAATCAAGAAAGTGACATCTCAGCACTTTGCCATCTTCCATTTGTTAGGAGCCAGCCACAGACCACTTCCACACACGAGGGAAAAGCACTGCACGAAGGTGTGAACACCACAAAATTGGGCTCACTCTAAGGTCTTCCCACCATGGGCCCCAAAGTCAAACTTGACTTATGTCACAATCTTACCTGATTCATGCATCTTGCAGGAGACTTACTACTCCTGCCAATGATTTGTCTGACAGTAAGATGATGGAGTTGACTCTTCCATGGTTCCATCTGGTGGTTATTAGATCTCTAAAGCAGGTCTTTAAGCCTTGAGGAACATACATCTCCTTGATTGGTGTTTGTTGGAGGTGATAAACCCCATACAATAGTGAATAGGGTAGAGTCTGACTCCATATTTCTCCCTGATCTCTCACATTTTCTGCCTTTTTCTTTCAGCTCCTTTGTTCCCTAGGTTTTTCCTTAGACTTCGTACCTCTTCTTCACAGTCAGGAGCTTCCTAGATGAAACAGGAGGCAGGTACTGTACTGTAAATTCAAATGCTAAGGCCATTTCTTGGTGGAGGGTGCAATCCACTGTTTGGATTGGAGAGCGCAGGATCTATCTCATGGAGGCAGTCAGTACACAGCTGTAGTCGCTGCTCCCATAGGCAGTCATGGGTCCAGCGTTTTGGGAAATTTTAGTTTTTCAATGGAGCCTGAAAAATACAACTTTGTTGTTGTAGCTGTTAATGTGAAATAGTTCAAGTCTAGTATGTTAGAAACAGATTCAATTAAAAGACATTTAAGTGGGCAAAACAAAACAAATCTGTGAGTCAGACAAGCCAGTAGGGTGTCTGTTTGCAACTGCTCCTTAAAGAGGGCCCTCTGGTTGTTGAGGGAAATTCTACAACCTGGCAAACCAGCAGGAAAGGGAATGGTGATGGTCAGGAAGACATTTCTTAGTGAATAGAGAACGTACTCAATAATATTTGAAATTGAAAAAATTGACCTTTTTTTTTTTTTTTTTTTTTTTTTTTAAAGAAAGGACTTTCTTGGCTTTTCCAAGGAAATTAGATGGGTGTCTTAGTGTCTTTACACAGACTCCATTATTAATGTGTTTTGTATAATTTTAGATTAGGCAAGACTGCAGGTTACCTGAGGAAACCATGGTAGCTATACAGAAGGGACAGGGAAGAAAAGAAAAATGTAGCTAGGCTTAACCACACATATTCAAATGCTGGACTATTCTGTCTTCTGTGTGGACTGCTGGTGGTTATGCAACTCCTTAACTCTGGAAAGGAGGAGGCTTGGTTATCAGCGTATTACTCTAGTTTCTGATAGTGCAAACTCTGCTGTGCCCTTGAAGCATCAAAGGAGTAAGATTATTTTTAATTCCTTTTTACAAAGGAGTAATATTATTACAAGGAGCTTGAATCAACTTGGACAACTTCAGATGAGTCACGGAAAATCAATGAGGGGACAAGCCGAACCCTAGCCGCTCTAGATGGCAAATTAGATGATGATGGTGATGATGGTGATGCTGACATGTGTGTGTTTTCCTGTTTTACTAGGGAAATGGTGAAGAAACCTAAAAAGCCCACAAATAAATCACGAATAAGCAGGGTAAAGAGGTTCCTTCTAGGCCAGGGAAGAGTTAAATTTTTTTCCCAAACCTGAAATAGGTAATTTAGGATGGCGAGAGTGGTACTTGGGTAGGTGGTAAAGGGGCAGAAGATTTTGAGTATTAAGACAAGGCAAGAAAATGGACACAAGAATGGTCAGCATGAGTATGAAATTTCACAGTGTTCATAGACACTTCTGCACCCTGTAGTAAAAGGAGATCCTGCATTGAAGGTCCCTTACTGAGAAGCTAATAGACCAGGTCAAGCAAACTTTAAAGATGCGCACTTTCATGTTTTATGTTACTACCTAAATATTTTTTTTTCATTCAAAATAAATCAGGCAATGGTTGCTTCAAAGCCAAGTGAGAAGTGAAATTCTGCTAATCAGCACTGCAGAAAATTTACTCTGTGCAGCTCCGAGGAAGCGGGTAACAGCTGTCTCGGTCACTTCTCTCCCTTCCTCCCTGGGTTAACCTGACTCTAAGTCTAGAGCAAAGGCAGATACCATGACCCAACCTGCTCTGAATTTGGCCTCCAGGGGAAACAGCCAAGATGATTTAATGGGTCTTTGTTCATCTCCAACTTCCACAGGGTTCAGCACGTCTCAGGCAATCATTGATTGCTTTAAAGAAATCATGTCTGGCCAGATCGTGATTATTATTACAATTAGCCTACTGCTTTCTAGCAGTCTAACAATCATACCTTGCCAGCAAGGCTTAAACATCACCAGCAGATGAATGTATAATCCCAAAGTTCTACGAGTCTGGCACAATTACCTAGACTGCACTCCCCATTATCTTTTATATATGACAAACATTATTAGAAGGCACATCACTATCCACAGATTCATTTTTGCAATGGATTAAATCATTTGCCTTGAGGACAGAGTGAATTGTGAAATCTTCTTTATCCTTCGAAACCCAGATTAAGAGCTCTCTTGTTTAGGAAGCCTTTTCTGGGCATCTGTAGGTGGCTGGGATGTCTCCCTCTTTAGCACATTGTTCGCTCTTGAACTACAGTATGTCTTCTTATATTTATAGTGGTATTTGTGCTTTTTTCTTTCTTTTTGACTGTGAGCAATTTGAGGGCAAGGATTGGATGATCTCTAAATTCCCAGGGCGTAGGAGTGGAATATTACCGTAGTTTGTTAAATAATGTCTTCAAGGAATTGGAAAAAGATAATAATGGCTCATTTGTTCTCATAGATGTGAAAATGTAGAGAAATGGGTTAATTAGAATTTTAAAAATCCAGTGAAATGTTTGTTTTGTTTTCTTTTTACTTTAAAGGAAATTATAAAGGGTTCTGCTTTGTGTCCCAAAGTCTTCACTTAGGGCTGCTTTCAGTCTTTCATTCAGCATATACACTGTGAGCTCCTACTGTGTGATAAGCATTGTTCTAGGCACCAGAGAGTCTAAGGTGATTGATAAAAGTTTGCATTAATAAAGCTTATATTAAAATAGAAAATTTGCTGAGTGTAGTGTTTATTCTTTTTTTTTTTTAATTTTTAAATGGCATTTTAAAGAGACGTCTATATGTTTAATGTCACCAGCCCTCCACTCCATCTCCCCCAGGCTACTTTTATTATACACCCTCAGAAAATTCAGGGCCCAAGAAGACATGGTTTGAAAATAGCAAACTTAGTGGATTCAACAAAGCATTAGCTTTCCTTTAAGGTAACACTTTTTATTATTATTATTATTTTTAATAAATCACCTTTATTTCCAAGGGAGTAATGTATCTATACTGGACCCTTTATATGTTCTATCTCATTTTAAGACTTGACAACCATCCTAGGAGGTGGATAGTAAACAGTATCCCCTTATACAGCTGACATGAAAGATGCCACAAGAGAAAGGTGGGGATGGAGTAAAATGAGGGAGAAAGAAGGAAAGGAAAAAAAAAAACTTGCTAATCTTATACCAATGAACCATCTCTATCACTGACAATATTGGCTCTCTCGGTGCTCCATAAGAAAAATTCCAGGCAGATTGAAGACATCTCAAACTTTTGCACTGTGAGAGTTATCTGATTTTGTTTTTCTTTCTGATACATGATCCAGTATTTCTGTCCACGTTACTGGGACATGTGTTTGATAACAGAAGCCATCTATATATACCCTTGCATCTGCAGATTTTTTTTTTTCCCTGCATAGGAACATGCGAGAACTGAGCGAATACTATCTGGTGTAAATATACTTAGCCTCTGATTATTCACAGCCGAAGTTGTTCAAGCATTTTTGTTAAAAGAGTCAAAGTGTCCTTGGTCCGTAAGACTGTCTCTTTAGTGAGAAAATACAAGGTATGAGTCATTTGCAAACAATCTGTTTTGCGTTGTTTGTGTTTATTTCTTGGTCAGACTGCTGGATTTAGACACACTGGCAGTTAAGATGAGCATGATTTAAAGTTTTGCCTATAAATTGGGCTCTATTTTATTCCCTACCTTTCACGCGTTCCATTTGGGTCCCCTGGCATTGTAGAAACAAGAGGGGCTAAACTTTTGTTCTTTTCAGTTGCTTCTGCCTGGAGAGAGGGACCAGCTGGAAGTATGCAGCCCTCTGGTGAGTAACGAATAACCAAGGATTTTTCAGTTCTGTCTTCCATCTCCTGTGCAGGTGGGCCTGGCCTGGGGCGGTTGACTCTGCACGGTGAGAAGGCTGGTAGCAACACCTGCGGCGTACTGAGGGATGATCTGAGGATGGGAGGCTCAACTCTACCCTGGTGCTAAACAAACACACCCAAACACACCCAAGAGCATCTCCTACATGCAAGGTACAGTCCTCGTGGGAGGAGGGAAAGAGAGATGAGTCATAACGGGTTCCTTTCATTCGGGAACCTTGAGTTTTGTAGATTATAGAGGACTTGGACGTAAAGACATACGGAAACATTTTTGTGAAAATCCCCAGCCGTCTTTGCCTGCAGCCTCATTTAAACTTCTCCAGGTGTTGTCGTCTGCACGTTGACTCTTAAGAGGCTTAGCTCTACAATATCTGCAAAATGGGGTTGATGATGGTTACCTTACAGGATTGTTGTCAGATGAATACAAATGACACTATCAAAGCGTCTGGGACAGTGCCTGGCGCGTGGTGAGGACTCACTAAGTGATAGCTGTTACGAGAGAGACTGCCTGTTTCCCATAGAAAAATGTTCTCCCCTTCATCTGAATAAGAGAATTCCTAATTACCGACAGCCACAGTGCACCCAGACTAAATGAAAGAATAAATAAATAATCATCCGAGCCTATGCTTCCTACACAGATTACAAAGGCTAGCGAGATGCGTGGGGTCATTCGGTAAGCCTTCTGAGGAACCTCTAAAAGGGGCTAACTTAGCTGGCTCAGCCAGCAGGTCTGGCCTTTTGCCTTCCTCCGTCCTGCTGCTCAGGACTCCATCAAGGTGGCTGGAGCTGTAGCAGCCATCTTGACCTTGTGCTGGCTTTGACGATCAAAGACGTGGTAAAGATGGCAGCAGCAACTGTTAGAAGAATTCTTGTCCCTGATGACTTTGAAGCTGACATCCCAGTCCTGGATCATCTATCTTTAGAACTCATTTATGTGAGAGAAAAATAAGGTTCCATCTCATTTAAGTCACGATTATTTAGATGTTCTAAAGTTGATGCACACCAACTTTAACTCTGATTTAATGTAACCTATGACATCAGTAATTAAAAACACACACATGTGTATATATATATGATATATATATATATGATATATATATATATGATATATATTCAACATAGGCGAGCAGAAGATTATCTTAATGTCCCCACTGAATTGGTACGTAACGTGTGACACAGTGAGTGGTACAGACAGTGAAAAGCACAAGAAATAAATAGAAGGACTGATGGTATGTCACTGACGCTCTATGAAGTCCATAGGAAAAATCAAGCAGATCAAACCCATTCCAGCTAAAGTAAAAAATTCTGGGCATTTTCACATTGTATATTTGATTCACATACTACATTAAACAAAAACAGAAACTGACAGCTCTTTAAGTAGCTATTTTGATTCAGAAACTTAATATTTTGGGCATGACTGACACTTTTCTAGGGAGCAAACCTATACCTCTTTTTTCGTCTACAGTTCTTCCTATCCCAATAAATGCCCCTGTAACTCCTTCCCTTCCCACATCTAACTACACCTGTTCATCCTTCATCTCCACCTGAAAGGTCTTTTATCAAGGAGGCCTTCCCGCACCTCCTTGTTCAACATCAAGTATCCAACACCTTTGTTTTTGTTTTTGTTTTAAACTCTGTCCTCTCCCCTCGATTGTCAATTCTATATTAGTAGGAACCATGCCTGTCATTTCCACAACCATGTCCCCAGCACCTAGCACTGTGCCTGGTGCTTAGAGGGTTTAGAATAAATAAATGACTGATCGAGGAAAGTTCTTTCCTTGGCCTTACAACAGTCAAATATTAAGACTGGTCATCTAATGTGGCCAGTCAAAATTTCAACCTAAATTGTAGCATGACCAAGAAACTAGTAAGTGATTTACGATTGTGTTTGATGGATTTTAATGCCAGCATTAGCCACTCTTGACTTTTCTGCTCAGGAAAATAAAGATCCCTTTTGTCGATTTCTTTGATGAAACAAAGGGAGATGTCTGTGAGCACCAGAACCTAGCAGATAGAGAATTTTCTGCCTGCCCATAAAGGAGACAGGTATCTGAAACCATTGACAAAGAGAGAAGCCTCCTGGCTGACAGCCCATTTTTCCAACAATCCTCAGCCAAATGCAGCCAGCAAAAGAGCCAGTTGAATAGCATTGTCTATGCCTGTGAGATACGATCATCTGGTGAGCAAAAATAAAATGTGTTCAAATTGGCACCAGTTGGAGCAGGGGCTGGGCAAGCAGAGTCAGCTTACTGTGGTCATTAGGATGCTCCTACATTAACCCCATTTAAACGTTTGTTCCTCTTACATCTGACATTGCTTGGAGGCTTCCTGATGGGCAAGATGAGGTCACAAACAACACATGGTTTTAGGGTAATGTTCTCATTCCCTGTTAATCCACTTATTCCACTCTTTTCTCTTTTCTTTTCTTTTCTTTCTTCCTACCTTTCTTCCTTTCTTTCTCTCTTTCTTTCTCTCTTTCCCTTTCTTTCTCTCTTTCTCTCTTTCTTTCTTTCTATCTTTCTTTCTTTCGTTCTTTCTTTCGTTCTTTCTTTCGTTCTTTCTTTCGTTCTTTCTTCTTTCCTTCCTTCCTTCCTTCCTTCCTTCCTTCCTTCCTTCCTTCCTTCCTTCCTTCCTCCCTTCCTTCCTTTCTGAGTTTTAAATTCTTATCCCTAAACTGGTGAAATTGAATGATAACATCTTTTTATGAGCAGAGATTACGTTAGTCAAGTCTAGAGATAAGAATAGGAATAAAGCTATGTCCATAATCACTATTGGAATTCCTCCTCTCAGGAAGAATCAACATGCTTTCTAACAACTGATTTTTTTTTTAATTTCTCAACTTACAATCAAGAACAAGTTCTCACTAAACCTCAGAAGCCAAAAGGGTGATTGTCACTGGTCATTTGAAATGTCCTCAGACTGTTTTTAATGCCTCTACTTGGTCACTTTGCTTAGTGTCAGTCATCTAAAATATGAAACTTTCAGTCTTATGTCTCCTCTTTACCACTCTGATTTAAAAAAAAAAAAACAACTTTTCATTATAAAAATATCCATGCTTACCAAAAAATAAAGTGACATCCCCCAGCTTCAAGAGCCATCATCATTTTCATTTGACTCATTGTCCTTCACATGACTCCACCTCAGTTTTTTTATTACAGAAATTTGAATCAAATACTAGACTTCATTTTTCCTCCAAATGCTTTAGCTTGCATTTCAAAGGAAATATTGTCTTACATCATCAAAATACCATTATTATACTTAACAAAATCAACAATAATTTCTAAATCCTGTCTAATGTCCAGTTCACATTGAAGTGCCCCATTTGTCTAAAAAATGATTTTTTATAGGTAGCTTGTTCGATCAGAATACAAAGAAAGTCTACTTACTGGATTTTTATATCTGTAAATATCTTTTAAGTTTCTCTTAATCCAGAACCATCTAGTGTCCTTCCCCTTTTTAATTTGTGTTTTCTAGTTATTAGCTTACTGATTGACTTATTGAAGATATTAAGTCAGAATCGTTCATATTCTGAATTTGTCTATTTCTAGTGTCATTTAATTAGTTTCTTGATTTCTTATATTTTTTATGGACTGAACGTTACATCAAAAAACGTGGATTCTGTTTCAATTTGTTTTTGGAATACTTCATAGTTGGTAGCATGGTCTCTGTAATCAGGAAGTGAAAAATAGTTGTTTATCTATTTTTAATGAGGACAAAATTGATCAGGGGCCCAGTCACTCCAATATTTTGACTTAACTTCTCTTCGCAATGTGAGACCTTGTCCAGCTCTCAGTCTCCCATCCGGCTGATTCAGTTCTGGCAGCGACTCGATAATGGGTTCCTAAAAGCAATTTGAAAAACTCTACCCCAAGTCCTGCTTCTGAACAGGCACACGTAATGGTTTCGTGGCTGGCATATCACAGGCCTCTGAATGGATCTCTCGGGGGCTTTATAGGACAAAATAATGTGATCACTGCAGTCTGAAAACTGAGCCTAACTTTAGGAGGCATTAGAGAAATTGACGGGGGTTGATAAACCCACATGAAGCATATTCTCAACAGTTTCTGGGATAAAACGCCGGACATATTTGTCTTCATGTCTATAAATAAAGGAGAAAAGTTGGGCCGGCTGATGTATTAAGACTGTTTTAGTTAATAAAGTCTATGTTTTCATGCTGACATCAACCACACTCCGTGTGCAGTGACCTTGGACAAGTTGTGCCCTGCCTGTGAGCACTGAGTATCACTCTGTGTATCAAAAAGTCAAAGGCTTGTGTCTCAAGGAGTAAAGATTCAGTGTTAAAAACACATCTGCTCCTTCAACCTGGAAGGATATATTCCAGATTCCGACTTCAGGGGCATACATAAGTTACTCGTACATGCTGATACTTCTAACCACTGGTTAACTTATCAAACGTGAGTGGAGGAATCACACAAAATCACAGGGACAAAAAATTTTGATTATATGAAAGCAGCAAACTAAAAATGAGAAACATCTTTCCATCCACCTGGACCTTCATAATATTCCTTACGAATACTCACATTTGTGTAGAACCACATGCTCAGGAAATGGCTCCTCGTGGACAAAAGAGAAACCACATTGGCAATCCTCTTCTTCAACCTACTGCAAAGATTTTGGATTGACAACAGGCAGAAACTCTTGGGATGTTCAGACTGGAAAGGAGAAGACTTTGGGAGATGTGGGGACTCTCTTCAAACACTTCAAGGTGTGCTCTGTGGAGGATGAGCTAGGATCATTCTGGATGGTTCTAGAGATGGGAGAGCACCTGCAGGGCCAAAGGACGAGCAGATGAAGGAGATAGGATGGAGCTGAAAACAGGGAAGGACTTAACGAGAGTAAGTAAGACATGGTTGGATATGTCTCCTAGTTGTAAGAATCTCTGTATCTGGAACTGTTCAAGTTGAAGCTAGACGCATGGATCCCCAAAACTCCAGATGCTCTGGCTTTGGGTAGCAGGTTGGAGGCTATTATCAGCATAACTTGCCAATTCTAACTCAGTGATTCAATACTTTCTTACTCATTTTCAGCCCCATTTTTTCTCTATAAAGCTTTCACTCAAAACGTCTGTGAGTAATAATTTCTCTGCTGCCTGATTTCCTAGTACGTCTCTTATTTGTTCCATACATGTTGGGGCTTCCATTTATCACTTTGCTTTATATTGTATTTACATCTTTCTCAACTGCTTCATATAAACTGCCACTATCTCCCCTCCTCTCTGTAAGACTGCATGCTCCTTTATATTGTGGGCACTGCGTAATATGTTCTTTTTTTATGCCCCCCATGGTGCCAGGTTCATGACTGAACACGTGGTTTTTTGTGCAATAAATACATGTTGATACGGATTGAATTGATGTTCAGGGACTTCCATGCAAGAAAGCAAAGCTGTACTGCGAAGACTTCACTCTGAAGGGAAAAAAATCCAAGTGTGTTCCTCATCAGGGCCCCCCTGAATTCTTCCATAGATGTTCAGGGTTCCTGCCAGCCCCATCCTCTTCCTTTCTGTCCACCTCTCCTCGTGCCCTCCTTCCCACAACCCACTTCAGCCTAAGCAAAGCAGCTGCCTTGGCTTTATCTCTTTTTTTGATAAATTCATCTATCTTTTTTAAGAGGACAAAGGAAAGAATTTTGTAACAGAAACCTTTCCTGGGGTAACAGAGAAAAAATTCTTTTCGTTCATTTTCCGTTGGGATAAGATGAGTGAAGTAGAATACACACTCACACAAATATGTACACATACAGACACACACACATACACACACACAAATATGTACACATACAGATGCACACACACATACACACACAAATATGTACACATACAGACACACACACATACACACACACAAATATGTACACATACAGACACATACACACACACAAATATGTACACATACAGACACATACACACACACAAATATGTACACATACAGACACACACACATACACACGCAAATATGTACACATACAGACACACACACATACACACACACAAATATGTACACATACAGACACACACACATACACACACAAATATGTACACATACAGACACACACACATACACACACAAATATGTACACATACAGATGCACACACACATACACACGCAAATATGTACACATACAGACACACACACATACACACACACAAATATGTACACATACAGACACACACACACACACATACATACACACACACACACACAAAGGGTTCTGAAGCCTCAATTTTAGTCTTATCTCTCCAAGTGCACTAGCAGGGCAGTCCTGTGCAAGTTGTGTTACTTCTTTGTGTCTCAGCACAGCTGTAAAGTGGAGATGATCATACTTGCCCTACTGACCTTATAAGGATTCTGTGGCCATGAAATGAGAAAATGAATGTGAAAACACCATGTAAATTATAAAGCCTACATAGGTATCAAGCGTTGTTGTTGGTTTCATTAATACATCAAAAGCAAACCAGCCTTTGCCCCTCAGTGAAAGATTTGTCATGTTCCAATTTAAAGGAGATAATCCTTTGCAGATGATTGAGGTGTGTTTCTCACTCAATGCCTTGTGGGAAGAGAGGACTCCCAGAGCACAACTAAAATCAAATGATCTTCTCATATATTTCAGGCTTACAGAAAGCTGGGACCACTGCATTGTTAAACACGTGGAGTCAAGCACATGGAAACCGTGGGACATCAGTTGTTGCGGTTGGTTGGTTTGTTTCTGAAAGGAAAGAGTTCTCATTCAGCATTTAAGTGTATGTGCTCCCATTCTCTGTTCTTATTCCTGATGCTTTCAAATTACAATGCCAACCCCCAAAACTGATTTTTTTATAGGTATTCTTTCTTGCACAACAATATAGAGAGCTGTTTTTTGAAAGATGAAGAATGGCGGTGGAAATGCTTAACGTTCCTGTGTAATTGGCTAATGCTTGCAGAGATAGAGATGTAGTGCCAGTGGCAGACGCTTCATACAAATGAAAAAAAAAATTAAATTAATCAAATGTATAACCTCTTGTTAAGAGAGAAACATGTGAGATAATGCTTAGTTTGGATTTTCACTATCTTTGGATTCATTGTAATGTGCACTATAAACATTCCACTGATTTGAGAATTTTTATTTTTTTCCTAATGCGTAGAAACAAATGTAAATTATTAGCATTCTTATTTTCCAAGTCTGGTGTCCTCAGCGTCCCCCAGTGACAGCCACTGATGCCACATCCAGGCTGGCTCAGGTTGTGAGGTGATCATGACTAGAGCGGGAGGCACATGGCCTGCCTACACCCATCGGCTGGTAGACTATGATCTCAGCTCTATGTTTATAGAATGAGATGCTGGACTGTGATCCAGTCCTGAGAGGCCTTTGTCCATTGACTCCCAGCCGTCTCGCATGTCCGCTGTGGTGACGCCCTCATTCGTGCTGACGCGGTTTGCATTACCTGTCTTCTGTGTTGGTCTCTCTAACTAGCACTTCCGCATCCCACCAGAGAGCTGGAAGATCAATCCTTGACTGCCTGGCAAACTACTATATCCTTGAGACAGCCCTTCCCTGGAATCTTGGCTAGCACGCTTCATTGTCCTCAGAAGCTGTCTGAAAGTCGTGGACTCTTACATACCAGAGGACCAAGGGCCACAGAACACACCACTCTACCCCCAGCCCTCCTTCTACAGTGGGCCTCCCCTAACCTGAAATTCTAGTATCAGTCAAAAAATGTGTAAGTATGATAAATGCATTCATTAACTTGTTATGTCTTGTGTCAAGTCCCACAACCCGTAGGGAGAGCTCTCCCTCTTATTACTGAAACTATGACTGGACTCAAGTTGTATCTCCTAATGTTGAGGCAGATTCCTTGCTTATAGCCACATGGTTATATCCCACCTAACAGGTTGGATGCTCTTCCCCAGCTGGAGGTACTTCCCTTCTCCCCTTCTGGGCGGTTTAGTGCCATAACCCTGTTCTCTTTGCTCCTGGATTCTGCTCTCTTTGTCTCTGCCTGTATTTGGGTAATCTCTGTGTATTCTACCCCAAAACCTTCCAAAGGAAAAACAAAAAAAGGTGAAGACTCTATGCAGCTGCATCTGCATGAATTTTAGCAAGGACTTTTTCTCATATCGTTCACAGCATAATATATAATTCATCTTTTGTGTAATATGGCAGAACTGGATATGGTCCTGTGTTGCTTTCTTTAATGGATTTTATTTTGCAGCTCTATACAGAAGGTTTACGTTCCTTGAGGGCAGGTAAGAATCATCTTTAATTTATTTGATGTGTCCCATATGTCTTCTTAAAGAATAGATAAAGTTCAATGAAGAACAAGAGCATTTTTAGGATTGGGAGACCTGGGTTCTCATACCAACTCTATATGACCATGATCAAGCCATTTGTTTCTTTGACTTTTAGTCTTATAATCTGTAAAAAAAGAAAAGGTAGACCAAATTATACACACTTTTTCAATAGCTCTAAAATTTAATGGTGAATTTTAAGTTAAAATTCTAATAATTGCAATAATAAATGTTATCTGTTTGAAAATACAAGGTATCCTGAATTAAAGGCTAATATTGGTATTTCAATGTGGTTGAAATGACTATTATTGTATATTCACATAGGCTTGCTTCAACAGCAGTATAGTGATATGGAAACCAAAAGACATGTATGTACTTGTTTCTTACTTTTAGGGTTTTAGCATCTATCACCATGACTGCCAAGTGGAGAAGTCGCATAAAGAGCCTTCGGCTGGGTAATTTGAGGGTATCTGCATACCCTTAGCCAAATTAGTTTACTGATCCAAGATTCAATGTTTTCAGCTGAGAAATGGGCATAACTGTAACTATCTCATGCATTTCATAAACTTGCCTATAACTTACGAGAAAGCAATTTGTAAATATTGCATACAAATCAAATAAAGCTAATGTAAACAAATTTAAATAACTTCTAAACTAATCAAATGCATCGTCATTATTACCTAAAGCAGTGGCAAGTAGTTCAATACCAATAAAGCCAGATGTTGGCACAAGCTAGTGAGACAGGTGAGTGATGCACGATGAATGATATCTTGCACTGGACCTCTGCTTTTTAAGAGTATTATTAAGTGATGGGGACTGTGGCAAGCTAGAAAGTACATGCTGTGTCTAAAGGACTGGTGGCTTCTAATCTCCAAGCAATTATTGCCCTGTGGAAAGGCAGACCCAGTGTGGGCAGAATTTCCAATTTTTCTGTGGAATCTGGAAATCCAGATTGGTAGGTGAAATTTCCCAGTCTTTATTTATATGTTGGCAAATGGTTCAAATTTAAAGCACTATATGGGTCAACATTAGCTAGGTCAAACAAAATACACCTTCAGGCAAGCGTTCAACTTCTGACCTAATCTTTAACGAACCCTATAGCTCCAATCCTTTCTGAAGGCACTTATGAGTCTTTCCAGTTACTGTGAGGACGGCTTCTTTCCCTGCACAAAAATGATCATGGGGGATTTAATTTGAGATTTGAGTGAATGAAGCCAGAGACCCCTGGAGAAATATGCGATGACAGTTCTAAGAAATGGAAAATGCAGGATTGGTGAGCAAATGTGCATCTTGCTTACCACCCGAAAAGGAGATTCCCTGGATGCCTGTAAGGATGGTTATCAAAATGATGGCTGGCAACACACAGTCAGATTCTATTACAGCACACTAGAGCAGATCCAGTCTCCAGGTCCCCAGGAACCCTTTCCTTTCATTGGTTCTACACTACAGATTACTTCTGAAACCAGCACATTATCCTATTAGAGAGCAGACTGTATGCTTCACAAAGACTGAGTGTCTAATTCATCTTTGACCCCCCCACTATGTTGAACATAGTATCTTACACATAATACTCAGCGAGGATTGGTGAATATGGACCAAATATGTAAGTTTATATATGTCAGAAGACAGTGCATTTTCTGAAGACCATGCGGTAGAATTCAAAGCAAAACCAAACCAAAGAGAGGAAGGGAAGAAGGAAAAGAATGGGAGAGGAATCTACCAACATGGTTCTGCTCTCGCTTCTACAATCATATAGCTGAATAATCTTGAATGAGTCACTTCAAAACTCCAGGACTTAACTTCAACATCAGCAACTTGCCAATGTTGCATTAGATACTAAATTCCTTTCTAGCTCTAACTGACTATGATTGTCTTCTATCCCTGAAATCCACAGGGATGCCTACAGAATATTTTTGGAAAATATTTTGGAAAAGCTAGATCTCTGCTTTGTTTTTGCCTCTTGGAAAGCCTGAGCCAGACTCCTCAGCCATTTTTTGGTCCCCAGGTTCATTTTCTGATGTTGGCTTCAAATGAAAAACACTTGCTCTTCCCTTTGACACTTATTTTTTTAAAAGCACCACGGTATATTTCCCTCTATGGACATATTAATGATCTAGTCAAACAACACTCCAACCCAGTTCTAGCTACTCAAGAGGTCAAAGGAAGTATAATCAAACAGCCTCCTAATGGGAAATTCCAAGAAATAAAACCAGTTTCTTGAGCTGCTGAGATAAAGTTAAGGTTGAAATACATTTCCTCACTTCTGCTCAGAAATAGAAGAGAAGAGCTTCCCTGGAAGTCAGGAGACAGGTGTTCCAGGAATTTCGATAGATGCCTGACAGGCCCGCATTCATCATTCAGTCCACCATGAGAAATGGTGATTGGAGACTGATGATATCAAACTGCTTAATCTCCCTCTCATCACACTGCCTTTCCCTGAACCCTGCTGCACGATGTTCCGGAATAGAGACAGTCATACATTTGCCTTTGATGGCAGCTTCTGATTATCAGCAACCAGGACCAGCCTGAGTCTATTCGTGAAGTGGAAGTTTCTCTTTAGCCTTGTAGCCGCTTTATTTTTGGTCATTCACTTATTCACTTGCTTCAACATTTATTTATTCATTCATTCAACATTCATCGGCCACCTTTTCTGGCCAGGCACAGCTCTGTTCCCTGGGATCTAAACACAAACCACCCATTCGTTGATTGAATAATGGGTGAGTAAATGAATGAATGAATGAATGAACAAGAAACTTCGTTCTCGCTGCCATGGCATCATGGTGAGTGTGATGGGGCGCATAAAGGGAACGCTGATGCTCCCAGAGAGGCTCATGGAGAGATCTTGTAGGCAGCTGTCTGTAGCAACCAGCCTCTCAGAATGGTAATCTGGTCTAGAAAGTTTGAGATCCTCAGCAGGCAGACAGTTCAACCCTGAAGTGAATGAGATCACATGGGAGGGAAGGACAAGGAGAGGCTTGAGACCAGAAGCGTGGGAAACAACGATGCTTCAGGGCATGACCATAGTCCTCTCCCTGAAGCACTGTGGTCTGAAGTCTAACTTTCATTACACCAGACACCTTCTGTGTTTAGTCTCCACGTGCACAGCCCCAGTGGAATCTCTTTGGGTGTTTTTCATGTTTAAGTGAAAAAGATTGATTTAACTTAAATTTCTAGCCTTCAGTGGCAGAGCTGGGGGAAGTTATAGATAGTTGTAAGACTAAATTTCAATCAAGTCTGAAATTCTGACTGTGGAATTTCAAATATGAAGTTCAAAAAGCAAGAAAGGATTTTTAAGGGAATGAGTCTTCTCTGCTGACCATGAAAGTATACCTGTTGTCCCCTCTGCTTGTGGGTCAGGTCTGGCTCATCCACTGTACCTATAAATATTTTGTATTTGAGTATTAAAAAATCCATTGTTGCTATAGTTAAGATATTATGAGAATAGTAATACAGGTTGTTATTATTGATATTATTATTAATAAGGCTCCTATTAATTCAGGCACCGTGACAGGTAATTTACATACATTGTCTCACTCAATTCTCAAAACAAAGATTTAGGATAAAAGAGCAAGAAGCAGAACTGAAATCTTTGTTTGGATTATATAGGAAAGTATTTTTTAAAGTGATACTTTAGGAACTGAAGTCTATACTAGAACTATTAGTTAAAAGCATGATGCTTAATATTATATGAAAATTTTGTTCATTTATCAATATAACTAAAAGAACATGGATGAATTTTCTTAAAATGGATGCACTTATTACTGAAGAGACTGAAGTAAACAGCAAATAGTTGGTATCTCCTATCATGTCATGATAATAATTCTGATAACTTTCTTATTGTATTGCAAATATTGGCTCCATGCCTTTAGGAAAAAAAATATCTACTCTAATGCTCGTCTGAGATAATTTTTGTCATCTTAAAAGGATGTGTGCTTCATTGGATAAATTAAATAAATGGATTTTCATTTGGAAGTCCATCTGGTGTGCTGGAGAAGAAACCAGACTAGGGTTAGGAGGGTCATTGTCTTTCTGTGGGCACTTCCCCACGTGACCTTGTGCAAGTCACTCACCCTGCTTGCACAGTAGTGCTCACTGCAAATATTTGCTACAGTAATGGATCCTTCGTAGAGGAAAGCATCACATATCTGAGTCTTTTGGGGAAGACTGGAAGATTGAGGACCTATAAATCCCAAAGGGAAACAGTGCATCACGCTTGTTGCTCCTCACTCCACTTCCAGCCCTGCCCCCCGATAGCCATTTCCTCCATTTCAGTCATGTAAGGGGCTTTTCCAGCTGAATGCATTCTCCGCAATGAGTACAATAATCATCATTAAAATCTCAATTTAATAATCTTAATTTATTGAGTCTATGCTATGTTCCAGGCACTGTTCTAAATGATTTATATACATCAAATCATTTAATTCTCCCAAAAATGCAATGAACTGCAGATATGATCATCTGCAATATATAGAAAAAGAAACTGGGGCACAGAGCTTAATAGCTTGCAAAAAAATTGTATTTGTTTTAAAAGGACAAGTGAGATTTCAACCCCAAACAGTCTGACTCCATATTCTACCTTTTAATATGACTCAAATCGTTTTCCCCTAAGGTGGACTGCTATCACAGTAATCTCATAGCACGTCTGCTCATTTTAGTCTTTCCATACCCTTTTGTAAGTCCCCTTATGGAATCAAATGTGTTTTATTTATCTATTTTCTCAGGACACAGCACAGTATCTGACACAGGGAAGGGCCTTATGATAATTGAATGAATGTGTAACCACGTTCCCTAGGAGCACACTGTAACTTTGAAAACCTCTCTTAAGGCAGAGGTTTGAAATAGAAGACCCTCTAAGGGTCAATGAATGGGTCTCAGCTTGTCTAAGAACCCCTCATGGCCAAGAACTGTAGGCAATATGTTATGGATACATTTCTTTCTTCCTGTAGGGAGAGACTCCATCACTTTCAACAGAACCTAAAGGGGTCTGTGTCCCAAAAAACTTTGTAGGGCAACCAGAAGCCTCATTGGCTACTGGGAATGGGTTTTCCTACCTGACTTGACTAGAAGTAGAATTGTGCTGATCATTATTACAGGAGTGAAGTGGCTAAATTATCTTGCCCTTAGCAGTACCAGACCATAACAAAATGCCAACTTTAATCACACAATCTTTATTATTAAAATAGAAGCATTTAAAAATATTGTTAACAAAAAGTTACAGTAAGTAAAAGTCAGTTAATGGTGTTTAATTAAATTTTTTTTTTCAGAAATATTGTGTTGTGTCTTTTATGTGGACCAATTTCCATGCATCTTTTTTTGGTTCATGTTAGTGATTAACTGCAAAGGAATTAATGAAATTGATCAAGTAACAATGTACATTAGTCTTTTAGTTGAGTAAAAAAATCAAGAATAACTCTAGAATTACCTAGTCCCTTGACATAACCTCTGCTAATATACAATCTATTTCGTCCTCCCTCAGTTTCTGTTGATATCATTTAATAATGGTTCTTTTTTGATGCTGTATACCCTTCTTATGTTGTTTAGATTGATTTCTCATTTGGAAAATACTATATTTGTCTTCTCAGGTTGGAGATTTCCTTAAGTGTCTAAGAGATGATAGATGAAAGATTCAGAAGCATCTATTAGGCTAAATTCGACATACATTTACTGAGCACTTCTTGTTTGCCTGGGATTCTGCAGAAATTCTAGGAGGTATTTAGGGGAGCAAAAGATACAGCCTTGCCCTAAAGAAACTTGCATTCCAGTATGCAGTTATGAATGCCTTTAAACATTAGGCTTAGTGGTTTAGAGTTGATGTACAGACAAGAAATATCTACAGTGGATACTTGAACAGGAGCAGATAATGATAAAAATGGAAAGCTTAATATGTCACAGTTCTGAAAGCTGAATGAAAGTGTGACGAAGTTGAATGAATGGAAGCTATTGTAGACTTTTGTGTTCTCCAGCCAAACTTGATAAATATGGGGTGGTTCCGTGGTCATAGAAATGAAGGGGAAAAGATGGAAATAAGAGATGCCTAGGGAAGATGTAAAGTCTTGGAGGGCTATGTTATTCCAATCAGTCATAAGGCTGACCAGGCTCACAGCTCCTTCTGGGGGAAACTGTCTCACTTACACTCTTACATGAAGAAGGAGCCTTGCGTTTATTACCATATGCACCTCATCCCTCCTTCCTAGAAATAGTTAATTCATCCAATAATACACTTCTTCCATGAGGTCAGTCAATTTATATCCACATTATGGATTGACCTGGTACGAAAGGATGAGCTACATCAGAGTCTTTCTCCCTAGAATTTAAACTTAAAAAACAAACAAACAAACAAACAACAGTAAAAGAAAAGAGTCAGATGCAGAAATTGAAACTAGAAAAATTACACCAAGATAGAAATATGTAGGACTTCTATTAGAATATTAGTCACATTAGAATAAGGGCATATAAGTTTGGATAAATTTTGACCAAAATGATGATGGCATAAATGTATGTTTATTTCTTCCACATCAGACCAAAAGTTAGCAATCCAGGGCTAGTGTTTTAACCTATGTTCTCCCAAACACATACCTATGATAAAACCTTATTTGCAGGTCATTTTACTTACTCAGAGAACAAGAATGAGGTTCAGAGGAAGTAAGACATGGAAGGAGACAAACCATTATAAGAATATATTATTGATGCCACCTTTGGGTGAGGCCTCGATTTCACTGGGACCACCTGAGAAACTCACAAAATGCCTTCCAGAATTGTCTCGTTGAAGGTTGGGAGGTGGGGGCATCTACCCACCAATTCTCATTCCTCATCATTTCAAGACTGGCCTTGGGTGATAACTCTCCAGCTTCCTAGAGTAGAATGCATGCTGCTAAAGCAAGTTCCTGTCAGTGTCCAGGGTGTTGGGGAGCCTCTGGGGCAGAAACCAAAGACCTGTGGAACATTCTTGAAGGGAAGCACTGTCAGCATGAATATACTTGATGTCTGTGGGAGCTCTGCACTGTCATTTATGGTGGCTGGAATCACGTGGAGATTGCTGAGATGATGTGGGTTGGGGCACAAAGGCATCTGATACAGTCCATCCCTTGCATTGTCCAGATTTGTTCATGCCAAGCTATCAGTGAGTCTTCAAGGTAGCAGCTAGCTGCAACACTTACAAGAGATTTAACAAACAGAGTTTCGTGAAACAAATTACAGTCTCATTGATGATCCCTTGAGATTACTGGTCCAGAGGCTTTGACTGATATTCAAAATATCTTCCTTCCACCATACAGTCTGGATTTCCTTTACTCTTGCCTGACCCTTCAGCTGATAGGTTGCTTGCTTGGTGGGGTGACCAAGACCTTCATTTCTGAATAGTCTGAGTCCACAGTTTGCCTTGCCCTTCGTGAGATCATGGCCGCTGAAATTGTTCATTAACCATTGTGATCAAGCACATGAAGAGCAACTCTCAGTTACAGGGGGCATGGCCCTGCTCCAGAACCTGAGGATGTGGGCTGACTCACTTCAAACTGACAGTTCCATGAGCCACTCAGTAATTAGGTCAAAGCAATGTTCCCAGGCCTCGTGTATGCTACTTTCAAAATCCAAAGGGCCCGAAGTGCAAAGTACACAGAATGGATGCTCATTCATACCCTAGACTTTCATATCCCCACAAACTACTACTGATGTGGCAAGTCCCTGGCATCTGGGGGAACTTACCTTCCACCACTCTGACATGTATGTGTCTGGCACCTATGTATGTGGGCACCAGAGTATCCAGAGTATTTGCCACTTTCTGTCCACTAGGGCCAATTAGCATCATCATTAGGCATCCATACAGTGGATTAACATGATGTTCTGAGGACCGTCAAGATGATTAAGGTCCCTGCATATTATCTTGTGGCAGAGAGCAAGAGAGTTAATCTAGTGCTTGGACAAGACAATGAATCTGGACAGCTGTTGTCTCTATGCAGATGTGAACAGTTCCTGGGTCATAGAAAAGAGCACATTCGCCAGATTAATAGGTCTATCTCAAGTGTCAGTTATGGCAAAGATCCCACATTCAGCACAGGAGTTTCTGTTGGGGCTACCAACTGATGAAGTTGGTAGTGGTTCATAATTACTTGCCTCTGGTTATGATTCCTGTGGTTGCTGCAGGGCCCCAGGAGCTGAACTAAACGAGGCTAGGTTGAGGACCACACTCCTGCAAACTTTGTCTTTGAGAATGGCCCTTATCTTTACAATCCTCCCAAGAATGCATTATCACTTCTGTTTTACTGTAATGGCAAGAAGTGGTTTGCAGGAGCTGTTTCAGGAGTTTCCACCAGCTCTTTTTACCATAATAGCTTTGAAATTCTGCAGGTCAGAACATCAGTGTGAATGTTCTGCTAACGACTGAGAATATACATTTCAGTTATGCAACTGGAAAATGACTACAGGGTGTATGTAGGCATGTACCTTGCCCCTTGCCCCCAAGTCTAACTCCTTTCAGATCAACTTTCTGTTTCTATTTTCTAACCAAGTACAAAAATTGTTTTGGTTGAGTAAGATTTTTCATCGTGAAACTTGAACGACTTGGGGTACACTGAGGTCTGATCTTAGTTTTTGGCCTGGAGCTAATAAGGGACAGAAAACAAGCAACGTTTGAAGCACTTATCTCAGTTTATTAACATATTTGCATGTTTCCTTGGTAAAGAAAGGCTTATCTCCAGTTAGGACTGGGGTGCTTCTGGTGGTCCAGAGGTTGTTTAAGGGGATATAGGAATTCAAGGCTTTCAGACTCTTTTATCCAAATGTCTCCATCACAAGTCTCAGGGTCCCATTTCTTTCCTATTGGCCCCTGTCTCTGACAGAAGTGACCTTTTGTGGCTGCACAACCTGAATCCTTTGTATCCCCTGCAATTACAACCTCACAGTAAAATTCTGATCATGATTTGGTACCTCTGACCTGTGGATGCAGGAGGTGAGGGCTGCTTTTATCATTGCCACAGAAGAGGTGTCTTGTTTCATCCCTGTACCCTGAGTTGGTTGCTTTCTTTCTTTAAAATGTCCACAGCAGTTAACAGAAGCCAAGGGCTCTAGGATTTAGATTCAGCAGGGAGCTTATGAGAAGTGTTCAAAATGTTCTACCGGAATTGTCTGCCTGAAAGGGGGAAGCAGGAAAATGTATCCAGTGTTACCCGTTTCCAATTGGTTGACAGTTTTCTCTGAGGATGTGAAGACCCATGCACGTCCCGGTTGCACACGTACTGTCTGAGCAAGTTCCTCCTCGTGTTTAAATTACAAGAGAAACCAAGTGGAAAGAAGTGAAGACATACAGAAAAGACTCGATGCAGGGCACTGTCAGTCTGAAGTGAGGCAGAGCTCTTCTGGAACTTTCCACGGCAGCTGCAGTTGAAGTCAGAGATAAAGAGATGTGAGGCAGGACATCAGAGGTGTCGCCACAGGCTAGGCGATTCCTCAGTATCAGGGACTGAAGACCCTTTCGTCTCCTTACTTTCTAGTCCTAACAGCAAGCGCTCACCATACGGTAAAACATGTCTCCCACTGCATTTTCATTCAAACCAGCAAGACAGCAAAAGAAGAACAGGACATATCTTTCTCTTTTTAGAGCAAAATATGAAAGTTGCACTCATCCATCGACCAGAACACAGTTACATGACTACACTTAGTCAGCACAGAGGCCAGAAAAGTGTAGTCTAGCATGTTCTGAGCGGCTGGATACCTGGTCAGAAATCAGGAATTCTATTCATATAAAACAGTAGTTTTCAACTCATCTGTCAAGTAGGATTTTAGATGTGTGTGATGGTGTTTCTGTTTGACATATGACTAGAGAGTCTTTCTGTCATTTAGTTGGAGGGTCCAAGGTGGTCGGATGAACTTCGGTGTCCAGAACAGCCTTGCCAATAAAGAGTTGGCTTGTATTCTGCACAACTTTTGAAAATCCTGAAGACGTCCAAGTAGGTGGGAAAAATTATAATTTTCCAAGTGTAGAGCTTAACTCCACTTTCTGTATAAATGTGTGACGGTAGCACACAATGAATTTTTTAGAGGTATAACTACTGGTTCAGTCAAGGGAGAATTGTATTTGGTTATATTTGTACTTTTAGCTAGAACAGTTCACCTCTTCAGGAAAAAAACACACCATCTATAACCATGCTGCTCATGGTATTTAAGCCATCTATATAGGACAATGTAAGGTACTATATCAGTCCCCATTTGTAAGTGGCACATTCATCCTGGTTTAAGTTTCAGTCTAACTGTCTTATGACTTTATTTCATTTTCTGTCATAGCTGTCTATGCCTGAGCATTTATGTATTGAATTGTGTATTATTTTAAATAAATTTAATTTAAATGTCATAAAAATTGTTTTTAAAATTATTGAATTTTTATCATTTAATTTAAATGTCATATAAATTATTTTATAAATTATTTTAAATCACTTTTATTTTCGCCTTCTCTTTCTATTATACTTAGGACATTATTGATTCTTTTCAGAGTACTTGTACAGTAAGTTATATTTACAAATTTCAGGGTAGTAAAGGCAACAGTGTGAAATATTCAGTGTAAAAATTAAGCATTTAGTCTGACAGAGTTAAAAACTACTATCCTAGAAAGAGAGAACAGAAGCTGGGGAACAAATAGCTATCTCTTCCACAGAGAAATATGGCAAGTCAAACTCAAGAGTCAGGGATGATGACTAACTTGAGACATCAGAAAACATGTTCAAGTAGAAACTTTGAGACCAAAAAGTATACAATAAGGACACAAGAAGTTCGTTGAACAAAAACATTGGAGTAGATACATGGCACAAGCTAAAAGTGGGACAGTGTGGTGTGTCTCCCCGAACTCCTGCCACTGACATCTGTGAGGATGCTCTAATCTGAATCAGTCCCCAGGTCCAGCTTTCCCGTGTGCCGGTGCTATTCCAATCTCCACTTTCACAGTAGTGATCTCTAACTTGTCTCCTACCCCCTTGTTGCCTCTGTGTCTGCTTTTCCTGGGTTCTTGTGCATCTGAGGTTCAAGAACGTCTGTGTGCAGCAAAAAGAGCACAACGTCAGTGAAGACCAAGAAAGGGAAGGAGTGGAAGCATCTTCAAGTTGGGCAAATCAGAGAGTGGGGACATGGAGGGAGTGCTAAGGCAGTGATGCTGCCATTGACTGAAATGAAGACTGGTTTGAACGGCTGAGGAAGAAGGTGAGATGCTAATCTTTGGTGCCAATCTCTACCTCATTTAAATTTTAATTATTTGTCCTTACTGATTTCTTAGCTCCTCACTTATCTGGCTGGTGTTTACTTGTGAAATCCCCTTTTACATTTTATTCTAAATGCTCCACAATTATACAGGTGGAGCTGATTTCTAAAGTTCCTTCCCCTTCCTGATTGGGCATCTAGATGAGATTAAAGCAATTTATTGTGATTGCTCTAAATACTGTCCATACCAGAATATGTCCAAGATGGAGGCTGTGGATAATTTCCTTTCATCAACCCTCTGTGTGCCATGGAACTTTGATAATAAAAGTAAAAAGAAGCATAAATCTTCACCCTGCATGGTTCATAGTGGAGAGGACAGATACTTTGGTTAATTTTTGCATTAAGATACAAATTACATATTACCAATGCATACAAGGCACTATAGGATCACAGATAAAAGTACCACTAACTTTGCCTGAAGACCTGGACAAAAAAACACATGGAATGAACTTTAGAGCTAAAGTTCACAAGATAAAGAGAAAATGAAGAAAACAGTATGCATAGAACAAGAAGATTAAAATCAAAATCGTGTCTACACTTGGGTGTGGAAAATTAAGAAACTAACTTAGAGTATATAAGGGGGGGGGGTCAGAAGGGAGGGAATTAAAGGCCTAAAAATAAAGACTGATATAAAGCTAGAATAAAACAATCAGTATACTCTCGGCTAAAGAGATTGAAATTTGTACATTACTCATCCATTGCTTAATTGTGTTTTGATAATGATACTGTTAGTAACACATATCTCATAGAAAGGCACTTTGCCAAGTAATACTACAATTTTCTTAGCACTTTGAACAATGCATTTGAGATTGGTGCGTTTGAGTGCCAATATGATATTCAAATAGAAATAGCTAGTTGGCAGTTGGAAGCATGGAGCTTGGGCAGTGGAGTGAGATCAGAACTGAATATTGAGGCTGGTGAAGTATTAGAATCTGGATCCTGGTTGAAGTTACATCAAGAGCACATCAAGTAAGCCAAGGAGAGGGCAAAGGGGAACACCATTGGGAACATCAATATTTAAAGGGTGGGTTGAGGAGGAGATGACAGTGAAAGAAACTGGAAATAGTTCTAAAGAGAGAACCAGGATTGAATGGGGTCTTGAAGCTGAAATAAGAAAGACATTCACAAAGGGAGCTGTGAATAGGCCCAATTCTACAGAGAACCCCAGGTAAAGGTGAAAATATATCCATTGCATGTGGGATCTCAAATGCTTCCCTCATCCAGAGATTAGTTAAACTTTTAGGAGTAACTCAAATCTGGAAAACCTATGAATAATAATTCTAGCCTAGAAATATTCCTTTATGGAGGTTAAAGCAGGACCAATGCTCTGAATACACCCCCTAAATCCAACATTTGCAGAACATTTTCCCAAACATGGGTTGATGCAGTCAGGCATTTGGAGGTGGGATAGCGAAATAGCTGTGTGCATGGGCTTTGCCTTAATAAAAAATTAAAAAAAAATAACTTGATTGCTAATATGGCTTTACCACTTACACGATTAGAGCGACCATTGGAAGCGACCTGACCCTCTGAGACTCAGTGTCCTCATCCATAAAAGAGAGAATATACTAATTTCATAGAGTTGTAGGTGAGAATGAAATGAGATAATTGGATATAAAACAATCTGGCACATAGTAAGGCTTCAATAAATAATAGCAATTATTATCATACTAGGCTGCAGTGTGATGAGAACCCTGCCATTGCTTGACTTTTCATTAGCCATGCAACGCTGGGGAGCTTTTGGCAGCAACCACAAGGCAGTTTGTTGGCACACAACCTTTCAATTTTCTGCACTACTGATCCCCTCCATTAGCATGGAGAAGAGAAAGTGTACAGCTCAGATAAGCCAGAGGGAGGGCAAAAAAAGAAAAAAAAAACAGTCTAGCCATATAACTATATAAATCCCTATTAAGAATTTAGGAACAGTTCCTCGGGGGTACAGATTTATATCTTCGAAGAGAGGAGTCCAAGTTCCTATGTGCATGAGTTCTTTAACTTGACCGTAATGAATGCTAACTCTTCTTTGTTGTTGCTTTGCTTTTAAACAACAAATCTCCATTTAAGGAAAAACACCAAGAGACTTTTTCCTTAAATGTGTTGCAATGTTTCACCTCTGATTCTGTTCGCAGCGCTCTGCCTTTGTCTGGCTGTGCTAAGAATTACTTAAGTTATCGGAGAGTCAATGGAACAGTAATAAAAAGTTCCACCTTATCTGACACTGAGTTCTCTGCCTTTGAAATATGGCGACACCATTTTTCCCCCCACAAGGCTAAAGAGACTTTACTTAGAAGTGGGATAAATTTATAGGTTTTACTTTTGGCCACTGGAGGGCTCTCATATTTTTCCGCTAATGAAATAGAAACCTTGAGCGTGACTGAAAACTAGAAATCAGAGATGAAAGTTTAAAGCAAGTTATTTTGTGATTTGTGCCCAAATTTAGGTGCAGACAAAATTTGAGTAAAAGTGAACCTAAGGCTGTAAAGCAGTGATTTGACTGCTCGGGACAGGTGCTGAGTCACTGACTGTGACTTAGATCTCCAGCTTCAGGAAACAGTGGACCAGCTCCTTCATTTTGTTTACTTTAGTAATTGGTCATTATCTCTTTTCCTCTCTGGCTGATAATCTCCCAGCCCCCTGTTCTTTCAGTGGAAGTAGGTCCTATGAAATAATGCTGACCCTTGGTTCTTTTCTGAACTGCATCCTTTTTCTCTTATTCCTAAACCCCATCTACCACCCCAAAGTCTCTCCCCATCAGTGACCTTCCCTAACAATTATACAGATGCTTCATAGATCCTTTGATGAACCCCAACATAAATCCCCCCACCACACACACACACACACACACACACACGTGTGCTGTTCTTGTTGCTTCCACATCTACTCAGGTTAATCACATGTTGCTGGATACTTGTGTTGAGACATCAGACTTTCCAACAATAGTCAGATTTGTACACAAAGGCAGGCAGCCAGCAGTTTGGATTACAGTGTGCAAATGGACGAAGTGACTTTAAGTCTGATTGCAGTCATCGTGGGTATCTAAGGAAAAGGTAAGAAATGGCAGGAGGTATCTTTGAAAATATTGATATTCATAGTCAATGAATAATAGAATTGTCTATCTGGCTTGAACATAATGAATAATAGAATTGTCTATCTGGCTTGAAATAGTACCCCCAAGTAGTAGATACAGGTAGGGACAAAGTCCAGCTGTTTGGTGAGACATCTGAAAAGGTCCATTCCATCATCAGTCAAGCAGGCTGAGAGTTCAAGGGAGAGCTGAAGAAGCAAATCAGGAAGACGACGTTCAGGATCTGCAAAAGTCTTTGGTATCTGTGAAGTAAGGTGTGGTTAGGAGACACACAAGTACCCAGAGATTGACTTGAGACTATCAGATGCCCAACCTGGAGCAACATTAGTAATTCTAGTCCCCGCCTGTGGGAATGAGCCACTGGATTCATTGCTAAGTTTATTTAAGAGATACCCAGGAACTGTAGGCTGAAAGTATCCAGAATCATTAACTGAAAAAGAGATGAGACAGATGAGTCCTTGCTGGTGACTAGGGTTTTTCACCCCCCACCCCTGCTCTGGATTTTTTGTTTGGTTGTTTTAAGATATGGACTCAACCTTTTTATAGCCCTGTTAGTTTCATGTTGCTTCATTGAGTTTGAACTTCAGTGCATAAATGAAGTAATACCCATTGTGGTCTTAGAGACCCTTTGAGTATATGACCTTCTTGTTTGCCTACCAGAGATGAGGTTGTTGAAATGTTCTATTCTTTCTATGTAAAGTTTTCCTGTTTCAAGCCCCCTTTTATTTCATTACAAACATACACTGTGACCACTGCCAACCTCTAAATCATATGTAGAACTGATTTCTAAAAATCGTCATCCATTGGTTAATAATAATGTAACAATACTGGCTCATTGATTGTGATGAATGTACCATACTAATGTAAGACACAAATAACAGGGGAAACTGGGGGTGAGATATATGAGAACTCTCAGCACTATCTTCTCATTTTTTCTGTGATTCTAAAACTATTCTAAAATAAAAAAGTTAAAACAGAAAAAAATGGCCAACCATTCATCTAATATAAACCCCTGGTGAATTAGGACTAGAGGGTAAATGATGGGAGGAATCGTGTGAGACTGGCAGAGATAAACCCTTAGAGCTGCCTCAGTGCACAAGTATAGAGCTGGGCAGCAGTCCTGAGCTGGGTGGGTAACCACCTCCCTTATTCAGGATATTTCTATTGCAAGCACGGTAGACCCCCACTAAGATCACCAGGCTCTTCCTGAAACTACCTTCCCCAAAGACACTTTTTTTTTTCCCATAAGAAGTATCAGGCTGCTCTCCTTTGCCCCAGAATCCTGAACTGAAATCAGTTCAAAAGCATTTCAGATTATCCCTGCTTTTTCACTTTCTCATTGTGTAATAGGGAAGAACAAATCTGACCTTATATTAGATCTGTCCCTTTAATTCTAGCTCTGGGCTCTGTTTTCTGTGCTGAGTCATGCTGGTTCTGCAACTTTTGTAACAGAAGGTTGCCTATAGCCTGAAATATACAGAACAGCCCATTCTCAAGGCTCTGACCTTTAAGGGTATAACACTTTTCCTTTCATGTAGAGATAAAAAGTTGCAGAACAGAAGATAACATTTGTTCTGTTGGAGGTTTACAAGAACATCATGACCTGACCAATGTGGACAGCTGTAAAAACAAAAGATTCCCACAGGAAGAAGTTTGCAACAACCAGCCACACCCCCAACCCCTTTCTAGTATAAAAGGAGCATCAATTCTGACTTGGGTAAGATGATTCTCTAGGACATTAGTCCCCCATCTTCTCGGTCTGCTGGCTTTCTGAATAAAATCATTATTCCTTGCCCAAACACCTCGTCTCCAGATTTACTGGCCTGTTTTGTGGCTAGCAGAATAAGTTTGGACTCAATAACAACTGTGACATTTCCTGATACTCAGAATGACTTTCTATTGTTACTAGCTTATCTCTTTTCTCAACCTCCCCACCTTGGCCCAGGGTCTGCTATTTCATTTCAGCCTACCTCCTTTTCTGTCTTATACAGAATGCCTACTCCAGCACCATCTCCAAATCTTTTAACTATTGATAAAAAAAAAATACCGTTAGACAGTTGGCTTTCTAATGATGATGAATATCACAACCTAGTGTTTGAAGATGAATGACTTGATGCTTAAATGTGAAAGAGCCAAAGCTAGTGCTGGATATATGCTCCTCTTTCTCCCATTTGGGGACCTCTGTCTCTATTTTTGACACCTCTTCTTTTTCTAGGAGCTTACGGCCACTTGTGTATCTGTGTATCCAGAAACCCATAATGATGATTCATCAGATATGCCTCCTCCTCTGTTCCCATCCATTTCACTAACAAAATTTTTCTAAATTGCAGTCTAATTTTTCTTCCTTGAATTTCCTCTTTGATTGATGTGCCATGCGTAATACACGTAACTAATATCCAATTCCTCTTCTGGGCACATGAGAGGCTGATATTTTTCTGCCTCCCTTGAAGCTAGATGTGGCCATGTGACCTGCTTAGGCCAATGAGATGTGAATAGAAGTGGTGCATGTCACATTCTTGCAGGAAAATTTAATCACCAGTGCATGACTCTCCTGGCTTCTCTTCTGCTATGGTGATCACGGGATACATGTTGATATGGAGGTGCCATGAGATAACCTATAGTGCTGAGCCAATACATGGAGGACCGCTGCCCCGGAGAGTCGCCTGGACATTCTGAAGACTTCATATGAGTAAGTTTTGTTGTATCAAAAGGAATTAAGATTGTGGGAACATTTTTAGCACTGCATAACCTTGAATATTTTGACTATTATGGTTGAAAAGTAATCTCAAGAGTATAATACATTGTTAGTAATTGATGATATCTTAATGTATTACCTCTTCCAGAGTAGTTCCATTGTGATAGGAGATCCCAGGAGGCAAGATATCTTAACTGAGAAGAATGAACTACTAATGATGGAGTAGAAGGCTCTTGGGCATATTAGAGAAGATGACATTTTGGAATAAGACTGTCTCTTTGCTTTCTAATTGTACCATGATGGTATCTGGTCAGATTATTATACATATACGCATTTTAGGAAGTACAATTTGTGACAAATGCAGAAACTGTGGAATCTTGGCTTTTGTTAAAGTTTTCCCCTCTAATCCATTCTGAATATCATTACCGTAATGTTGAAGATCACTCGTTGTGTCCTCAGTGATCCTTGTGTCTTTAATTTTTACCCAGGTTCAAATACCCTTCTTTGTGGTTAATAATAATAATACCTTCTTTTTTATGAGTTCTAGCTAGGATACAGGCTTTTTATGTATGTTATCACTGTTCTCTTCAACTACACTGTGAGGTATTGTCCCCAAAGGCACATGGTTAAAAAGTGGGTGATAGAAGCAAGATTCAAACCTGGATCCACTTGAGAATATATACTCACTTCCCCATGAACTCTCTCTCTCTCTCCTTAGATGGAATCTACCTTTCCTCCAAAGCCCAACATAAGCTTCACCTCCCCAGTGAAGTGTCTTCTCTGACAGTCCTCTACACAATGGCCCCTCCTCCTTTGCAGCCCTTATTGTCATTTGGAACCATGGTAGCTTGTCTCCAAAGATGGTCCTCCAGTGATTCATGCCTCTTGATATTCAGGTCCTGAACAAGCTGTCCCTGTGATTTTCACGTTGACCCACACTATGTGATGGAAGGGATATTGCATGACTTCTAAGTCATAAGAAGCCTTGAAGTTTTCTCCTCAGCCTCTGGGAATACTCACTCTGGGAGATACTGCCTGAGGGAAGCCAAATATCATATGAGATGTCTAAGACCATCTGAGGCGACTGTGCTGTGAGAGAGTACGAGGTAGCCATATGCAGATGACATGTGGAGAGAGACTCATAGCCTCTGGGTAGCCTCTGTCTATTCCAGACATCCCAAAAGGGGCACCACACCTCAAACAAAGGAGCATTCTGGCTGTCCAGCCAGATGGTTTCAGCTCCAGCTGCCAACTCAGCAACCACGTGAGAGACCTCATAGGAGAACCACACAGCTGAACCCAGTCAAACCACAGAGCCGTGAGTTACAATGATAAAGAAGTTTTTAGACCACCAACTAAAGGGGAGGTTTATTTTACGCCAACAGGTATTTGGAACAGGAACTTACCATATACTGTCCTCCCTCCCCACTACTGGCATGTTGTAATATTACTATTCTATTCACTTTAAAATTTTTAATAATTTATATGATCGATCTATCACCATCATCTTGATTGAAAGCTTTCTGGACGTTTGTCTTATCTGAGATGAATTCCCCAGCTTAGCACCTGGGGCGTGTAAGACTTCAACAAGTGTCTATCAATTGATTGATAAGCTCCTTTAGGTCAGAGGCTATGTTATGCCTACGTTTATATTTCCTGCAAACACAGAGCTTTATTGTAGACCTTCAAGGATATTTTTTTTGGCAAGACTTCTGCCAACCAGCCTGCTCCAACACACTCTAACAAGTGATCAGTTCCTTTTGTGATCAGTTTTCCACAACTC
The DNA here is from genome assembly GCF_048773025.1 of Camelus bactrianus. Classification (NCBI taxonomy): domain Eukaryota; kingdom Metazoa; phylum Chordata; class Mammalia; order Artiodactyla; family Camelidae; genus Camelus; species Camelus bactrianus. The sequence goes on from NC_133559.1 coordinate 13,989,502, forward strand.
CCCTCCTTGGTTGGTCCACATGTCCCAGGCTTCATCCTCACTGGTTTGCGCTTCCTAACCTGTGTTTTCAATCACACTGTTGTTCCCTGTGCTTGGAGTGTCCTCCTACCCACCAGCCACCTGTTCCACTTCGTGAAAACCTGTTCTTTCTGTAAAATCCAGCCAAAAGATGGCCTCTTTAAACTTTCCCTGCTGGCCCAATAATAATCCCAACTCTTGAGTTCACAGGCCCTGTTAGGTGCTTACCCCATGGAGTTCCACTCACTGCTTCATGGTCTCTGTTGACCAGTGAGATTTTCAGGGACTGAGGCTGTAGCTTATTTAACTTGGACTCCCCAGCACGGTATATGATGCAGAGCAGGTGGTCAATAAATGACTGTTGGATGAATGAACACATTTTACAAGGAGAGAATGACTGTGTGAGAGATAAGAAATAAACACGGTGTTGAGTGTTTTGTCACCGCAAAGTGCTATTAATATACAATTGGCACCCAGCTCCCTGGCTGCTCCTGCCTATCTCACACCTTTCATCTTTCACCGCAAAGCCAACAGCCTTTCTTTAATCAATGCAGTTGCCTTTCTCTGAACCCTCTCTAGTTTGTATATATTTTTTTTGTCCTGAGATGCCTGAAGCCTCTTCATATTCAGCCCAAAATAGCACTGACCTTTCAGCTGCTGTATCACCTGGCAGCTCATATCTAATTTCCTTTTGCAAGAGCCTCTCTCACTTGCTTTTAGCATTTTGCTTTCCAGGTTTCTCTCGCCGCTTGCCGTGTCGTTGATTGTGTTTTTCCCTCAGAGAATCTGGTTTCTTTCTTTTTTTTTTTTTTTTCCTGGTTTGAACTCTCCCTGGCTATTTCTTTCTTTTTCCCCAGGCATTCATGGTACACAATGTGGGGATAGGGGGAGGTTTGGGAGGTGGGGGAGGCTGTGTTGTGGTTATTTCCCTTCTGGTGAGGAGCTCTCCTTAGACCTGGAAGGTAGCACTGTCCCAGCTTGTTCAGTCCCCCCAACAGATTGCTGTCAAAAGCAGTCTTTCTAGCTTTCCTGTGAATTCAGGAGAAACATCTCGTTGGTTTGGAATTTTTTTCATCTTTTTGTTTGCTTGTCTGTTTGTTTTTCCTTTTGTTTCCTTTCTTTCTTCTTCTTCTTTTTTTTTTTTTTTTTTTTTTTAATTTGTGTGACATCCATTGTAGGTTAAATGCTAGGGAATCTGGGTGACATGCTATGAAAATTTCTTCTCAGCAATTCTTAGGAGCCATCTTTGTTAAGGGCGAGGCTCAGATTCCAGCCGCCATTACTTCCTACAAAATGGCTTCCCACAGAAAACCAGAGAGACATCACTGTCTCCATAACTCCTGTGAATGCAAGAGGCTTTTAGAACATGGAACTCTTTGTGAGTCCCAGGAACTGGCCCTATAACTCATATTCAAACAAAGACATTGCAAAAGTAAACAACATCATCCATCCTTAGAAAAATCACTAATTAAAATTGACAAATTTGCCACTTCTAGAATGTGCTCTGTGTTTTAATGCCTTTATGCTTACATATGGGCTGTTTCTTCATCTTGGAATAACCTGGCTTACCTTCTTGCTTTATTGAAACTTGCTTTGTCCTTCAAAGAACCATTCAGATGCCACTTCCTTCTTGAAAAGTCATCTTATCACCCATATGTAGGTTCTCAGTCTCTCCTGCCAGTTCCTGATACTTTTTGTTTATACCAGCTTTCTAGCTTGCAAAGCAGTCAGCCTTATATTTGAATTCCTTACAGAGGCATTATTTCTCCTTCAAACTCCTTGGGGTAGGAAAGCTGGCTTTTTCATTCCTGTAACTTCTACCAAGAAAATCATAAACCTTTTAAAGACATCTTCTAGAGTGGTTCATAGTAATTTTGCTTTCAGAGTGAAAACCACACACACACATAGGTCAGTCCTGCTGTGATTCTCAGAGGGCAAGCACCCTTCCTGGATCACTGCCTCTTGGAGGCTAGAAAAAGCCTCTCTAGATACTCTGGAGTTCACCTCAACATAGCAAATTAAAGCTGTTTGAGTGAGTGTGTGGGGGAGGGTCCAAATAAGGAAAAGGGAGGAGCAGTGGTGGGAAAGAGAAGACTGCTTTTTCATCAGGATATTTTATCCCAATGGAACTGAGTTGTGATCCCCTCAAATAACAATGGTATAAATCATTATTTTAATAGTTACCATTTGAGAATTTTTAAATATCAAGGTACTTTACTCAGTGCTCTATGTGCAGTATTGCATTCAATTCTCACGACAACCCTAAGAAATAGATGTTATCATTATCCTCATAGAACAGATAAGGAAACTAAAGCTCTGGACAGAAAGGTTAAGTCATTTACCAAAGACACACAGTTAGTAAGTGGCGGTGGTTGCATTCAAGCCCCTACTAGGCTGATTGTAGGACCCCGGCTAGTAAGCAATACACTAGTTTGTCTCTCTCTACAGGTAGAAGTAGTCCTTTCTTTTCCTTGGGTCACAGTTCTTCCCCCATGATCATTAATGAATATTGAAGGCTTTTGAGCTGGAAGTCACGTGATGAAAGGCTTCTAGTTTACGCTGCCAAACAGAATAATAACTCTAACAACTGCTATTTATACATTAATTCTTAGACCATTTATAAGTGACTCCTACATGTCAGGGACCTCTACACCTTCCACACAATCATCGCCATTCTCCACAGCAACTCTGTAGGGAGAGTGAAATTATCTTCATTAAACAGACAAGGAAACTAAAGGCCATCGAGGTGAAGGAGCTTGCACGGAGTCCAACGGCCAGGAAGTAATAAAGCCAGCATTTACCTGCTGCGCTGCCTTTGATGACATCCTGGCTCCCTGCACAGCTCTGGAGAAAAGGATGAGTTTGCTTTCATTAATAATTGACTGGTTTCTCTCCTCCAATTCAAGGAAGACAATTATTATTGTTGTTTTTATTGTTATTATTATATCTCAGAGCCTGTTTCCATGTAATGATACATGAGTTAAGGTTAGATTATTGCTTTAGCGCCTGCTGATCCTAAATTATATTTCCAGAATTTCCCAGGTGGTACCAAGTATGTGTGCTGAACATTAAATTGAAATCTTCTGTTTTTCCTACTAAACTGTGAATGATTGAAAGGCAGGAGAATTTCCTTCTTTCTTGTTTTGTGTTACTTTCATATTTTATTTCAGTTGTAATGAAAGAATGTGATTAGAGGCAATGAAAAAGAAAAGTCTATATCTCAATCCAATTATTCCATTCAGCTTCCCATTTCTCAGGACACATTTCTCTGCTTAATTGAAATCACAGGAGAATTTCTTATTCACCTTTGGAACCTCAATTCCTGGCAAATAGTAGATGGTGAATAAGAGTGGAATGGAATTCTTGCCCCTGCCATCCCCCCTCCCCCGTTTTCACATATCTCTTTCCTTCCTTCTGGGCTATAATTTTATCACCCAGCTTATTTTACATCCCGTCTTGATACTGCAGTGGCACCCACAGGCACTACTCACCCTAGAAGTCACATTCTAGGACCAGAGAGCAGCTGATCCTGCTCAGGCAGTCGTCCGTGCCCGGGGCATCTCCCCTGCCCTCGGAAGCACAACAAGCGCTCCCCTCTCTCTCTCCTCTCCTGGAACACTGGCTCCTTGTATTTCTGTTTAGCAGTGCTTGTGTTCAGATTCATTAATTAATGAAGATTAATCAATAATTAAGTGTTCTATAGCCACCCAGAGGCCATTTCATGGTACAGTGATGTATTTATTGCCCCATTTAGTGCAAGGACTCAGGAGCTGTCTGGTACTGCTCATAGGTTGGTTTATTATATGCTGCCTGATTGACAACCTTGGACTAGAAGCACCACTCTCCTAGCCCCTCTGTCACACCGGGACCTTAGCCCAGCCCTCTTGGCACCGATGCTGTCTGCACCAGCCCAGACCTTTCAATCCGTCCCTTGTAGACTTGTGGAATCGGGTTCCTGGAGCTGACTGGGGCTGGGGTTGGGGCTACACTGGAGCCAGACAGTTTAAGAACAGTGGCCTTGGTGGCTTTGAGTCCAATAGCTTTGCCCCAGCATCAGCCACTGGTACTTGTTGTTCATGGGAGGCACTGCCATCACGTGTTGGGCTCTCTGCCCTAGTATTAGGGGAAGGTTCCCCCAAGGACCTTGAAAAAGTGCAAGTGGAAGGTCAGTGAGAGTGCTGCCATTCACGCAGGGCCAGAGCACCCTGCTCCCCAGGGTACCATCTCTACATCTCCAGGAAGGCGAGTGTTCCCTCTTAGTCATGGGCAGTGCATGCACAACTGGTGGACACCACAGACTTGGTGGTGATCTGCTAATTGACTGATGCTTGGGACTCTGATTCTGGCACCAATTAATGTGGGGTTCAACATGTCCCATCACTGCCTAAATGCTTCCATTCCACTCTTGGCTAAATGTTACCCTTAGGGAAGATGCACTGACCTGCGGGTCCAGGGCAGCATCAATCTGGGGTGTGAAAACCCAGCATAAAGTTAGGGACATTCAACTTCAAGGCTCCCAAGATTCTCCTTTTTGTGTGTATCCAGGGGAAGGGGAGGATGTTCAGAACCTAATTCTCTTGAACTGTCTACTTCTAGAAACACCAGTGCTCAGATCCTCCATTGTTGAAGAGATCAACGACCTCTTAACCAAAGCCAGGTGGGATTCCCAAGCCCCCTCTATACAGAAGGTCCCCAACTTATAATGGTTCAGTTCAGGATTTTCAACTTTATGATAGTGCAAAAGTGATACACATTCAGTTGAAAATGTGATTTGAAGTTTGATCTTTTCCCAGCCCAGGAATATGTGGTATGATACCCTCTCATGATTCTGGACAGCAGAGAGCCACCCACAGCTCCCAGTCAGCCATGGGATCGTGAGGGTAAACAAGCAGTACACCTACAACCATCCTGTTCCCATACAACCATTCTGGTTTTCATTTTCAGCCCAGAATTCAATAAATTACATACGATAGTCAACAGTATTATAAAATAAGCTTTGTGTTAGACGACTTTACCTAATTTTAGTGTAAGGGTTCTGAGCACATTTAAAGCAGCTATGATATTTGGTAAGTTAGATGTTTTAAATGCATTTTTGAATTGCAATATTCACCTTTTGGTTTACATGGGTTTACAGGGAGGTCACCCCATCATAAGTTGAGAAAGATCAGTACACATAAAAATGCTTTTGGTCTGGCGTGTTGGGCTTTTATTTGAGAAGGACCTGTTTATCTTAGCTCCCACTGACAATGGTCAACTAAATGAGTATTAACAGTGGTGACATGAAAATAGCCACCTTTGATTACCTATTAAGTTCCAGTCTCTGTGTCAGATATTTCCCATTGAACAGCCAGAGGAGACGTAGCATGAGATACAGAAATCCCCGTGGAAGGAATGAGTGATTATACATGGAGCTTAACTTGTACAAATGCTTTTTATTGCTTTCCTCCTTTTTTCCTCTTCACTCTCCTCCAGCAGATTTGGGGAGGTGAGTGTGGAGGAGCTGCCAAATTGGAATTTGGCCTCTCACCTCTGAGAGGCCCTCTGGGACCAGGAGGACCCCCAAGGAAAGGAGACCCAGAGCTAACTGGTCAGGGCTGCCTCTACTTTAAATATTAGAGAAGCAGGGAAACAGGCTTCCAGTATAATTACCCATGAATTTAAGGCTAAAGTACCAGTTAGCCATAAATAATGTTATTAGACTGCAGAAAATTCCATAGTTTATATCCCATGGATGACAGAACAACAATTCAGCATTCAGGATCCTGATCACAGTCCTTTCTAAGAGAGAAGTGACAAACGTAGGTATGATCATTTCCATTTGATGATGGAAGAAACTGAAGCTCAGGGAGACTAAGTAGATTATTGATGGGCACACAACTGGTGAGTGGCTGAGTTGGAAGTCAGCTCAGTCTGACTCCAAAGCTCTGTCTATGGAACAGCGATGTGGCTATGATTTCCTTCCCGTTACTAGAAGGAAACATGCCTTCCTATTAAATATATCTTATTTCCACAAACGATCAGGTCCACAAAGGTTTTCACATGATGCTCATTGTTTCTACATAAATAAATGAAGCAATTACTTGGAGTCTCAGTTTTTATTATTGAAAACCTAAATTGTTCAGGTGAGGGAACTCGGTCCCCCCCTCCGCCCGCCCTACACCAAGTGCTCACTTTGCTTATTTACACACAACCAAGAAGTATGCTGTGAACCTGTCACGGGTCTTAAGCCCTAATATAGACCAGTCTGCTCCTCTTGCCATGAAATTAAATAGTGTTACGATCCAGAATATCCACCTTTTCCAAAAAAAAAAAAAGCCATCTCCTGATCATCAGACTGGGTGACTCTCGTCAAGCTATTACTACAGTCCTCGCTCTTTGAAGGACCACAGCTTCTAGGGGAGGGGAAGGCAAGCGACAGCATCTTCTTGGCTCCAGGGAAGAAGGCAGCATGCCATAGGCTCAACCTTAGATTTCCTATTATTCATAATTTTCTGAATGTCTTGTCTACCCAACAGAGTTCCAGGATGATCAGTAGTTAGTAGTAAGAACTTTCATTATGCTGAAAAATTAGGGAAATAAAGCAAGAGAAGAAGGTATGACGTTTTTGTTTGTTTGTTTGTTTGTTATTGTTTTGTTTTGTTTTAAATCAGCAGTAGAAGGGTTTTCCTCTGCCTCTACCTCTCTGACGTAGGTGGAGTCCCAGCATGGGTAGGCTGGAAACCTGGGACCTGCAGGGCAGTGTGTCTGGCCCACTAGCTTCATTATGAAGCCAATGGGATAGTATTGGAGGTAGCCCAGCGGGAACTGGCCCAGTTAGAAACATGACAGATGACAACTCGGAAGACTCTAAGCAGAGCAGGGGAGATGAGGTATGAACTTATGGGAGGGCAGAGGAGAATGCGAAATAGAGAAGGTTGAAAGAGAGGGTAACCAGCTGGTAAGAGAGGTTTCAGCGACTTTTTATGAGATGTCATAAACTCAGATACTAGAAGAGAGAGAGAGGAGGTAGAAGCATTCACTGAAAGAAGATAGTTACCACTCGGGGATGCCTAGTTGAGATGTAGGTTTTCCATGCCGGAAATGCAACCTACCATTATCCCCTCAACTTTTCATTCCCCTTTATATAACGCACAGTATGACCATTCTTACCTACCTTTTTCCTGTGTGAGGGACTAAAATGGATCTCTTCCTACTCAACAACAACCAACCTACATGTCAGTTCATCCCATAACCCTTACCTCCTGCAAGGTATTGTCCCAAACTGTGGCTTCTTTTATCTTTCTGTTGGCTTTGTCTTAAATGTACAAGCATTCCAACTAGCCCCATCCTCTACTTGACCCCAAACCCTGTTGTGTTTATTCTCCAATCTTATTTCTTTCCCTCCCAACCCTGAACTGAAGTCAGCTATCTCCAGGTCCTTGATCCCCATTCACTCCTCAACACGCTCTCTATTCCCACCAATACCCTGAGAATCTCTCAACCAAGTTCTAAAACAAGACAAAACAAACAAACAAAACATGTTGCCACCTTCTGAGGGTCCTTCTCAATCCTAGTCTTACTGGATTAGTGTTCTTTCTTCCATGACATCTTCACTCCTTTTTGATCTTATAGGAGCTCCTATAGTCGAAAGATTCAGGTGTGCAGATATATAGATTTCTGCTGGTGGCAGAAAAACTAAAATTTATTGATTCATATAAGTCATCCTTTTTGGTTTCAAACTGAATTTTGGTTAACTGCATAATGGGTTTCTTGTGTTCTTTACTTTGATTTTTTTTTTTTCTGTTCTTTTCACCAGAGTAATCTTGATATGAGGGGAAAGGATATCTGGTTTGATGGGTCTCAGCATGCTTGGTTTTGGGGTGTCTGCATTCGTCTTCATTGCATCCCCTGATGAAATGTTTGAGTGTCACCATGGTCGAGGTCCACGTTTCTGAGATCTCTTCGTCCACTGGGAAGCCCTGGCAGAACCGTCAGGCTGTTATTAGTCACTTCTCTGCTGCCCTGGGAGCACGTGTTCTGCTTTGTCAACCCCATACAGGAACCAAAACGGTGTGCAAGACTGCTCATCCACCCAGACAGTCCCCCCAGTTACTGAGATTAGCCCATTCACACTTTGTGTTAGAATCAGAGCTACTTTGAGAGACTTGGCATCTTCAAGGCTGCAATGCTTTGGCTTATTCCATTGCTAATGTCTGAAAAAAGCAGAAGTCACACATGATTTGACCTCAGAAAACCCCACACCAAAGTTCAGCAACTCCTGTTTGTCTTGCCCTCCATTCTTGCTTTATTTTGTTAAGTGCTTGACTGCTGCTGGATTGGTCTCCCCTCACAGTGATGCTAAAAGCAATTAAGGTAACAGAGCTGAAGGTATGATCCATAATTCCTCAATTTATCACCCCTTGCTTGACCTCCGTACCACATTCCATCTCTCTTGGGATAAATGCCAAACCAGAGGTTGTTTTCAGGATTGAGATCCAGTTAGATTTATCACTAAAAGGAACCAAGAAATACAGGCCATTTAATGTCAGTTACTTAAAAGAGAAGGAGTTTAACTCTTGATTAAAAGAGGAAAACTCACCTTCAGACCAAATAGCTGGTCTCCAGTAGGTTTGCTTCAGGTATGATCTCAAAAGGATCGTGCAAAAAACCCCCAACTTCCCGCTGGTCCAGGCCAAGTTTAGGTCTGATTAGCAACTATGTATTTGTCATAAAAAATTTATGGCAGTCCCAGCTCAGAGAAGGTGAAAGGAAGGGTCAGGGGTCTATCATCTTCTTTAAACAAAAACATGGGGAACTTTCATCTCAGGTAAAAAATTCAGACAGCAGAAACCGATAGGCTCTCACAGATATTTACACAGGTTAAGAAAGACAGGTTCTTCCTTTCATTGAGCATGTTAGACACCTGGCAGTGCCCCAAATTCCACACTCTTAGAAGTAAAAGTAGGCCTTTGTTTAGTAAACACAGGCATCCCCGGCGGGAAATTAAAAAGAAAAAGCTTAATGCTTTATTTCCTAAGTTGTCATGTCCCAGTTTGGAGAATTGGGTTCTTTGGGTTTTGTTATTTCTGGACCTGACTGATGGAGTTCCTAACTTGGGGAGATGTCCTGAGATGAAAGCAGCATCCTCTAGAAGCTGGATAACTTCACCCCAAAGTGCTAGGTCACCCCATCTCTGCCAGTAGAATCAGCTGAGATATTTGCTCCGCAGCCTCTGCTGGATTGAAGTCAGAAGTTGAAAACACAAGAGAGACAAGAATGGGGCAGGCTGCTTTACAGCAGCAGCAGCAGCAGCATTGTCGTTAGAGCTGCTGCGAACGTGGGTTGACGACACGACTCCAGCACATGACCCTGCCAAGCACTGGCCTACGCAGCTCAGATCCTAAGGCACTGAAGCAGATCAGAATATGCCACCCCAAAACATGCCACTTTGGCATAATGATTATTTGGGGCTAAAGGCATTTAAGGAGCAGCAAAGGCAGAATGATCTCTTCACCCTCCACCTATCTGCCTAAAAGCAAGACACAGATTTCCTTTTAGGAAGCTGATGCCCCTCCCTTCATCCTGTACCAAGAGAACCACCAGCATCCTGGAGACGGAAAGCGGGCACCAAGGTGGGTCTGCACAAACACACCTACTAACAGAATCCTCATCTTGCATTCGTTTCCTGCATACACTTACCTTCTCACAGTTTACCGTCCCTTGAAGCACAAACCACTTTTCCTTTGTCTTGTCCCTTCTTCATAAATGTTTCACCCTCTGTTAAGATGGTATATGGGCCCCCAGTTCCAAACACCTCTTTGAATTACTCATCACCGAGTTCTCCACATGTATGCACACTGTCCATGTATATAAATTCTGGTATTTTTTGTTTGTTTTCTGTTTTACCTCCTGTTAATCTGTTTTTTGTGAGTCTAATCACAGACCCTAGCCTCTGAATCTAAGAGAGTTGAGGGGAAAACAAATTTTTTTTTTCTTCCCCTAAAGGACCAAAGGGAGGATGAAACAAAGGGTATTACTGTTAACATAGAAGATAAAATACTGAAGCCTGTACTCTGTCTATGGAGTGTGTATCTACTTTTACTTTAAACTAAACACCCAGCACCTCTTGACCTCTCTCTCTCTTGCCTTTTGAGACGGCCCACATTCTGTCATGGAGTGTGCATCTCTCTAAATAAACTTGCTTTCTCTTTACTATGCCTCGCTCTTGAATTCTTTCCTGCGCGAGGCAAGAACCTATTCTCTGGCAACAATTATATATAAAGTGGTGAGGGAAAAGAAGATGCAGGAGTTTTTATTTTAGTGACAGGAGCACAGAAGGCGGTGTCCATTCCTCAGCTTAATAGGCAGCGAAGAGTTCAAAGAACAGCGTGGGAAGGTGAGTAAGACAAAGAGAAGGTGTAACAGAAGCAGAGGCCAAAACTGGAAAACTGTTGCAAAAGTTGAATTAGGAACATTGATCCAAGCCACCATTTCCATGCCTCCATCCCCAAATTTTGGTTTTTATCTACTATAAAATTGTATATTACCTGTGATTTCATTAAAAAAAATATGATCCAAACCACCCCCCTCAGCAATATGATATATTTAATTTGCTTTAAACGATCTTATTAAAACTAGAGCAGAGAGCATGAAAATGCACCAGCATTAGAATTTCTCCACAATCCAGAATCTTGAAGCACAGATCTTAAAGAAATTACCCTTACTAAGAAAGGTCAAAAGTTCCACCATTTGTTTGTTGTTTGTTTGTTTGTTTGTTTGACAGCAGGAAAAAAAAAGTGGAAGATGATCTTGTGGATCTTAATTTCATAGGGTTAGACATCTTGGCCCCTGTGTACCTCGAGGTTTTTGCTTTGTAAAGTCAGCAGGGTCCTCAGTGCCCCTCCAAGACAGAGGGCTCAGCTCCCGGCCCCTCCCCACCTCCAAGCCTGGTGTTTGTATGGAATAATGAGTCCCATAAGCTCGGGCCTGATAATGCTTTTATAATGTAAAGGACGAAAGCCAAGTACAGTGGATTTGTGCATCCCTCTAATGAAAAGTTGGCCTGTCCGTTTTTATCAGCCTAATGAAGCCCCTACCCCATTCTCTGGCCCAGTGTAGGCCTCACAATGGAGACAGTGAGTTCTCTCCAGCGCGGCTCCTCCGCAGATGCTATCTGCCAGCTCTCTTCGCAGAAGAGTTCATTTTAAAGGGATCCTGGCTTGATTAAGGCTTTGTGAGCCTCCCAGCCTCATTACAAATCAATGGAGATGAACTGAGTGCTTAATACTCAAAAGCCAAGCTAACAAAAACTGACTTATTACAAGCTAAAGGCCTGGGACTCTCCTGGGTGTTTCAGCTTTGTTTTATTTTGTATCTCGGCCTCCTCTCCCTGCTCCTCTGCCTGGCCACCCCCAACCCAACCCGGATTCAGCAGCAATATTCAAGCCCCTCATCTTAGTCCTTATTAACCCCCATCTAAAATCGTAACCTCTAGAAGAATAATGTATCTTACTGGAGAGCAGCCTCCGTGTGCCCAACATGAGTTTTCTGAGCGACAGGGAAGAAGTCCTCTTCCCTTTGTCGTGGAACTTTCCTCTTTCACAGAGAAATTATGGTCCCAGTATCTTCTGGAAACTCTTCTGCTTACTGTTCCCACACTCATACCCTTAGCAGACACACCAGTGCAGAATGGCAGAGGGAAACTGGAAATATTTGACTGACTATCCTTGAAGAAAAGGCCGGAGTTGGCATAAACCTCCTTCCAAGTCCTTCAGTGCTTACAGGCACCTCTTCTCTGCCTGTCTCTCTCCGCCTCTCTCTCCTCCGAGAACAAGTTGCATGTAGAGTGTTTGTCTGCTTCATCCTCAGAGACAGGAAGATGCTGGGATTGTAGTTAGGTAATGAGAAGCCCCCCATGGGGAGGGAAAAACCACCCCAAACAAAGGAAGTTTCAAACGCCACCGTAAAAATCAAGCCTCATTCTCGTAAAGAGCGTAGGGCTGCTCCTTCTCTGAGAAAGACTGGAAGGTTCCATCCTTCTGCAATACAGCTCCTTTGTCTTTTCCTGCAGAAAGGGTAACAGTAAACATTTTGTAAATTTATTCTGTCTCATTCTTGTTGTTAAGCACTTTACGTCCAGTAAGTCATTTAATCATCGCAGTAATTCTATGAAAAAGGTTTGATTAATATTTGCACTTTACCAATGTGGGAACAAGAAAAAAAAAAAGAAAGACGCATCTTTTCCAAGTTACACACTTAGTGAACAGGGACTGCGTTAAAATCCAGGTCTCGCTGTGACTCCAGACCCTGTGAGCTAAATCACTGCACTGATTCACCTCCAGATGGAGTTGGGGGAGGGGGGAAACTTAAAAAAAAAAAAAAAAGATTTTGCTGAACTGAATTAAACCCAGTGGGGGCTCTGCGGATGCAGCAACCGCAGTTTACAAACGGCCGCATTCTGTTTTCCACCCTCCTGCCATTCTCTCCATTGCATTCGCTGCGGTTCCCTGCGCCGTGGAACCTCCGTTTCTCCAGCTGGAAGGACCCAGACTTGGGCGTCAGATGCACCAGATTTAAACCCTGGATCCTTCGGTTACCAGTTGAGTGTCCTAATGTTTGTGAGGTCCCACTTCCACATCTGAAAAAATGAAGCTAGGGTCACGTGAAGATTAAATGTGAAAACATGTAAAATGCATTTAAGAAATGCTTCCTCCTTGACTCTTTGTCTCAAGATCCTTTTCCCTTCTCCTCAAACTCTCCAAAAAAAGGTCCGCTAAATAATCCACAATAATGGCTTCTATAGCCTAATGCGCTGCTTCTCCCCGGGTGCAATCGTTCTTTAGCAGATCAGAATGCTTTAGGACAAACATGGATCTTTAATTATGGAATTAGATTTATTGGGAGTGGTAGGTTCTACACACTGAAATCTTTCCAAAGAAATAGGTGCCATCCTTCATTTGTGGATAGATAATAGACTTACAATGAATCTCAAAACTTTGAAGCCTTTTTTTTTTTTTATGTTATTAAACCTAATGTAGTAACATCAACACCTACACAAGCCAAGCAGGAAAGTAGAGATGTTTCACAAATGCCCAACTATGGTTCCTTCATCTGGAAATCTGACCTCCATCCCACACTCTCAGTCACTCAGTTCTTTTCCTTTTTCCCTCACACAAAGATTTAGAGATTCTTAACTGCTGACCACACCAAAGAAGAGTAGCTTCAAAGTACAAGCTGCTTAGCAACAAATGGCAATGGCAGAAATTGTCACAGATTACATGTTGTCATGGAATTATTTTCTCCAATCGCTTTTTAAACTGCAAAGATGTCAAGGAACAAACCTACACAGCTCTTTGACAGCTGTGAGATCCAAAGGGATTTCTTCTTGGAATTTTGGTACTTGGTCACTACCCTTCATGACATGCATGCTGTGTTGTTCATGACAAATTAAAACTGCAGCAGCCAATTGACTTTCTCCAATTCAAGTCCAGAACCAAGCTCCTTGAGACATTCTTCCTTTCTGACCCCAGAGTATGATTATTCCCTCTGGAAAAAAAAATTTGCCTCTTGCGAAGTTCATGGGCAAAGCAAATTCAGTTTCACGCATGGGACAATGTCCCGTGGTGAGTTATTGCTCTGCAAGCACTGGGCATTGCTCAGGGATCAGGCCTGGATCAGGCAACAAGCATCTGGCAGGCCAGGGCAACAGAGGCCTTTGGTCTCTCCTTCCACTCCCAGCTCACTGCTCAGTTTAATTTATTCATTCAGCAATATCTATTGAGCAACCACCATTTGCCAACTCTTCAAGGTGGGTCAAATTAGAATTCCACTGAAGCTTGGTCTCACCAAGTGGTCTGCAGCTGTCAGGAGAACTGGGTGTGCAGACCAAGACCCAGGGAGCACCTGCAGCTGCTCTGCAGAGAGAAACATGCAGAGGATTCTGGGGCGAGTGCCCCGGGGGAGCCTGACAAACGGTTTTAAGGAATCCTGACCCTACTCAAACACTAACGTCCTTGTCCTTTTAGAGAGCTGTTTAGATAAAAGGAGGAAGAGCTAAACTTGAGGTCTTTTTTTTTTTTTAAGTTTGTTTTGCTGCTTTTGTTTGTTCCTTTGCTGTATTTTGTTTGCTTTTGTTTTAATACAGATGTCTCCTATACATATATTATTGATATCTACACAACTGACTGCCTAATTTTTTGATCATTAATTTCTGCCTTTGGGAAAAGAGAGAACCAATTTAAACCATATAAATAAAGGAGGTGAATGGTGCCAAAGGGGAACAACAAAGAAGTGATGATAGGGGGAGGGTACGGCTCAGGGGTAGAGCGCATACTTAGCAGGCACAAGGTCCTGGGTTCGATCCCCAGTACCTCCATTAAATAAATAAATAAACCTACTTACCTCCCCCTTTAAAAATAAAAGGAGAGATATTAAAAAAAAAAAAGAAAGACCATAGCTATTACATTATGTTCTCTGCCTTGCAGTGATCATTTGATTTTTTTAAATAATTTTTTAATTTTTAAAATTTTTAAAATTTTGAGTACTCTTAGTTTTACAAAACAGTTGCAAAGATAGTACAGTCTTCCAGTGTACTTTTTATTGAAGTTTCCCCTAATGTTAACATTGTAAATAACCACAGTACATATCTCAAAACAACGATACAGTACTGTTAACTAAACTAGTCTTTATTTCATTTTCACCACTTTTTCACTTTTTTTTTTTTGCTTCCAGGATTTAATCTACCATACCATATTGCATGTAAGACACCATTTGCTTTAAAATTATTAGTAGTATTGCTAAATATTAAATTTAGATTTCTGACATCCCCATAAGCTGGAAAATATAAGAAACTCACTCTTAACTTCAATTGAAACTTTCTTTCTAACTAAGATAGAATCAACATGTTAACTATGGATAAGCTTATTAGATTATTGCCAATTTATTGCCAATGAGATTGTTGCAGCAAAGTGTGTTACAGCTCAGTGTGACAGCAACCTGGATCCTGGTGAGAGACCAAGCAGCACTCAGAGGATTGGAGAACTCAGGTTTATTATGCTTACAAGCCCACAAGAGTTAACACTCCAAGCTCTGGACGCCATCTGTAGGTTTACACAGGCTTTTATAGGCTGCCAGCTTAGACTTTGCAACATCATATGCAAATAAAGTGTAACAAAGTGGACCAATCAGGAATGAGCTTTATGCAAATAAGGTGTTAGATGTGGACCAATCAGGAATGAGCCAGGTTTGTACCACATGCAGAGTGTGTGTTAGAAATGGACCAATCAGGAGTGAGCTTCGGGAACCAATAGAAACTTAGGAGTAAGTTCTGCTTTCCTAGAAGCAAGCCATTTTACAGAAGCAAAAAGCGAGATAATGCTGCCGGGCCAGGGAACCAGGTGGCGCTGGTGGGAAAGTAGTGGCCTTGCTTGGGGGTCCTGCCGGTCTTTTCGTGGGGCTTCCCACCTCAGGATCTATTAAAGTAGGAAGGAGTAGAAAAGACTTCTTATAACAGGACATACTTTTAGCCATTTAAAAATTGTTGCATTGATCATTGTGCTCTTAGAGCACAAATGGGCGAGAAATTATGCTTACGGTTAAACGCTACCTTGCAAAATCAACATGTGGTTATGGATAAAATTTCAAATGTAAACACAAGTGTGCTTTTCTTCTGTCCTTTGCCAAGGAAAAGTTAAACTTGTCCTGATACAGTCGGCCACTGCTATCAAGGCACGTTTGTCTGTTACTTTATAAGAAATTAGAACATTGAACCAAGAAGGCCAGTACATATTTCAGGAAATAATTTAATAAAAGGTTTAAATAGTATCAATGCCCAGATAAACCAATGCCGCAGAGCAATGGCTACAACCAGATGACTATACAACCTACTGAAATATCTCAGTTCCTAACTTTCTTTATCCAAGGCATTTATAAATCATTCTTCTGATTAACCAACTACCATAATCTGTTAAATTTATAGGATGAATCTAATGATATTTAGTATTACATATATGATCCCATTTATTACCCTAAGGACAACCCTCTTCTTTATGATCCCATAACAACTCCCTATTCTTTTTTCATTCAGCTTATTACTCTTGGCTCTACTTCCAGGGTAAAATCTTTTTTTTTTTTTGGTTTTTGTCTCTCTGAATTCAGTGTTGGTATTTGTCTTCCCAGCTTGATCCTCAAATTTCTCTTAAGGACTCAGCTCAGAATCAATCTATTATTATTATTTTTCTTTCTTTGGGTTACCCAGTGTAGGAAACTTTATATTACTGGGCCTTATGGTCACACATTCCCTATTGTCCCCATTCCCACGGTCAAACAAACCCTGCTCCATGTTGCTATTTGATAACTTCCAGTACAACACTGCCTGGAATAACGAGCCAGTGCTCTGTGCAATCTGAAAGTAGTTACCAGACCTGGCAACATTTCTTACGACAAAGGGAAATCCAACCTAACCACACTGTTTGTCAATTTCATTAATATGGCACCTATGTTGCAAGTGGGAAGAGAATATTCTAGTGGGTATCCTCTATCTGTTTGTGAAATTGAATGAGCATTCTAGTAGTATCAAAGAAGAATAGAAAAGGAAAGTGGAAAATAAAGCAAAATGGTGGAAAGAAGACAAAATATGGTATCAGCAATTTGCCCAGGAAGGGACTCTGTTAATTTGGGTCATTCCTATATTGAAAATATTGTTAAAAAAAATAGTATGACTCTTTTCTTTTTTAGCTCTCATGGGACAAATCCCTTAGCCCTTAAGTCATCCAGTCATAAGTCTTGTGGGTCATATACCTTAGTCCTGAAGTAGCAATTTAGGCAGTCACAAGGGCCTCTGGTAATGCCAAACCCCTATGTATACTAAGTGGGCTGCTCTCTGGACAGCATGAGCTTCCAAAAATTGATGGTGGGAGATATTGTCTGGGTCTTCGGGCATAGGGATTACATGGGAGATGCCGCTTATAAGGCCAGTGTTTTGATCTTGCGACTCAAGCTGTAGGACAGATCCAGAAACGGGAGTAGCAACTGACAGTTCTTGAAAATAGTGCTATTATTGTAGGTTGATAGCAAAGCATGAAAACAAGAGCCATTGTGGCTGCAAACTAGAGGTCTGCAAACAAAAGATGTTTGGGGCCAAAGTGGAGGAGAGGGTTACAAATGGCTTTGTAGCTTAAACACAGCTGGAGACATTTTATTTAAATGAACTGAAAGGGCAGCTTTTAAAAGCAAAGCTCAAATTGAGATTCATAAAACTGCACCCATTGCAAAAGCCTTGGCCAGCAAGCACAGTAAAACATTCAGGACAGCTGGGGTCAAAGAGTCTTTCTCAAATATATTAAGGAAGAAAGGCGTACTAGAGAGAGAGTAGCCTGCTAATAAATCAGAAAAGGGATGAAAACCATGATAGCTCAAAAATGACTGAGTTACTGAACTGACGTATGGTCGAAAAAATAGATGTTAGCAACAAAGCTAAGGAAAAGCAGTCTGGGTTATTAGAAAGCAATGAATACTTTGTACATATAAAGTAGCTATTGATGGAAAGCTCTATTAGAGAATATTTGAAAAATCGGAGACATAAATCAGTAGTCGGGGGAGGAAATACTCCTCAGCTCAAGCCAAAGATGATCTGGTCCTTTGCCACGCGAGCGATGCTAACTGCAATTCTTACTAAAACAAAGGGGCGTTATCTGTTACTGTCCTAAAAAAAAGAGGTATGAAATCAAAACTAAAAAGCAATCCTGAAGAAAAGAGGAGGGGTGTGGAAAACAAATTTTTGACAAAATTGTAAATGTTTGATGTCATGGAAATGGGGTACATCCAATATGCTGGAGGAATAATTTCAAAGTTAGATATATGCCTTAGAGAGAAAAAGAGAAATTGGTAATTTTGGAATATGCACTTCAACACGTCAGTTCCTTTTTGCTTAGAGTTAGGACACGTTGGAAATGTACTTACTATTTACAAACCAACTACAGACCTTACGAAAGATCTTGGCCAAAACCCATGTTGAAGCCAGGGTTACACACCAACCTTCACAAGTCAAGGAATGTTCATTTGATGGTGCGTAACAAAAGCCCTCATTCAACCTGGGTTCAAATTTAATCTAATGCCTTAAATGAGTGAAAGTTCTGGAGGCAGGGACAGCTAGAGGAGAGCTTGATGTGGGGTCCCAGTTTCTCTCGATTTCTTTGCTCTGTTTTATCTGCTGTGGGATGCATCAAATGCCTGACTTCCCTGTGGATCCAAGGGAGCTGCCACAGCCTCTGCAGCTAGAGCTGTCCTCATTCACATCTGCAGAAGAGAGATACCTTCATCCCAGCGTCCCCAGAAGAAGTCCTGAAATTCATTCTGATTGAGCCACCTTAGGTCTTATTTCCAGTCTTGAAAGTATCTCTCTGGCCAGAATATGAGGGAAGAAAGCAGTGGAATGTTCTGACTTTGCCTAAATTATGTGCTTCGTTTCTGCAGCCAGAGGTTAATTCAGCCTCTCCGCATTCACGTGGATCTGGATCTCAAAAGCCAACAGAAGCATTTTAGATAGGGCAGAGGTGGAAAGTTGTTGGAGGTCATTGCCAAACACCCACTAGAAGATTAAATAGAGAGAAGCGCATCTAGAGATGCAAAGAGCTAAGAACAGCTAGACTCCCATTGATCCCTGTACCCTTCATGTCCAACCTCTAATCTTTCACCTGTATAAGTGGTCCTCTGACAAGAGTCGTGGGGCTGGCTAACCCAGCCAGTTTACAGGATTTATACCAGATATAACTGGAAGGGGAAATAAAGTTTCAGAACTTTAGGAAAGCTATGCCAAAGGTCATTGGTGGAAGATAGGCTGCAAATATGGAGAGATCTAGTCTAAACAAGAAACGCTTGCTATCAGAGGCAGGAGAAGTAGAAGACAAGGATGGAGTCTGATGTTCTGAGCTGGATAGAGATGGGCCAACCAACTAATCCACGTACTCATAGTGAGTTCTCTGATCCATGTGGACTACTGTAAACTCTCACAGTGTTCAGATCAGCGACCTCGGAACCTGCCTTATTCACTCCCATCATGCCTTCTCATTGATCTGGTTTCCACTGAACAGGTGCCGTCTTCCTAGAGCCCGGAAAGTCGTTTTCGTGTTTGGTTGGTGGATCGCTGGTTCTAGCGGCGAAAGTCACCTGACAGGCACTGTGCTGTGGCTGATAGAGGAGCAGGTCTTGGGCAATAGTTATTGAGGTTATCTTGTAAAGATCACTGTATGGCCAGCAAGAGTGGTCTACATCTCAGTATTGGTTCTTGGTCAATGTATCAGGAGAGCAGAAATGTTTTCCCCTGAAAGTCAAGTCTTATTAAATGTGACGAGATCACTGATAGAGCTGAAAGATTGGCTCGGTTATAAATGCATTGATTATGCTCTCTCCTATGCCTTGGTGTACATTGCCTTTAAATATGCAGCAATCTAGAGAAAAGCACCATAATATTGATACAATAAGTACTTCTAGAGATGTCATTTATTTTATAATTCTCAAAGGGAGGCCTTTGTATCTTATAGTACATTTATACATTTTTATGGGATCTTTTTCCTTATGAGGCTATATCAAAGTTTCACTATATGCAAACTTGTAGGGAGCGTATAGCTCAGGGGTAAAGCACGTGTTGAGCATTCATGAGGTCCTGGGTTCAATCCCCTGTACTGCCATTTAAAAAAAAGTTTCACTATATGCAAATATATGTGGATATATATGATGCATTTGTTATTTTAAATCCCACTGGGAGTCTTCTGATTTTCTGCCTGCTCTCTCTCCCTTTTTTCACCTTTCTATTCATCTGTTGCTTGTTTTTTTTTGTTTTGTTTTTTTTCTCTTTCCTCCCTCCAGTCTGTTTATGCATTCAGAGAAGAATCTTCTGGGAAAATAATGGAAGGGAAAAGCTTGTGATTTATCATTACACTATAATGGGTGCCCTGCTTCCACTGAAGGAGGTCAGCCTCTCTTAGAGATACCACAGTCCCTCCTTATTAACGTTCTGTTCCCACTAATGGCTCGGGGTAGGGCAGCCAGGTCTTACAAGGAAGGCATTTAAGAGGAGCACTTTGTTTAATGGAAGCTGGGGTGTTTTACGGGGACTCACGTAGCACCAAGCTCTCTGGTAAGAGTGACACATTCACAGATAAAGTACACCCTTTCCCCACCTCGGCAGAAAAAAAAAAAGCATGGGCTTTAAAAAAAAATCTATGTGCCCTTTTCCCTCGCTCCGATATTCAGTTGTCTCCATGACTTTCTGATTCTTAATCTGAAATACCTCTACAATTATTTCTCCTTTCCATTTTCACCAGCCTTCATCATTTCAGGCTCTCCATTACCTCTCTTTTGCCTTTTAATAAAATGCTTCCTCTGGTCTACCCTACTGCCAGTTCCTAAGTTACTAGTTTCATCCCATCCCTGCCATATTTAAACCCTTTGCACTTACAACACACAGTTCAATTTCTTTAGCTGAAATCCTTTCCAGTCTTGCTGCAGTCCTCACCTTCCTAAGCTACAGTTGCCCTGAACTACCTGTTACCTCTTAAAATTGGAGCCCAGGAGATTAGAGCTTGATTGAAGTGTGTGAAGGAGGATAATCTGAAAGAATTCAGGTTTAATTGGGTAAAATGGCAAAGAGAATACTAGCCGGTCCTTTTTGGATGCTTTTTTAAGTGACGTGGAAGCACAGAGTACTTCAGAGCACACTCATCTTTATGTTTCTACCCTTGGCACAGTGATTGGTTTGTGATGAGCATTAAAAATGTATATAGTGAATGACTGAGTGAATTACAGTCAGTGGAATTCCATGGTGAATAAGAATAAGAAAAGAATTGTGTATGGAGCCTTAATTTCAAAGTATAGAGCCAAGGAATACGTACTTATTTTTCATCTCAATCCTAGGTAACGTGTCTAACAAGCTTCAGAGATTGATGCCAGTGACCCTGTCCATTTAATATCATGCAACTTCATCCTAGTAATTCTCTTTAATATGAATGATGCATTATGGCTGCAAACTGTGTAAAACTTCACATAGTGATGTTTGTGATAGGATGTGATTTATTATCACTTTCCAGAAGTGTGTATAAACAGGCAGAGGCTTGCCAAGGTCACAAAAGAGCTGTGACGGTGTTTAGAGACAGGAAGTGATGCACCATTTTTGAGCATTTTTCCCCCCAGTTATCAACCTTAAATGCTGCAATCAGTTGAATCACCTCCGTTGCTGTCTTAATTGACTGCTAAGCAGATAAAGAACATCGATGCTTTTGTTTTCAGACTTGTGTTTATTATTGCATAGGTCTGGCCTATTATTTAGTGACTACTGGCTGGCTCTCAAATCAGTGCTGTGAATGCATTTAAAATTCAACTGGCTCGAATTATTGAAAACACTCTAAACATCCATTATGTGCAGATTAGTCAAATGGTACCAAATACACAAGAGAATATTATGCAGCTATTAAAAAGAATTAGGAGTTAAGTAGGAAAGCCACATTTTAGAGTAAAGAAGGCAAATTTCAGAATATTTTTATTGATGATTCTTCTGTGTAATTTTTTTACAACTGCTTTTACAGCCTCTTCCACCCACACCACCCCCCCCACTCCAAAAAATTCTAGAAAGCTAGATAAAAAGTTTTTAATCTGTACCTCTGGGGAACAGCTGGTTATGGAAGATTATTTCCATTTTCATTTCCAAACATGAATAAGCTAATTTTATGTTGAAAATATTAATTTAAAATAATAAATGAATATAAAATATTCATTAAAAAGCCCCATAGTGAAACTGAATTTAAGCCTGCAAAATGTGAAACTGTCTGCCTGCATTTGACCATCATGGTATTGGTGGGCATAGATAAAGAGGGTGATTTGTCATATGATCAGTCAAGGAATCCTAAGGAAGATTTATCAGTTGATCTATCTATCTATCAATCACCTACCTATGTATCTATCTAATCTATATAGACATTATTTTACCATGTGATGGGAATATGCTCCATCCATTCAGGATTTTTGTTTGCCTCTTCTTCCATTTCTAACACTGCCTGCTTTTTCCTCCTTTTTCTTTTTCTACTCTCTCCTTCAGGATATTTCCACCAGTGATGCTTCGCAGCCGCACTCGCTGTACTGAGTGGAGAAGATTCTGCAGCAGCTCTTGCTGCGAGGGAAGTACAGGGGGGTTGACCTCTGGCTGAGGCCTCTCACAGGTGCGCTGGCCCATGCGCTCCAAGCCGGGCAGTGACAGCACCAAGAGCAGATGCAGGCGTGCACTTGGGAGTCACTGCAACTGGATGCATTTTAGATCCACTCCAATTCTGGTGTTGATGATTCTTTAAGGACTACACTTATCAAGGGTGGAATTGTTAGTGAAGGAAAGATGGACATTTTTCCCAACATGGGAAAAGAGAATTTGCTCATGAAAATACCTCTTGTGACTGGGGAATGTTTAAGGGAATTACGCCTCAGCCTGTCTGGCTCGTCAGTAATAATCAAGTATAAGTCCCATTATTTATTAGCTTTCCCCAGGCCCACAAAGGATTTCAGGTTATACGTCATCCTCTTTCTTGCATTCCTACATGATGGGGAAAAACCTCTGCTTCACTGAATAGATAGGAGCCAGGCTGGGTTTATGTTATATCTTTCAGGTTTTTTTTGGGGGGGGGGGATGTTTACAGACACAAAGCTGTATTCTAACTCACTTTTTAAAATAAGAAAGAAATTAATTTTAACAGACTATTGCTATATAAGGAAAAACATGATTTATTCTTTTTCCTGATTTAATACAGATTTTTAATTCCATGTAGTATTGCTTACTGAATGTGAAGGCTAAATTCATCTATTACTTTTCAATCAGTTATCATCTTATCATTGAACAGAACAAAATTAATTGGACACTATTAAATAATTTATTCAATCATTGTGTAGTTGCCAAACAAGGATAAACTATTCAAGTCTTCTTTGTATGTAATTAATAATTGTATACAGCAGAAAATAATTTGACATCATTAAGCAATTACCATTTAATTATTTCAGTTAGCAAAATCCATTAAATGCCATTCAAACAACTTTCTATAATTATGTTATTACCTAAATTATATTTAATTCACCTTAAAAATCAAGATAAATTTGAAAAATTGGTTTTCCCAGCATAATTTTAAGAAAATCAGATAGTTCAATATGTTAAAAATTTTTTTTTAAAGATGGGAACTTCAAATAAGGTAAAATTTGACAGGTTTTTAAAAAAATTGCAATTTATGATGGATCTATGTCACTATTCACTTTTCCTGCCAAATTACTACCACAATAAAATTATTAAGTCTTCTATGGTACTGTTTATACATTTTAAAAAATTATTAACTTGAGCCAATTTCAATTAAGCTTTTCCAACTTTGATTTCTTCCATCTCTGCCACTCATAGAATTTGTCTTTTACTGTAGATTTTGGCACAATTGCATTCAATCTAGTATTTTATTATATAGCATATTATTGCTCTGTAGTTTTCTCATGTATACAAACACTTTCTTCCATCAAAATGTTAACTTCCTTATGGGCAGAAAACTGTGTGTGTGTGTGTGTGTGTGTGTGTGTGCATATGTGTTTGTTCTCCATTTAACAGATTATTGCATGTATGGTGGGAACTGAATTTAATGGAAACAAAATAAATGGGTTGACTATTGGCATGAAGTATTGACCAAGGCTTATGAAGTTCTCTCTGTAGAGGTTGCAAGATTTAAACAATTTTAATGATCCCATGATAAGGTTTAAAAAACCAACAGTATTCCATTTTCTGGATTAGTTGTTCAATCAGATCTCTGCCTCCCAGGTCTGTTTTATTTATTAAGAAAAAAGTGATTAGAAACTTAAAATAGACAATGCTGTCATTTCAGTCCCTTGAAAGGACATATAAATGGCTTAGAGTCAGATATAATCAAATAAACAACTCAGAAAAGAAAGACCAAGTTATGATTCTCTTGGTTGAGTTAAATAGAGATGACCTGTCTTGGACATTACCCTTTTTAATTCTTCCAATGATTTTACTTTTAAATATTATTTTCAAAGTCCTCCAATCTGATCTTACCTCTACTTCAGGTCCAGAAGTCCACATTCTACTTTTGTTTTTTGAGGACCCAACTCAAATATTTGGTTCTTGTGAGGTTTTCCTAACCTGCCTCAGATATATTTTTCATCTCCACACTAGAGGAGATCACTTTGTGTCACTCTCTATTGAAGCACTGATGACTTGGAAGGGAGATTAGTAAGATGTCTGTATCTTCTTTTGCTTCTTAAATCCAAGCTCTTTCAGTAGAACAGCCACTTTTCATTTCACTCAAAGCATGAACAAAGTAAAGGCTTGGTATTTGCAGGATGAATACAAATAACACCTGAAAGACGGACAGCAGTAAATGTAGAGAAGCAACCACACCCCGCTGTACATTGCTGGACTCTCATCTCAGCCTCTTATTGGCTACTCTCTCATTTATACATAATGACAGAAATGGGAGTAGGGATGGAAGTGGGATCCAGTAAAGCAGAGCACTGTGTCTTACAGCATCCTTTCCCATCGCCCACTCTCCTCACTGCTCTCCTCAAACTCCGGTTGTCACAGCCAATCTACTCAGCTCTGATCCTAGCTCTGCTGCCCTGGAGTCCATCACCTCAAATTTCACAACCCCTCTGGCTTTTCCCAACACTCCGCCCACCCCAATTTGATGGAGTCAAGTATAGAACTTTTCCACAGCTGTGCAGATCTGAAGGGTGCCAGTGGCCCTGCCTGTTTCAATCTGAAAACTTTTTTTTCTCTTTCAATACATGTGTTGACTTGTCAACATTGATGGGGTTGGTTTGCTTCCTGTTTCTCATTCGGCTAGCCAGCAGCCAAAAAAGTGAGTTGTTAGCTGTAGGCTAATTCCTCTTGCCATTTCTAACACTGCTGTAATGTACTGTGGTTGCAACGGAAGGCAAAACTCAGTGATTAGTTAAAAAAAATGAGATAAAATTCTCTCTACCCCACTTAATTTTCCTTTCCAACTTGAAAGGAAAGGAGGCTTCAGCCTATTTGCATTTTAAATTCAAAATGTGTATTTAAAGCACTTAACAGGGTCCTTTGCACGTTGACAGCTTCCTTTCTAACTTATCCTAGACTGGGCTGGTTAATGTGCTGCGTCTTAATTTGCAGAATATGTGCGCTGGCATAATGTTTAATTAGGCTGCGGTGTCAACTTTAAATCTAACACCATCAGCATCTAATGAAATACCAGCAGCACTTGGCTCCTGCATGACAGATCTCTTGCAAGAAATCCACTTCTTCAGACTGAATCACAAATAGAAAGTGGGGGCAGGGAGGGCAGCCAATGAGAAAAATATGGACCCAGTTTCATAGATGAAATGTTCCTTTGGCCATAGTCACAAGACAGAAGAAAACGGACTGACGGTGACTATTAAGAGAAATCAGATGCATCTTCCCTGGTGTAACTAGTAGAATTCTGAACAGATGGGTATAGATTAAATTTATGCATATAAAATTATTTTCTCATTGGCTAACATCATGATTTCAGGTGGGCTTCATTTTTACTTTTATTTTCATTTGAATTTAGGGACTATGATAAGAACTGATTTGGAACACAGGAGGTTGAGACACAATCTTTACCTTCAAGAAGGCTACAGCCTGCTAAGTTGGGGTAAGACAGATGCAAAACAATAAAACAGGAAACTTACTAGCTGCGGACCTTGGGGAAGGTCCTTAATGTTCATTAACCTCATTTTCCTTTTCAATACAGTGCTAATAATACTAATATCAACCCTGAAGCATTGCCAGGCAGATAAATAATTGTATGTAAATGTTATACTTAATTCAGTGCCTAGAACATAGTAAGTGCTGGATATATTTCAGATATTATAATTTACCTAGTGCTAATTTTTAGGAGAGTAAAAGTGGATGGAATCAGTTTATATCCATCTCTTATTGATGCTGAACAAATTACAACATATGTGGTGGCTTAAAACAACATGAAATTACCCTGCACTTCTGGAGTCCAGAATCCAAAGTCAGTTTCCCTGGGCTAAAGTCAAGGTTTCAGCAGGTGCCTATTCTTTCTTGAGGCTCTAAGGGAAGTCTGTTTCCTTGCCTTTTCTAGGACCTGAAAGCCACCTGCATTCCTTGGATCCTGGTCTCTTCCTTGTATCACGCCAAGCTTCTATTGTCATCATATCTCCTACTGCCTTTTAAAGACATTTACTCCTAGTATTCAGGGTCCATACAAATTATCCAGGATAATGTGTCCATCTCAAAATCCTTCCCTTAGTCACACTTGAAAATCCCTTTCACAATAGAAGAGGACATTTCACAGGTTTCAGGGATCGGTTCCGGGATATCTTTGGGACTATGATTCAGTCTACCACACAGATTTTGGAGGAAGATTCATTGGGAGCCAGTGTGCAGAATACTTTCTCTTCACATATGGAACCTACTCAATATCATATAATTTCTTAGGAGGCTCCAGGTGCCCTGGTCCTTTCATGGTAGTTAATTTCCTAAAGATAAAGTTCACTTCTGTCCTAGAGAAATGATTGGAGCAAACAGAAGTTCATAGACCTTATCTATCACCCAGTGTAAGTGTAGTTAGTGAGCAGGAACGCCTTTGGCACAGGTTGGTTCTGGTTTTATATGATCCAAATGACATCATCAGTATCCTTTGGAAAGAACAGAGATAATTCACAGGACTCTTGGTGTTGTACCAGCAATTCAGTGTCTACTGGTACAACTTACATCTTTAACTCCTAGATCTTTGATCTTTAGAGAGCTGAGAGGCCCAAGGATTATGAAGTTTAATTTTCTTCCTTATCTTTGGGCTCCATCCAAAGCAGCTGAAATTCTCTTTCTTCTTAAGTTGTCCCATTTTAGGTATGGCATGCACTTTTAGGCAAGAGTGATTTATTTGGATGGAGATAGCTTTTCCCACTTAATTCATGGGAGATCTTCTCCTTACTGCACCAGAGAAGATTCACTGCTGGATTTCACATGTGAAATACAGTTTACTAATCTCTGTTCTATAAATGAGCTGCTGACTATAAATGCCTTCAAGGCCCTGGGTGACAAGGAGGGGGCTTTATCTCATCTTATCCTTGCAAAAGCTGCATAAGGTAGCTATCATTATGATCCCATTTTACAGATAAGGACATAGAGGCTCAGAGAAGTTAAGTGATTTACGCAAGTCTACACCATTCAAAAATAGGAACTTGAATCTAGGTTGTTCACCTTTGGGGCTACGCCTTATATATCTTATATATTTAGACACTCAAAGGTCACTTTTTTTCCCCCGAGAGTTTGAGAATCAGGATATAATATTTTAATTCTGATGTAGGTATGTATTTAAACATGCTGCGAGAAAGCTAACAAATCGACTTAATATTGGGAAAAGAGTGGCATACTGACTAATGTGTCTCCAGCAGCCTGGGAAACTATTCAGATATCAAACGCAACTACCATCAGCTGCTAAAATAATAACTCTCCCAGTCCTCCAGGGGGCCCTGCAGCAGCAGTCAGGCCTGGGACACTTCTGCCGGCTGCTTTGGGGTGGTTCTTGTTTTTGGTAAGTGTGGGAATGCGCGTGCGGGCGCATGGATGGACACATACACACACACACGTGCACGCACCCTCTGTTCAGTTTCTGCCTGGTTCTTAGTGCTCTCATGCACCGTGCCACAGGTTCACCCTAAATGTTCAGCCCATCTGCTCAGGGAAGGATGCCTTCACCACAATTATCTAATCATATTACAGCAAATATCAAACCCCACATGAATGACAAGGGTGAGACTGCTCAAAGTGAAAGGAAATAGGAGGGTTCAGCATAGACCTGGTGCTGAATAAGGGTCTTCAGTGTAAAATACACGGTTATATTTTGGGGAGGCAATGGAAGAATAATTTTTTAAACATCAGTATATAAACTGACCTGATGTCCCAGTTTGTTGGAGAAAAGTCTTGGTTCTGAAAAACATTGCACGAGATAAGCAGGTGTCATGGAGAACAACCATGGCTATGGGGTAGCCTCCTGGATTATGCCAAAGCATGGGTTGCAAACTGATGACCCACTTGTATATTCTGTCCAATACTACCCAGTGTTTTTAAAACTAAATTTGAATGTCTTTAGACAGGACATGCTTTCTGTTTGCCAATAGCCTCACCCCATTATACCAGCCCTCCCCCACAGGTCGCTTGCCTGTCTGGAACCTGGATACATGTGTTTTCAACTGTAACTCCAATCTATACTATATCTTCTCTTGCCTGTTCTTTATAATCTCTTCACTTTGATAGCTTCTATGATCATTCCCAACTCACACCGGGGAGGCTAGACTGGTTAAAGTCGCCCTCTGCTCTCTCAGCTGCAAGGGATTCACACAGTACGTCAGGCAGGACTGATATGTAATTTGCAGGGGCTAGGGTAAAATGAAAACATGGGATTCCTTTTAAAACTTATTAAGAATTTCAAGACAGTGACAGCAGAGCATTCAATGTAGTAGTGGGTCCTTCTAAGGATGGGACAGTAAGCAACTGCCCATGTCAGAAGCCCATGAAGCTGTCTTGATACCCAAGGCTGAGAGGCCGTCCTTCATCTACATCCCAAGTCAGGAAACAAGACGGACTCCTGAAAACTGAAAATACAATAGTAGAAATAGAGATTTACCAGAAGAGTTGGAAGATAAAATTGATAGAATTTTCAGTAAACTGAATTTCCAAATCTTTATGTACCAGGCACTCATTGATTACCTCACAGAGTCTAGTTTTTTTTTTTTTTCTCTACAATGTTCTCTTTTAATAAAATATCAGAGAATTCTCACTTGGGCTTATAGGATTAATCCATATATATCATTGTCACTTTCCAGTTTTTCCACATGTCTCCAGAAAAAGACCTCAGTCTTCATCCTTTTCATTTCCCTTTAAAATGAATCCAATTCAGTGGAGGGAAAAGGAATACAACTCACATATAGTAAGAACTTGTGTGTCAGCAGTTCCTCTGAACTAGTGCTGGTCCTCATAATCTTTCTGATCTGTAGTTGCCTCGCTTCAATTATCTGTGCTGCTTAACAAAACCTGTGCTCACTAGGGCTAGAACACTCTGTAGACCCTTTGTGAATGTATGTATGTAAAATAAACCATAAATGGCCCTCAATCAGAGTATAATCTTACTCATTTCCAATGAACCCAGGAGAGCAAAGACTTTTGTTCTAGTATCTAGAAAAACATGTGATACACACCAGGTGCTCACTAAATATTTATTAAGCAAATGAATGAATGCTATGAAATAAATGAGAAAGACCTTAGTTAGAGGAAGAAATCATCTTCCCAATATAGAAATCGGTCCCTTCCTCACTGGGCACATACCTGTTATTTTCATGGTAGCTGGACATGGTACCAACGGAAAAGTAAACAGAATTGCTAACATGGGCACTAAAATTATCATGATCATGGTCAGGTACAGAGTGGTCAGCCACGTGATTTTCACTAGGAGGACCATAATTTAGGATCCAAACCGGCACACTTTTGTGAGTGAAAGGAAGGGGATAAAAATAATTGTCAGGCAGTAATTTACGTACAATGATCATAAACCATGAATGCTCCATGTGACCAAGACCTATGGTCACCTCTTAAGTTATCCTTATATTGATCATTTTCAGATCAACATCAAAATGATAACAGAAAACAATTCAAAAATTCTTGTAGAAAATTATTTCTTGTGGATAATCTACATTTGGCAAAGAGTATTATAAAGACTATTCCAGCATTAAAAAAAAATTGGATGAGAAAACCTCTCTGAGATTTAATTATCCTGTGAGTGAAAAATAGGGGAAAAGTCTAACTTTAGAAGCACGATTTTCAGAGAGCATATACTTAGCCATGATACGGTGTTCACTATAACATTCTCCTTAATGCATCTAGTGGTTTGTATGAATAATTCCATGTCTGCATCTGGGGATTGGCCTGAGGGCAAGACCTTTTCCCTTTCCCCTGGCCCATGATTCTCCACTATATATTTTTCTTTTCTCATGATCTTTCATCTTTTTTTATAAAGGATCCGTTTTCTCTCCCCCACCAAGCCCACTTCTGGCATAAAGCTGGGACCACGGGGCAGCAGGAGGCCAGTACCTCCTAACAGGCTGGGTGAGAGGGCTGCCAGGTGATGAATGGATGCCTGTGGAGCAAGGTAATAAACCAGCACCCCAGTCATGTAATCTTCCATTAAAATGAAATGCATACCAGGCATGCGGCGTTTCCGCGGCTCCTACCCTCTCCCATAGAAGATCATGAATAAAAGAGGGAAGTGTACTGCTGACAGATGCCAGTGCGCATAAAGGACACTTCCTATAAAGGAAAAGCTCCGGCTAACAGATGGACTAAAGATGTGAGATGCAGAAAGATTTACCAATCTAAATAATTCAAGGCAATGTCGTATGGCAAGCTAGCGCTTTTCAGAGGGAGCCAGCAGAAGGTGCAGATGGAAAGGCAGGCCAAGCCTTTCCCATAAACCCATTAAGAGCAGTCCTTGTCTGAGCGACAGTATGTCGCAGAAGGCCTGGGGAGAGGCCGGCAAATGAGGAATTTGCTTCTAGAGTTCGTCCCACAAGGTCAAGAGCATATTTAATAGTGAAGGTTGGCGGCACTTAATGAGGGGGGAAAAGGGGGTGTTACAGGTTTCGTTCACTGCCACTCCTCCTGCCGTCTTCAAAGCTCCCCCATCCCCAGTTCTTTGTCTTGTCAGTGCTGAAATGATGGAAGGTGAAGATGCCCAAAGCCCTTGCGAGAGGTCTAGCAGGGCTCCGCCTGCTTCCCGCTTAGACGGTCAGATGCACACGCGGGGCCCAAAAGCCGAACTCAAGTAGCAACAGTGCTTCTATAAATGTTTCTCAGAAACACATGACTCTTCCCTCTCCCCAGGCCCTGTTGATACTTGCTGTCTGCCTACTCGTGAAATGTTCACTCCTGCGTTATCACACATTGTTGGGTTTATTTTCATGTACTTGACCTGTCTTCTAGGCTGCATTATGCTCAACTGGAAAAAAAAAAAAAAGAAATCTTCCTCTCCACTAAGACTTGCTCTGAATTGGTACCTAATAAATATTTCTTGATACTGAAACCCTTTCAACAGAAAGGAGTCTTTGCTTAAGCGCCCCCACACCCTGCACAGCTGTGCCACATGTTAGCATCTCAGGCAAGAGGAGGCATGACGGGAACATCTTAGGTGCACTGGACAGGAGAGCTGGCCGAAAACCTTGGTTAGCTGGGCAACCCTGTGGCAAGACAAAGTCTTCATCCCTTAACTGTAAAACAAACAACAAAGTGATTTCTGAGCCCCTTTCTAGCTCCAGTACTCAGTTATATCAGGATCGAATAGACTTTCTGGCAAAGTTTGAATCAGTAGCTCACGAACTTTCCTCCAATAACCATTGTTATACTGTGAAAAGTACTGTGTTTATCTGAACACTCCAATGTGGAAAACCTAAGTACCATGATGAAAAATATTCTTTCTTAATTTATTTTAAGTTAATAAAAGAGTGCTTTTTATTTTGAGGCTGTGTTTATTTTTTATTTTTTTGGATTTTATTATGTCCTTATATGAAATGAAATAAATAGTAAGATAGTAGATGTTACTTTGTTTAAAACCTGTATTGTGAAAAAAGAAAAGTTGGTGGCAATCTGTCTGTTTTTTTTTTAACATTTTTTATTGATTTATAATCATTTTACAGCCCCTGTCTGTTTTTCCTACCCACCTACACACAAATATTTTCTACCTAGTTGCTTTAATTTTATAGGTTATGAAATTTCAGAGTCCTAGAACCATGCACATAAGCCAAGAAAGAAGACAAGGGTTCCTTTTCTTCCAACAAGGTATCATTCATGCTCACAGCATATAGCCTTTGAGAAATAAATATTGATTTTATGGGTTTTTGTGAGTGTAGTTTGCCAATTCTCAAAAATCATGTTTTCAAAAAGCCACGCAAAAATCAAATTGTTGCCAGTGAGTTTTGTTTCCCAGTTCCCAAAATTATCAATTCAAAGACTCTTTTCTCTTTCTGATTAATTTTCACCTGCCAGCAGCTGCCCATACTCCTCTCCCCTCAGCTCTGACTCTAACAATTGCATCAGTTAATAATCTAAAACCTGTCAAAAACCTCAAGGAAATCAACTCAGGAAAGGCGCTCTGAGGTAGATCCTTCTGTAAAGCAAAGAATCCTTTAAACTCATCTTTCATTTGTCCGGTTTGTTTATAAATACCAACTATCTTGTAGAAAGATCCGTTATCTTGGATGATATTAGAAATCTGTTGTCAGTTTGCCTGGCTTTTTTTTTAATTGAAGTGCAGTCAGTTACCATGTGTCAATTTCTGGTGTACAGCGTCACATCCCAGTCATGCATATGTGTGTGTATATATATATATATATATATATATACACACACATATTTGTTTTCATATTCTTTTTCATTAATGGTTATTATAAGATAGTTTGCCTGGTAACTCGTATGCTACTCACCTTGAGCTCCTTTTCTGTTAACACTCAAGTGTGTGTGCTTGTATGGATGTGTGTGTTTCTGTGTGTGTCCAGCACTGATTTGAGAAGTTTTTTTTCCTTCAGTTTTTCTCATCTTTTTAATCCTTTTTGACCTTCACCAATTTAGAGTATATTCCAGTGGAGGCAGAGACACAAGGTTTACAGCTTGGAAGTAATGGCCATAGTCACCCTGTTTGTATCCTTGGCTTTGGAAATGGCACAAATAACTTCATCCATGTCTGGTGTGACTGTGTCACCTCTTTGGTGGCCGACAATGCAGTGTTTCATGGTGTTGATATGAATTCCTAGCCACTTGCTTGTCGCATCCCACAGGGAAGTTCTTGCTGGCAACAAGGCACCATGGTCAATTTTTTAAACACTCTGACAGGTCTTAGTATTACAAAAGGCTTTCATTGCAACATCACTAAATCCTTTACCAGCTCTCATTACCTGATACCCTAGTGAAGGCAGAAATGGCAGGTATCAATCTCGGGCCAGGTGCTAGGGGTGAGAAGGGAGTGCACTGCTCATTTTTTCTCTATCAGAGCACTCCCTGTTAGAGGTCACAAGGGGAGATCCATTTAATAAATTACTAGAATTAGAACTCTGAGTGGTCTTGACTTCCAGGCCCTGCAGACTCCCTTGCACTGAAGAAGGTGCTGAATTTTTGTTTATTTGCTTTTCTCCTGCCCTCACCAAGGGCTAGGAAAGAGCTGTGTGTGCAATTACAAGTGAATTACCTGGGTAAAGCCTGACCCGGACCTATGGAGGAAGACCTCCCCCCCAGGTTTTGGTTCTTTTTAAAAACCCTGTATTGCTTCACATTTGCCCCATGAATCAAATGAGAAAACCAGGAAGACAAAACCAACCAGTTACCTCACATAGGAATCCAGCCGTTACTGCCTTATGAGCACCACTTTTTTGCTCAAAGTTTCTGCGGTGAAGGTTATGACAGATTATAAATTTCCTTTTCCAGTTTTGCATTTAGATATTTCCCATCAAAATTTAAAAACTAAGTTTGTAAAGACCCGTGACTTTAAAATGTGACAGTAAAAATTCAGCCACAGCCGTATGTTATTTATGGATGCCAACTTTGTTTTATTATCAAGAACTCTGTTAAAGAGAAATCAGAATTCTTCTCTGAGGAAATGAAGGCAAAAAATGAGAGATGTGGATCTCCATTTTGAAGGTACCCCAAAGGGCCCCAACCAGTAATCCTCCTGTGAGAGCCACTGGTCTGTCAGCTCTACCCACAAACAATCTGATTTTCAGTGTCTTACTCTTAAATATGAATGGATCACCAGAACCCAAAGTCAACAGACATTTGAGGGAAACCCTTAAGATGTAAGTTAGAGACTGATACATACAAACAGGAAAGAAAGAGAGAAAAAAGAGAGAGAGAGAGTGAGAGGAAGGAAGGAAGGAAGGAAGGAAGGAAGGAAGGAAGGAAGGAAGGATGGATGGAAAGAAAGAAGGAAGGATGGAAGAGGAAGGAAGAGAGGAAGGAAGATGAAGGAAGAAGAAAAGGAGGAAGGAAGGAAAGGGGAGAGGGAGAAAGAAACTTGGAGGAAAACAGCAAAAATCACAGGAAATAGAAGAAAAACTATGATAATTCTTAACCAAGTAGATACTGATTCATGAATAAAATAAGGATAGGATTCTATGTGCAGGAACTTTCAAAAAGTAAAAAGTCCCCAAAATTAAAAAAAAAAAATAAAAAGAAGAAGAAAAAGGAAAATGACAAAGGAATAAAAATCAGAGAGAAATAAAATTTGAGAGTCAGTGCCTAGAATCGAACATCTGAACAATAGGAGTTCCAGAAAGAGAACAAGAAAAGAAAGGAGAAGACATTACCAAAATGCTAATATAACATATTTTCCCAGGTCTGGGAGATATATCTAAACATTGAAATGGTCCACTAAGAGCCCAGTGCAGTAGAAGGAAACCGATTTCCATCAAGGCCCACTCTGGTGAAACAGAAAACACCAGAAATGACCCAGACAGTTTTTGGAGAGAAAAAACAGGTCTCACACAAAAGATTAGGAATCGGGGTGGCGTTTTGCATCTCAGAAACACTGGAAGTCACACACCAATGGAAGTTGGAAGACAAAAGAGACATGTCTTTAAATTTCCAGCTAGTATTCCCCCTCAGCTGAACTGGTGAGACGGTGAGGCAGAATGAGGACACTGTCAAGAACAAAAGGTCTCAACATTTTATTCCCATACACACTTTCTTAGAAGCTTCTGGAAGATACTCTACTCCCACACAAGAAGGAAACTAAGAAAGAAGACGGGAAACCCCGGGAAACAGGAATCTAACACGGGGCAGGAGTGATCACCCAGGGCGATGTGGGTGTGCTGGCCCTGGAGTATCATCCTTCCACGGGAGCCAGCGGGGATCTGGTTAAACGGGAATGTCCCCCAGACAGACAAGATAAAACATTGGAGTGGATAGGTTACCTGCTGCGTTTGACCATTCTGAGGGTAGTTTCAACAATCTGTCAGAGCTCTCAGGACAAATTCGTCATAAGGCCATCGGTGAAAAACAAGGCAATGATTATTAAGAAACACAATATTGTACCAACTGGAAGTGTATTCACAACACAACCTATGGGCGAGCAATAATTGCATCGTCTTCATAAACACTGCCTGTAGAGGTCATTACAGTTGTGAAAGGTTCACGTCGGGAAAGACGGAGAGTGGTAGATATGTGTGTGAGTGTGTGTGCCTAAGAGAATGAACTCAGCCTCCACCTTACACGTGGTGAAGTCAAAAGATAGTGTCTAAAAATTAAATATCAGTATATGCAGGTTATGATACTGCACAGAAATCAATTCCAAAAGAAATTGCTAAAAAGTTCAAACCCCTTGCTTCTTGGAAGTGGTCCTTGCGTTGGGACAGTACAGTAGAAGATTGTTGTCTTCCATCAGATCTTACGGAAATATTTGTTGATTTGAATCATGAATTTTATATGTAAGGAGTATATATTTCAGCACATATATATTAATAATATATAATAATAATATATCAAGTGTAGGTCAGTAAATTTTGCTGTGAAAAGCAAGAAGAACAATAAGAAATAAGAAAAGCTTACTTTTCAAATGTGTTGGCATAAAAACAGAATGGTTCACTTTGTAATTTTCAGTGAAGGGCCACGATGAACAGTGTCTACATGACCGTGTGGACTTAACTTTCCTGCCAAGCATTAAGATGTGTTTCTATCTTATATACAAATATAATAATAACAGCTTGTATTATACACTAATACTCACCCAACACACACACAAATGCCCCGAATTACACCTGAGTAAACAAGGTGAAGAACTGAGGTTGGCAAATGACTCACACACACATATTTCTTTCTTTTTTTTTATTGAAGTATAGTTGCTATATAATAATATATAAATTACGGGTGTACACTATAGTGATTCATAATTTTTTAAAGTTACGCACATATATATTTCATCCATTTGTTCACACACACAAAAAAATGTCCAGTGAATACTCTGTGCTTGGCCCTGTGTTATATGCTCAAATTCCCAAGATTAAAAATTACTTCCCACAAAGTCTTGATATCAAGAAAAAAATAAAGATCAGAGGGAGGGTCTCTGATTCTCTGTGCTTCTAATTAGTTACCAAATCTGCCTGAAAAGGTGAGGCCTTTCAGTCTTCCAGGGCACATCCTGCAAATGAATGTTGTCTCTTTGTTTGTGGTCAGGGAAGAGGGTTGGAAAAGCTTCAGTCAATGTTTACTTTAAAAATTAGAACTAATTATTTTTTCATGATTTAATTTAACTCTGCTCCCTCTCCACACCCACTTTTGTTTGTAGAAGCAGGGGACACAGCGAGAATCCTAAACTGCTTGTAGAAGTTGGGCCTCACCTGCAGCTAACAGGATGAGCACTGCCACAATATCCTGGATCTCCTCCCACACTGTATTTCAGTAATTGGCCCATCTTGTCTAAGTCTGATGTCCAGATTTGGCCTGACAGAGGACAAGCCAGCGTTCTGACAGCATTTCCCTCTGAGATCTCAGTTGTCAGGCAGCCTGGCCTGAGCCGGCCCTCGGTCTAGCAAAAGGTGCCCTTCCTAGGCTCCGAGGAAACTCAGTCTGTGCTCCAGGTTTTCAACGTATGTGTTAAAGATACTGTAATCCCCACATCCCTTGCTCTCATGACAGCAGATGAGAGGTTTTCAAGCCCTGCTTCCCCAACATGAGGTTCTACCCAACTACAACGAACTAAGGTTTATCACACTTTGTGAAAACAAATTTTTGTTCCTGCATTAAATTTCAACCTTTCATGAGGACGGTTCAAATTCACAGCTTCTCAATATGGCTGGAACAGGGTTGAGAGGCTTCCGACTATGATGTGCCATAAAGCGCTGAGTATGTCCAATGCACCATGGACCAGAATTCATTGCTGACATTCTTCCTAGTGGTTGAGATTCTAACCTGGGATTTCTCGATGTGTGTGGGGAGAGAGGGGTGAAGAGACAGGACACAAAGCAAAACAATGTTGCAGGCCCTTTCACGTAATTGTAACTCAGTCTTACTTACTCCACACAACTCTGTGCCTTCGAGGGCATGTTCCCATTCTACCTAAAAGAGAATTTATAACAAGAGAGTTTTGGTGAAATACTCAACTTCTAAATTCTACTACCTCTCACTTTCCACCCACTCTCAGATTTACCCATTTATCCGCCGGAGTTGTGTGTCGCAGAGCAAGGTGTTTATGTTAAGGGTTTGTAGTAGTGCAGGATTTGATGGAGAAAGTTGTGTCCAGTCTGAGGACTTCACCCAGGGAAGCCGCTGGGTCAGCTGTCAACACTTTATAAGAAGAAATAACTTGGCAGGTGGTTGAGAATGGGAAGGAGGCAAGCTGTGTCTTACTCTAAGCTTTTTTCTCCTGTCTGTTCAGGTTTTCCTGTTAAAGAGAAGCCTCTAGATACACAACAGGAAGAGCCAAATGGGGAACGTCACCTTCCACTCACCCTGGCACCCCATCACTGCGCTAACCTCAAGATCTAGAATACTTAAATGCAAACATTATTAAATACTGGCAGTTCCTTTGCTCCAGTCACTTTCTCTTAAAACAAAAAGCCACTAGGGAAATTATATTCAAAAAGCTATGTTAATAAAGCACTCAGGTACAAATTTATACTTAAAAAAAAAATGTTAGGAGATACAAAGCCTGAGAGACTCTTAGTCATGCACAAGCAACCATATTTCTCATATTCTATATAAAGCTATTTTAACAGCTTAATGAGTAATCTAAAAAAAATTATGTACAGTGTAAAATGAATTAATGTTACTGGAAAAATGTTAAGCTTTGATATTTCCAAAGTTTTTCATGCTTCCATCCGTTAGCTAAATGTGACAGCTCAGCTTTTTGGGACTATGTGTATTACAGCAATCACCTATCCATAGGCTTTAAGATCGTATTTCTTCATCAAAGGCAAATGTCTTTCACCCTCCCTTCTAGGCTTACCCTGGAGGTAGATTCTCAAATGCATTGAGACAATTCCTCCCACAGGGCTAGCTTTACAGTTTGTGGGGTCAGCTGCAAACAGGCTTGCTTGATGTGAGTTTGCAAGAAGCCAGTACCTTCAACAGCCTGTTGGTCTATTGGACCAGTGTCTGAAAAGCCAGTCTTGGGTTTGGAGCCATTTGTTTTAAGGAGCTCACAGCATTTATAAATCCGGTACCCTAGAGAGGGCAACACTTGAAGCTGTTTCACTTTATTGCAAATCAGGCTGTTCAAAGCCTTTGCAGTTGAGGTCACATGCACAGAAATCCACATCTGAGTAAAAAGAAAAAAAAAAAAAGAAAGAAAAAAGAGTAATAGTAAATAGAGGGGGTCCACCTTGAACGTCCAAGTTGAATCAAGTGCTTATGGGCTGCTTGTTCACTTCGGCTTTCTTTCTGTCAGCCGCCTTTTGTAACGCTCCTAGTTCTATGGTGTGAATCTAGGGAAATCAGATTTGAATAGCCCCATGTTATATAATTAATGACATTCAGTTTCAGTTACAGTCACGGACTGATCCCAGCCTGCTAAGAGGACACCTGGTGGCAGGTAGTCACGTGGCAATTTGGACAGGTGGAGTTTGCACATTTATTTGACCAGCTACTTAAGTTAAAAAAAAAAATGAATATATGTATGTTCATGTATAACTGAAAAGTTGTGCTCTACACGGGAATTTGACACAACATTGTAAAATGACTATAACTCAACTAAAAAATGTTTTTATATATATATATATATATATATATGTATCACTCTAAGATCTTAGGCTGGCAATACCTCAAAGACATTCAAATCATGTTTCCCTAAGCGCCACCATTTTGGACAGGATGGAGTGAAAATGAAGACTTTGAGAGGAGGTTCATAGGGGCTGCTCATTAGATAATAGCACAGGGAAGGAGATTCATCAGTGGGTGTGCATGGAAAAGGGTCTGGAGGATTGGGAGGTGACTGTCAGGTAGCTCACACCTCTGTGGTAGATGCCTTTCTGCGCTACATACTTGCTGCTATTCAGTCAGCTTTGTAACACTTCTTTTCTGGAAGAGTGATTCTCAATTTCCCAAGCTAGAAGTGCTGGGCCACAGACACTACATGCATTTACAACTGTGGACGGAACCACCAGCAGCCCGAGGAAGTTATTTAGGGAACTGGTTCTCCGAGTGGGATTCTCAGGCCAGCAGGATCTGGGTCACCTGGAAACTTATTAGGAATGCACATTTCTGGACCCCATTCTAGACTTGCTGAA
Organism: Camelus bactrianus; assembly: GCF_048773025.1. Lineage (NCBI taxonomy): Eukaryota > Metazoa > Chordata > Mammalia > Artiodactyla > Camelidae > Camelus > Camelus bactrianus. The sequence goes on from NC_133559.1 coordinate 14,028,811, forward strand.
TCAGAAACTCTGGGGATGAGAAGCAGCTGTCTGCATTTTCACAAGTTCCCCTGGTGCGTCTGAGGCCTGCTAAGCGTGGAGGTAAAGCCAGGAATCAAACAAAAATGTCAGCGTCCAGAGTTTGCCCTCTGGGCCACCAAAACTCAAGGACCTGTGGTGGTATCATCTCCCAAAGGGGAGCTACAGCAATCACAGCTTTCCAAAACCCAAGTGGGTAGAAGGGAAACATCATTCCAAAGCTAAACAGTAGATTAACAAGCTGTAGCAAACATGGAGGACACAGCCTCCCTCCCAATCTACTCCCCTAAGAAGAGAGACTCCTGTTCCTCCTGCTGTGTTCTTTACATACAGTTTTGTGTGTGTGTGTGTGTGTGTGTGTGTGTGTGTCTCTATACAATTCTGTTCATGGTCTTCATCTGAGTCCTCTTTATTGCCCTTGTACCTAGGGGTGTGATGGCAAAAGCTATGATTTACCCCAGTGCTTTCAAATCCAGGCTCTTGTACTTTCCCTTACAAAGCCCTCCCCGTGCTCCTACTCAGGGCTCCAGACCTGGGTTCTAGCTTGGTCTGTAAGTAAGACAAAAGAGGGATTGAGGATGCAAAGGAAGGGAGAGGGAACCAGGATCAACAAAGATGAACTGGGATGGGGAGTGAGGACTGTGAAAGGAAAAAAGAGAGAGAGAGAGAATTGAATTGGGGAAATAAGGCGAGAAAGAGCATGAGAAAGAGAGTAGCCAGGAGTAAGGGACCCAAGGAAAAGGCAAGGAGGGTGGAAGAGACAGGAACACCCAGCAGCTGTTTGGAGTAGGTTGCGTGCACCATCCATTAAGAGTGGACTCTTTCCTGTGTTCGTCAGCCGTCTGCAATGCGGTGATTAATCATTCGTGTCAGACTCCCTAATCCCATTCAATGGAAAACAAATGCCATGGCACCCAGCCCTTTGCTTATCCCATGCACTTCGCGTGCTTGCCTGGGCGAGGTCGTCTGGGACCAAGATGGTTTTCTGGGGACCCTCAATGCAAATTCCGGGCCGCTCCATGTGTTGAAGATGTCCCGTGATCTCAAGGGCCTTGCCTTTTACGGGGAGGAAAAAAAAAATCACTAGCAATGAAGGTCAAGTTGTGCTGGTTAAGCAAACAATCAACATGCATTTAATTCTCTTTCAAAAAGAAAAGTACTCTCCGTTATTTAAAAAGCTCCTTCCTCCAAGGGACACACAGCAACTCCCACCAGTTACTTCATCAGTCTTCCTGGCATCCGTCTGCGGCGGGGGTCAGCTCTGCTGTCTCATTTTGCAGAATCTTTCAAAGGTTGTGCAATCTTTTGTCCTCCACCATTTCAGTCCTCTGGCTTCACTTTCTTCATCACTCTTTTTCCTTATCCACGTGAACTTTACACGGGAAGAAAGAGTCTAGAAAAATAATTTGCCCTAAACTGCATCAGCGCCTTGGGAATCGGCCTTCGCACCTGATACCGGGATAGGGTCCAGTCCTTCAGGCTCCGGAACCAGAAGGCCTAAGCTTCGAGTCCCAGCTCTTCTCCACCTGAGTAGCTTTATAGCGCATGGCCCATGGCTTGACATCCACACGCTTCAGTCTCCTCATGTGCTAAGGCTGGGTTGCCGATAAGGTGTCAGTGAAACAGTGCATGTAAACAGCAGGGCATACAGTAGGTGCTTCAGAGCTGTTGGCTTCTTTATCTAGTAAGTCCAAGCCTTGGGTCTTTTCACAACTGCTGGGTCATCCTTCTTTGAGGAAGAACCTGGGCGGGTAGAACCGTGCTTGGGGAAAGGCATTACTCTTTAGCACTTAACTGCAAGGTAAAGTTTCTAGTGTGTCCAAGAATCAGGTGGGCTTTGGGCTGGGGGTGATGCTCTCCTGGGCCTGGGAGTCCTCAGAGGGCCCAGAAATCCAGGTTTGGGGGTGTACCAGAGAGGGAAAGGGAGATATAATGAAAGACCAGAGGAAAGTACAGGGATGGAGTTACAGCCTTTAAAAAAAAAAAAATATGGAAGTTACTTGTTCCCCTGGCTCCCTCTGTCTTCTGGGAGAATTTTGAAATCACAGATATACATTAATTTTAGTTAATATTCATATAAAATATGTTTTATTTAACCCAATACATATTGAATGACATAGAATGCAAAATTCAGATCAATTATAAAGTCAACACATATATCCCTTTCTGCAAAAGAGCCCAGATTTGGGGAGGGGAGAGCTATCTTGTTAGAATACTTCAGTGGAAAATGTTCAGATAATGGATCAAAATAAGAAAAAGTAAAAAGCAAAGGTGAAAAAATAGCAATAAATCCACACTCAGTCAACAAGTAGTGACAGATTAAATGATGTTGAGCATCTTTTCGTTTGCTTATTAGCCGTTTATATATCTTTGGTGAAATATTTATTCATGTCTTTGATCATTTAAAAAAAAAAAAAGTAAAAACAGATTATACTTCACCTAAAGGGGAGAGAAGCTCATAATCTAAGTTTTATTGTCGTTCTTTCTCCGCAATGAATGACTACAAGAAGGGTCATTCCCTGAAATAAAGAGACTGACTGAGACAACTAAGAAATGCTTCAAAGCAAGACCCCAATAAATATGTCCCGAGAGGAGAAAGCACCTAGCATGACGCTAGTCCAGAGCTGGAATTCAGGAAAAGGGAGCTGGGTCAGTGGTAAAGAGAGGCAAGGTGAAGTGTGTCAATGAGAATTCTCAGATGAAGAAATGTGTGATGCCTCCACTTAATTCCCCAGCCCCTAAGAGGATGCCATGAAGGACAAGTATTCTGTTTTCTCATCAGATAGCTTTTGGTTCCATAGTCAGAGAATTCTGAGGTGGGTGGGAGATGGATACCAGAGCGGCATTTCTTACATGTTTCTGTTGTTGTGAGTCCCGTGAAGTGGTAGATGCAGAGCAGCCAGAGTTGATCGGCAGAAAAGTAGGTCCTTGCTCATCACCCGCAGTGATCCCTCCTTGGTGCTCAAAGACTTTTCCATCAACAGAGAGCACGTGCTGGACCGCCCCAGGCCCAGGAACTGCCTAGGAGACTCAAGTATCAGACGCTCCTTGGATTAAGTGACTCTTATGGTCCCTTCCATCCATACTTCTAAGAATGCTTGTCATTCTGTGGGTTAGAATTAAATTTCCAGAGACCTCTTTTCGGGGGTATGACTCTAATTCTGTGCTGTGTTTCCCATTAGAACCTAAGACATGCAAGCCAGGTCTTTATTCTCACTCTGATGGATTACTTGCGGGACAGCAAGAACAAGAAAACACCATGCCTGTTGTGGGCTTGTTTGCCAGGAGAAGGTGAATTCTGCTTCCTTCCTCAGTCCCTCCCTCGGCAGCTGAAAGGGTGTCCAGGCACTGAATTTATTCCTCTCAGAACTGCAGTTTATCATTCCTGGGTACTCCCTAAATCCACTTTTAATTCACTCCTGTGTCTCAGAGGGCGTGGCTACACACCTAAAACGTCCTCCCACGGAGGAATGAACAAAGGCGGCGTACTCAGCCCTGATGGTGGATGTTTGCTTGGCCCTGATTGTTAAGCATCTTCTTTGGATTCCAAAGGGGCTGGAAACTGAATGATAAGAAATCCAAACCATTTTAATTCCCTTGCCATATTCCTGGAGGAGTTTAATCTCAAAACATACAAGCAGCAGAACTGCACCTTAATATTCTCTTCTAATAAAATGTAATTGCTCTTATGTAGACATCTAAATTCCAGGAATATTTAGGGCTAAGTAAATGTGTGGGATTGGTTAAAGTACAGCAGGTATAAACATTTGATTTTGGTATTTAATTCATTCCAGCTGAGTTCTCATGATCAGGGTCTTATCAACATTTTTTTATTAATTTTATTCCATTGTCTACTGTCTCTGATACAAATGATGAGAACTTCCTATTTCTTATACTAGTAATGTTCTTCAAAGAGGTCAACGTTTAAATTGGACTAACCCTTCTACTTTTCTGCTTTTAGGCAGAACCGATTAAAACTACAATGTTCTGCTTTTCTACTGGTTTTCCGTGTAGACACCAGGATGAAAAATGAATAAACATCCTCTGCAGTTGTTTCTTTGCTCAGTGTTCCTTGTGTGGGAACAAATGTGTCACTGTGTCTGTAATATAATAATAGGAGATTCACTTCATTGTGACTCCAAAATTATTTATTGAGCATCTACTATGTTCCAGGCATTTTGCCAGTGATAAAATAGTGACACAATTGACACAGCCCTTGCGTTTACAAGACTAACAGATTAGTGCGGATCAGCAGTAAGTAAATAGTGTAATAAATGTTACAATAAGGACAAAGCACAGAAGAGGAAAATATAATCCACACCAGAGGTCCACCAAAGATTTTTAAAATAAAAGTGTCTGCGTCTAAACGGAAAGATGGAGAAGGATGATAAAGAAGAGGCGTAGGAGTAAATTAGAGAGGTGGATGGAAAGGGTAGGGGAAAGCTTTAAACATCCAAGGGACCAGCATCATGAACAAACACCCAGAAGCAAGAGAGAACATGGATAAAGCCACATCCCTGAGGGTGAGGGGAACGGCAAGATATAAAACTGAACAAGCAATCAAACGACAAATCAAGGAATATCTTTTAGGTCATCCTAATGCCTTTATGGAGCCACTGAGGTTTGAAACAGGGAAGTGATATGACCAGATTTGCATTTTACAAGAAGCTTTCTAGTTATACACTGGGATGGGACTAAAGGGTAGTGACAGTGGAGGATTTAGAAGGTTCTTGCAGTCTTCTGGATTGCAAGAAAAATGACGTGGGCTAGCGAGTAGAAATGGGGTAGGAGAAAAGTAGTCAAATTCTAGAACTATTTAAGAAGTCAAATGGCAGGACTTGATAATTAGATGCAGGTTTGAAGGAGACAGAGGAACCAAGGATGTGTCCATATTGGTGGTTTGGATACTGAGGTGGTTGGTTGACGGTGCTGGTCACTGAGATGGGGCAACATTTATCACAATGCCTTTTGCCAATTTAAGGGTCTATCTTCAAGGAATAAATACTGAAAATACTAGTAAACAGCTGTAAGGCAACAGTCCCCACGTTGGCTGCATAATAAAATTATTGATGAGCTTTAAAAATATATATATGAATTCTTGGGTCCTACCCCCCGAGATTCTGATTTAATTGGTTGGGGTATAACCTAGGATGTGAATTTTCTTAAAAAAAAAAAAAAAAATAACCCACCCCAGATGATTCTAGAATACTGCCACTGTTAAGAGTCTCTGCTCTAAAGGGAAACTAGGATCTGACATTAGAATGGTAAGACAGTATTATAAATTGGAGATCTTTGACTATCAGGTTAAACAGCATGGAGATAATCCCACAAGTCTGTTCAAAACTCAATGCAACATTCTTCTCCTCTAATCACTCTGTCCTTCTCTCATTCAGCAACAGACCCTTTTATATTGTCAGTCTCCAAATCGTCTGTCAATGGTAAAATTCACAAATTCAAAATCTTTGAATCATCTTTGAATCTCTTCTTGGTTTATATTCAGGCAGTCACCAAGTCCTACCAGTTTTCTCTTCACAATGCACTCATGAATGATTCTTTTATGTTCCCCCAATTCCACTGTCCCAGTCCTCCCCCCTGAATTGCTATGAAATCTTGCTAATGAGTGTCCCCTCCTTTAAGCTCTACCCACCCTCCCCTTGTCACGGCTCTACATCCCCATTGCACGCTCTTTCCAAAACATATTTTCCGTCATATCACTTTCTTGATCAAATTTTTCCTCAGCCTGATATTCATATCCTCTATAATCTACCCTTCCAGATTATTCTTTCACTAATTACTTTGGAAAACAGTTGGCTTCAGTTAAACTGGGTCTATTCATTACTTGCGGATAGAACGTTCATTCTTCCTCTGCACTTTTGACACGTTTCTCGTGTCTAAGATGCTCTCCCCTTTCCTCTTCATCCAGTCCAACCCATTCATTAGAGCCAGCCGAATACTCACCTTCTCAACATAGCCTTCCCTAATCATTCCAAAGTATAATCTTCCCATGAACTCATAGCAATTACTGTTTATACCACTCATTTGGTACTTAAGGTTAAATCCCTCTGTGAAGTGTCTCTTAATTTATGCTGCAATTTAATGTCTCATTTTCCCAAATAGCTTATAAGCTGTCGGTACAGGGATAAAACGTGGTTCCCCTTAAGTTCCTTGAATGTAATAAGTGTCCAAATTTATTACTTAAAAGAATGGATAAATGAATGAATAATGATCTCGTCTTTACATACCCCAGTGACTACATGTCTTACTTTTGATACTGATGGAAAAACCTATCTTCATCTTCCTCTCCAGGCAAGCATTCCCTATGCCTATGCTTCCTGGAGGATTGCCACGTTACCCAAATGCATTACCACAGTGCATGACTGTGACAATCAGGGGCACACATGAAGTCCAAAGGCTAGTGCAGAAAGTCTACTACTTTTTCCTTAAATTTGCATTTCAGTCCACATTGACTCTACTTGAGGTGTAAACTGGAAAGCCCCTCCCCTTGGCCTCCTATTCTTCTGTTTTCTTCTCTCAAAGTACTCTTGTTTTTCCCCCTTTTTTCTTATTGTTCTGTAAACTCCTCTGCTTCCTTCATGCTCCCCCTCTCAGGGTCTGCTTTTACCTCCTCTCAGACTCTGGTCTACATTTTCCCTTCATGGAGCTTCAAGAAGTGAAGGAGCCTCAGGTCTTGTGTAGGAGTTGGGGCAGAGGAGGGACAAAAAAAGGGCCCCTTCCCAGAGCAACCGTCTACGGCAAAATGGGGTATATTATTGTGCTCAAGGAATGTATGTCTCTTTTTTTGGATTTACAAAAACCTAATTTAATTATCATAGTTTGGTCAGAGTCCAGATGCTAGAAATGGTGAGTAGGGACATGTGATTCTGCCACAAAGAAAAAGAGGGGGGAGGAAAATGCAGGACGAAAAAGTGGTTCTGTACTTGAGAAAGTGTTCTGAAACCACACTGACCCTTTTGCCCCAAGTGAAGCACAATATTCTCTTCTTGGCTGGCACAAAATGCAGTGTTTCTCAGGAAGGATAGCATAGCTTTTTCCAAATTGTGACTTCTTATTAATCCCAGAAACCATCTGGAACAACCTGCTGTGTAGACCAGTGCCAAGAATTATGAATGAGTCAGAGATCTAAAAGAGCATGAATATGTTCTCTGTAGCTCAAAATGGTAGACCGTAACTGGAAGCTCAATTTAAGGAAAAAACTAAAATGTGTAGCTTCACAAAAATAGAGTGGCTGCTCCCTCGATATAGTGAATTGTCTGTGCTGGAGGTATAAGGCAGCCTAGCTGAGCTGTCCACGTGGTGAGCCTGTCCCAGAACAGCTTTGAACAATGGATAAGCGGTTGGACTCAATGACTGGTGACATCTTTTCCAACAGAAGGATTCTACCTGCCGTCTAATTAGTCGAAGCATCTGAGTTGTGGTAGAGAAGAGCCTAGGACTTGGCTACAGAAGACCGGGCTCTAGCCTCAGCCTGAATCAACTCCTCTATTCCTCATGTTTGACCCAAGTGAGTTCTAGAGGCTGTACACTGCTGGCATTCTACCATTGTGATCACTGAATTGTTAACAGCGTCAGGCAGTGACTATGTCATAGCATGAAAGACTCACAGTGCCTCTGAAAATGATCTGTTTCAATCCGCTTCGTTTACAGATGAGAAAACCGAGGCCCAGAGAAGTTGAGTTTTATGTAACATTTTTGGTTCACAGCACTTAGCGTATCATAGGAGCTATCCATACATATGATGATGCTTCTTAAATTAAATTGAATTTGCAAAAGATGGGCTTTATGTTCAGGAAGATCAGATGGTTATTTGAAATCAGCCTGATATTTTTGGTTTGCCCATCTTCCCGGATTTTTGCTTCATATGCTCAGAGAGCCGGCCCCTATGCCTCGCCCATATGGCGGCATCTGATTGTGAGCCTGTGAGTCTGCGAGTCTGCTGTTGGGCTCAGCCAAGCATAGCTTGCGATGCCTGCAGCCACTCTTGCTGCAGTTCCCCAGCTCCCAAGTCTTCCTAGAGACACCCAGGTGCCCGGGCCATCCACAGAGCCATCATCTCCCCTCCTTGCCTCGTCATGGTCCGTAAACTAAGGCCAGCAGGTACCTGACCACATTCCCCCAAATCCCGCTCTCTGCCCTCTCACACCAGACCCCCATCCTCGGGATGGGCTCCTGTAGAAAGTACTAGATTTGAAGTCAGACAGCATGTTGTCAATCCTGGTTCTGTCAGCAATAGTTTGGGTAGTTTGCACAAGTGATTGAAACTCAGGGTGATTCAAAGGGAAAAAAGAGATAAAAGACTTGAAAATGCCCTATATAATGACTGTTACATATATTTGTCTAGAATCCTTGTTCTTGTACTATTCTGTTCTTCTCCCGTTTTATTTGACAACTAAATGCTTCTCTATGTGGTGGCATGGAAATGGCCTTGGCCTTGTCAGTTATTTAAGCTGCATGTCTTCGGGCAACTGCTTGATCTTTCTGAACACTGGTGTCTTCATTGTTAACTGGGGTGTTACCCTCATGCCCTGCCTATTTCAGAGTTGCTGTGAAAATCGAAGGAGATATTTTAAGTAACAATGCTTTGCAACTTAAAACTGCAAAAAGTTTCATAAGTGCCTGACAGGATTACTTTTATTGCTCATTCACTCACCTTATGCTCTTACTACATCCTGTAATCTCAGCTCCATTTTCTGCATCTTAACTAAGTTCCCTCCCTGATGCCCAAGACTCTTCTCCTGCCAACAAGGAACTTTCTGTCCCACATAAACATTTTCACAGAGATGAGAAGTCATCAATTAAAAAGTGTGGAAAAAAAAAAATTCCATCAGTGTCTCCCAAATGCATTCACACAATCCATGTTTGAGAAATGAAGTTGCACTTCCCAAGTGTGACTTTATCGATTCCTATTACAAGCTCTTGTTTTGGAATCATTTCCCAAGCGTGTCTTGATCTGAATCTCACTAAAAACTGAGGAGGTAGGGAGGGAATCTGTAATCACAGTGTGTAAACAAGGAAAACCAAGGCTTGTGGGAGAGGTGCGTCTGGGTCACTGAACAGGTAAAGAGCTCTGAGAAGGCAGGATGGTCTGGGGTGGAGAGCGCTGGCTCTGACGGCCAACGGATTTGTGTTCAAAGTCCTCATTACTTACTCGTTCACTACGTGACCTTGGGCGTAGAGCTTCTCTGGAATTTTTTGGTTTTGTTTCTGTTCCTAAATGTGGGAATAAGAGTACCTATTTCATGGATTTGTCCTAAGATGGAAATAAGGCAATGGATGTGAAATGCTTATCACAGTGCCTTTGGCACACAGCAAATGCTTAACAATAGCAATCATTTTTCTTAATAAGAACCCAAGTGCTCCATTTTCAAAGCTTTATTTTTTTCCATTCAATGAGGTTCTGATTTTTTTTTTCCACAATGCAGGCATTTTTACCTCATGCATTGTTAGCTCTAAATCGTCTCCTGTACACTGAAACTGGACTTCTTTACAGTACACGAGGATTGACTGTTTTGAATGACTATACAATCTGCCAGCCAAGAGTTCAGCTTTCACTCTGTAGCTACCTTTGTCTGGAAAAGCATTGTGTGATGATTTGAACATTCCCTTTGTGCTTTTCTTTTTTTATTTTATGAAAATGAGTGGGAAACAGAAAAAAATGATTGTGTTCATACTGGTACCAAGAAACACAGGTCCCATAAATTTACCGTGGTTGAGACAAAGATGGCAGTCCCTCGACATTCTAGAATTGATGAGCCTGTGTTGAGGCCTTCAGCTGATTAACTGGGCACAGACTTGCAAAGGAAAAGAATAAACGAATGAATAGGACCCCAGAAACATACCTTTTAGAATTCCATATAACAAGCAGAGATGATTTTAGGATTGTTTTTATGCTGTTTACTTTCCAGAGGCCAGAAAATCATGATAACATTTAAGTCATTTGTTTGAATTTCTCATATTTGATTTCCACGTGAGAAGGGATAGAAACTCAGTATCTGAGAGGATGGGGACCTGCTTCCGGAGAAGCCTAAGGACATGATCCTCTGCTACACTCAAGGAGCAGGCAGGATACTGCTGGCTGGTGTCCTCCTTGGCAACAGATGGGACGGGAGGCTGGCTAAGAAGAGTTTATCGATACCTCTGTGCATGTCTAGATGACAAAACAAAGTAGATGCTCTTTAATAGCCTTTGCCTCTTTCATTTTTGAATAAAGATGTTTAAGGTCGGTCACTAGGGAAGCTTGAAACCCAGGCCATGTTCCTTTAAACAAAATGACATTTCTTAGTAAAGAGGTTCCCAGTGTCCCCTGCAGAAATATATCTGATTTCAGAAAAGGATTGATTCAAATAAAAATGTGTTTGTATAAGAAAAATTATTTTCTGCTGAGAAAACACATAGTTTGGGGTAAATTTATAGTTCTGGCCAGGTCATTAATATCTGGTTGTCAAAAAGTATTGGTTTGAACAAAAATATGTTGTAATAAAAATGCATTGTTTTGAAGAAATTTATTGGTCCCATGAAAACCTATTCGATTCAGAAAGATATGTTGATTTCAATGAAAAATCTATTTGTTTTAAGGGAGATAGTGCTGGGCTTTCGGCTTTTCTCTGGGAAATCCTCTCTGTGACATTGATATTCACTTAGAAAAATGAAACATGGACGTAATTAGTGGAAAGACTGTGAGGAGAGACCAGAAGCCCTCCTTAATCAATAATACTTAACACAGACATAACGAGCGTCCATCTTCTAAACACATTGACAAACATCTGCCGATGAGCCCTCCCAAACAGCCCAAAGAGGGGCGTGGCTGGCGGGGAGAGTAGAGGATGAAAGCTCATTGTAAGGAAAGTGTTAGGAAGATGGAAGAAGAGTCTAAGTTGAACACCAGACACCGTGATCTTTTAAAAAAAAAAACCACTGATCTAGTAAAGCCCTTCATATAGTGACCTCAGCCTGCTGTCTGGTCCTTCTCTCCCATCACTGTCTGAATATAACAGAACAGCACCTTGAAACACTGAAGAAACAAGCTACCCAGCCATTTCTCTCTGAAAAAAAATATTCACTCTTGAAAGAGAGACATATGTGAATGGCATCAGGATTGGATTTGCTCAGTGAGGGCCAAGTGGTCCCTGTCTTTTACCTAAAACAAAAATCTGTCTCTGAAATATTGGTGAAAAACTCTGAATCCAAAATCAATTCTGATATCTTCAGCTATTTGCTTAAAGCAGGAGCTGACAAACTTTTTCTGTTACGGTCCAGATAATGAATATTTGAGGTTTTGGGAGACTGTGAGTTCTCCATCACAACTATTCTGGGGAGGTGCTATAGTGTAAAACCAACCATGGGCAATAAGTAAATGAATGATCATGACTGTGTTCCAATAAAACTTTATTTAAGGAAAGAGATAGTGGACTGGATACCACCTACACGTCTTAGGATGTTTAAAGAATCAATTGCACTGCATAGCTCAGCCAAATAATTGTGCAGAAATCTGTCATGAAGAAAGCTAGTATGTGGGAAGCAGACATGGATAACCTAAGAAAAACAACACAAGTACAATCCCCAAGAGATGCTCACTGATGCAGAGACCATCTAAAGAGGATGATGTCTTGAAGGAAGTAGATTCTCCATGGCATTCACAGTAGCTTCAAAGAATCACATGTAATTCAGGAGGCAAGTCTCTTTCCTTCATACTAAGTAAAAGTTTCTTGTTTAACATCCTGTTCCCTTGGTATTTATCAAAAATAAACAGTAAGAATACAGGTTTAGATGTGACCTTTCTTTCTGCAAAATTCTAGAGATAAATACAAATGAAAGATGTGTTTCATTATTCTAATAGAGGGCAACTTCCGGGTGTGGCTACAGGTATGTTATAGGAGCAGTGGAGTCATGGTCAGATGCCCACTGATACACCTCCTTTGCTTTAAAATAGTTGCCTTGATCCAGTGTGGAGTTGTTCATGATCCCATGATTGTAGATTAAACATTCTAGTTCTCTGATAGTCATGCTGGCTGAAGCCCTGCAGGCTGACTGGACAAACCTATACCCAGCATGTGTGTTGATGTCAGTCAAGATAAATCACGTTAATCACCTCTCTTGTGCAAGGAGTAAATGTGGTTAGCTTGCCGCCACGTGGCTAGTTGTCCCCTCGAGAGATGATGCTGTATGAAGGGCTAAGCATAATTTCTGTTGTGGTGAACTTGAACAATCACCAGTGTCAGTACCCACTTCAGTCTTGGTAAACGGGAGCCCGCGCTCTTGACCGTGGGCCACCTCCATGGCTGCTCCATCATGGATCTGTTGTGCTGCCATTGGAATGACCAATGATATGGGCTGGCTGAGGTCAACTGTCTGAGTCATTCTGTCTACTTTTTATTTAGTGTCCCTTCTGTTTTGAATGCTCCCTAGTGGCTGTTCACATATGATTCAAAGATCTTCCCACTTCTTTCCCATTCCTATAGGCTTGCAATAAATCTCACATGGCATCTTTTCTCAATACAGAATCCTCTCATATCATAGGCTCTGCCAGGTCATGTGACCCAAGCACCTGGGCTTCTTGAATCACAGGCTGGACCTGCTGCAAATCCTTTCTTACATTTTTTTTTTTTTAAATTTACTCTTTTGGTCTGGGGTGGAGGTAGTTTCACAAGCTTTTAGCTAGTCTTCTCCACAATGACAGTTATATACAATGGAATATTACTCAGCCATAAAAAAGAATGAAATTTTGTCATCTGCAACAACATGGATGGACTTGGTGGGCATTATGCTAAGTGAGATAAGTCAGACAGAGAAAGATAAATATGATATAATATCACTTACATGTGGAATCTAAAAAATACAACAGCCTAGTGAATATAACAAAAAAGAAGCAGACTCAGAGATAGAGGGCAAACTTGTATGGGGGCAGGCAATGCAGGGGTGGGCAAGTGGGAGGTACAAACTATTGGGTGTAAGATAGGCTACAAGAAAGTATTATACAGCACAGGGAATAGAGCCAATATTTTGTAATAAATGTAAATGGAGTGTAACCTTTAAAAATTGTATAAAAATTAAAAATTAAAAAATTATATAGAACTAATCCATACATACACAAAGGAAACAAGTGAAATGGGGAATCAGAATAAGATCAGTAGACTGTATCATTATCAGTGTCCTATTTACAGTATTATGCTATATGTTTATAAAATGTTACCACTGGAAAAATTTGTTTTTAAATCCCATAGCAAAGGAACCAATATGAGAGTTCAGATAAGTACCAGGTATGTTTATGTTTATTATACACTCAAAAAATAAATAAAATTATGGCAAAGACTAGCAGTGGATCTGTGGATCCACTGTAATTCAGGTTGGGCCTGGACTACGTTTATTGTCTAGCCCCCTTATGCCCTGGCCAAAGCCATGCTTCAGATTCCTAGGTATTAATGTGATCCTGGACCCCATGCCCAATAATCCTCAAAATGTTTGAATATTCCCCAGTGTGTAACCTCCTAAGTAAATGGCCATGGGGCCCTTGTTTTGATAGTACTCTGGGAAGGCTGGGAGCATCATTATCTTATACCATGATGTTGCCATGATGTTCCAAGGTCCTTCTTCCTGGGGACCTTGCCTATCCACCAATCAGTGGATCTCAACTTTGAGTGTTATCTCAGATCTGGAAGTTAGGCAAGGGGTTGTGAAACTTTATTGGTACAGCTGACCTCAGACCCCTAATTACCCATGTTTTATATCATCTGTTTTCATAGATTTAACAATACTCCTATTGGCCCCAAACTGCAATTCTAATCTTGCCACTCTTTGTGATCATTCCACCTGCATTGAGAATCATCGCCTGGCCGCTATTCGTTGGACATTTTGCAATTCCTTTGATATCAGGGGTTCTGTTATGAAATGGCAGGGTCTACCATCAGCCTTGGCCTGTAGAGGGCACCTTATTCATGGTGCTGGTACTTCCCTGGCCAGCACATTCCTTACTGTTTTGATAAACAGTGGATTCTTCAACATGTAGATGAGCTGAGTCTTGAAGAATAGGTAGAAATGAGACACATAAAGATCACTGGGTATAGAACATTCTAGGCACAGAGGAGAGAAGGAGAAACAAAGTCTGAAGAATTGGGGGATTTCATAGGTCCCAGTGGAGAACACTACAAATGAAGACGACTGGTGAGGTCAAGGTAGATTTTGTGGGAGAAGGTTAGACCTGCACATTAGGCTTATGGGTAAGGACTTGCTCTGTCGGTAGTAGATTAAAAAGGGAAAAAGCCAAAATGTGTCTACAAAGGGCAAAGGACAGAAACCATTCCCATCGCCTATGGTAGATACGATGTGAGAATCAGAGCAAGAAAATGGGAGCTAGGTCTCAGAGGAGGAGAAGGTGGCAGTGGCCCAAGCACTCTTGACACGTGTAAGATAAAAGTTTAATGTGCCTTGGGCACACAGAGCTGCCAGCTTTGTGACACGCAAATGAGCCGGTTCCACTCCAGCAGGTAACCATATTATCTGCTGGCCCTGGGTTGCGGGAGTCCACCAGCAGCAGCTCAGGCCAGGCTCTGATAATTCTCTCCAGGAACCAGGCCTTTTTGTTTCTGTCGCTAAAGATTTTCACAAAGACTTTTGGCACAAATGTTCTTGAGAGATGCAGGCATTTTGCTTTGAGAATCCCTGGTTGGGTTGTGAAGAAGGATGGAGCTGAGCTTAACAGAATTTATCTTCTGTTTCTTCTTTTTCTCTATCCTAGTACATACTTGATATGAATTTCCCATATGGGAACCGAAGACACATCAAAAAGTCAGCTTTTGAGAATAGGAATATATTCTAAAATTACACAGGCAAAGTGCATCCGTGGGGGAGGAAGAGTCGGTAAGAAAGTACAAGTCTTATCTAATATATGGGCATGTAGTTGGCCTCGGATTAGAATCTCAGTGTTGCAAGGTATCTTAAGCATTTTAAAGTCCAACAGCTGCTCATCCAGTTCTTAAATCTGTTCTGTGACAGGCTCACCATGTGGAATCTCTTACACTTACATGTACCTGCAGCATGGAAGAGTCACTAGACTCAAAAAGGACCCATCCTATTTTTGTAAAGTTCTATGTTTTGGAGTGTTTTTTCTTGTCCTGAGCTTGCACCCATTACCCACCACTTAGGGCCACAGTGAACACATTCGCAGCCTCGTCTGGGTGGTTTATGCATCCCCTCAGAAGTCCAGGATCTTCATTCTACTTTGGGCTTCCCAATCAGTCTGAGCCCCACATCTAAATTAAGTCTGGATTCTGTTTCTTTCAAGAATTTATTTTGATTTCCCAGTTTCTTACCTTTTGTCCAGATCCCTAAAGCTTCATGGCCCCAGGAGTTACTGAGCTTCTGCGTTGCAAGTGAGAAATAATTGGACACACATATGTGTACATTGCAAGAGGGAACTGGGGTTTTCAGAGCCTGGAGAGCATTAGAGAAAAAGGAGAATTTGCCAAGGAGAAAGTCAGAGCCTATAGGACCAAGGCTAGAGGGACTGAGATGTTGAAAAGGAAACAATACTTGTAGGAGGAAGTAACTAAGATGCAAATTGTCTGAGTAATCTCAGCAGTCTGGCTCTAAAAACGTAGGAAGGAGATGGGAACCAGGTGCCCAATGCAAGGACAGAGTTTGGTTTCTAGGAATAAGAGACGAGCCGTATGTATACATGTATACACGCATTTTTTATGATATTATTATGTTCACTTTGCAGCATCTGACTGAGCAACTCGTATCTGAGAGACTTCAAAATATTCATAGAATAAATGAATGAATGAATGAGTGAATAAATGAATAAAATTCTAATTCAAAGGACAAATTAACAGACCTCATATCTCCTACTGGAGAAAACAATCTGCTTTCAAGCCTGGTTGGTTTTAAACTCCCTCTGGTACATTTGCATTTCAGAAGTAAAGCAGTTGAATCTGTGGCCTAGGATCCCTAATGGTGGCACTTCATAAAACTCTGGCTTACACTCTTACCTGTGAAACTGCTGGGTGTTTTCAGGAAGAGAAAGGACAACTTTGACAATAATTCACAGGGCAAACAGCTTTTTCTACTATATTTTCTTCAACTATTTTTTTCACCATAAAACCTCCTCTGACTAATAGGCATAAATCCCCATGAGTTCATTCTGAGATGAGAAGAAGGAAGATCGTGCAAGCATCTTCTGATTCAGAGTTCCAGACAATTCCCCTTGGAAAGAAACAAAGTGAATGGATCTACTCTGAGTTTCTTATCCCACTGGAGGGTCTTACGCCCCTCTGTGCAATAGGTCTGGAAATAGAATAATAGCCAAGTAAGAACCCTACCTCTGACACCATTAATTTTTCAGTCCTCAGGCAAGTTATGTAACCTTTATATTTCTAGCCTCATCATCTGCAAGATGGGAACAATGAGACCTGTCTTAAAGGGTTATTGGAAGGCTCGTAACAGAATGTATGTAAATGTGCCTAGAGCACAATGGACCTTATTTTTTAGGTAATTTGTTCTCATCTCTGTAGAGATGAGTTTCAGAATGGAGGGTTTCTACAAGGATCTAATCAGAAAAGCAGAAGCCATGCTCTACATTTCAAATAGAAGGTATTGAACACAGGAAATTGGTTATACAAGTGAACTGAGAAACCAAAAAGATAATGGTGCAAACCAGAGGTTAGCAAACAGGAAATCATTGCCACCTCTAGGAATAGAGGCTCATATCCATGTTACCAGAGCCCAGGGTCCAGGATCACGAGGTCACGCTAAAACTGTGGTATATTCTCCTGGCAGAAAGTAAGATCATAGATAAAGTGTTTCTCTGGTGGAGGAATAAGGGAGACACAACCAGAGCCAGAAATAGAATGTGACACAAAAAGAGAAGAGACAAGATGCCCTGCGTGTTCCCTTTCATCCACCCCCAAATCCTGCACCTGTCTTGCCCACTGACCAAATCCACCTTGAAATCAGAGAGCAAGAGAGACTAGAGATTGTAATTTTCTGAGACTCAGAAAGGAACAGGAAAAGGAGAAAGAATGGATCTGAGTGAAAAAAAAAATCAGTTCAGTGTCCAAATATCTCATGAAGCTCTCCCAGCAGATGAAGGTCTTTCTCGTTCCCTAAATCCCTTTCAGCATGAAGCAACCGACCCCTCTGCCCGGCATAATTCTATTCCCTGAACAAGGCAGAGCTGTTGGTAGTTTCATAAAATGACTAAGGTCTCATATGATCCTGCTCAAAGATTCTAGAAGAAGTCAAACAGTAGGTAGAACATCTCATGTAGAGAGTCTGAAGCCCCTGGGGTAACAGACTGTACAGAACTCCTGTACACATTTAACAGGGATGATCTAGTGGTTACATTATCACTTTGATGCCAACTTTTAGACTTCTTTGAACTAAAATAAATTACATTTATTTTTTACTGTCTCAATTTATGCAATAGGCGTGCGCTCTACAGAGTTGACTTAAAATCTAACTGTGATAAACCAAATAATATTCAGTGCATTAAAAGTATGTGTAATTTTAAGGAATTCCACAGCAAATTATCTTGTCAGCCTAAGAATCTTCTTGCTATGAAAATAATCATTTCCTAGTAAATCTGTTTTATAAGTTCTGATTTTTCATATACTGGCTTTCCTTACAGCAGATGACAATTCTATACCAGCTCTCTGACACTAGCTCTTCTGTAAGACAGATGTGTTAAATGCCACAAAAAAGGTACCAACAAAATATTGCGAGAACACAAACAAAAGGAGGAAAGGAGGGATTAATTCTCACTAGATTCATGAAGAGGAGGTAGCATTTGGCTCACGCTTTAAGAACCGGTAGATTTTTTTCGTACATATGTATTTATTGAAGTATAGTCAGTTTACAATGTTGTGTAACTTCCGGTGTACAGTGTAATGTTTCAGTCATACATGAACGTACATATATTCGTTTTCATATTCTTATTCACGATAAGTTACTATAAGATATTGAATGTAGTTCCCTGTGCTAGATTTTTAATAAACAGAATGAGCAAAAGGCGTATCAATGGGAAAGTACAAGATGTGCTGAGTAAATGATGGAGCAGTATTTGGCTAGAAATTACTAGCATTTAGGTAAAATGTGACTTACGTGTTGGGTGTGGCCAGATTATGAAAGATCTTGGATAACAAGCTGTGATATTTGCACTTTAGTTAATAGGCAGTAGGAAGTCTTAAAGTCTTATTTTTAATAGCATAATAATACAAGTAGAATGCAATAAATTGAAGCTTCTTTTTAATGCCCAATATTTTTTAGATAGTGAAAATTAGTTTTGATCTACAGAATAATTTCATGAGCCATTAATATTTGTGGTCACAGTTTAAGATATATTTATAAAGGTAACTTATGGTTTTTGATGTCCAAGTTAATTATGCTATTTCAATTTTGTTTTATAATAGTGATTATATTTGCTATGTATTCTACCTGTTTCTTCTTCTAGAAGTGGGAGCATTTTAAATTAAATCTGAAATTATCCCAAATATATCACCCACCAAATCCCAATGAAGATATAGAATCAATGACCTCCAATAAAACTGTGAGCTGAAATCAACAGTAACTTCTCCAAATCTTATTCAGACTTTTTGATTTCTCCAGAAAGTTAAAAGGCACATATATTTACACACATAGTCTCATACATAATTGAACCAGATGTTTAAAACAGTTAAAACCAGAATTTAAATTTATATCATCCCCAAACTATTATATTTTCACCCGATATAAAACAAATAATCCTTTATATCTAGGGCTCGGTTTAGAATACCTAATAAAAAGTCAATAAATTAAATAAGAACCAAAGACCAAAACTGTTTTGTAGAACACAAAGTACATGACATATGAAATGGAACGGCTCTGTTGTTAATATTTTATAGAATTTTAGAGAAGAGATGAGTCTTTCGAATCACTGGTACCAATGTCTCATCTTACCAACTGAGGATGGGAGAAGAGACATGGCTGATCTAGGCTCACACAACTAATTAATGATAGATCCAGACCTATCCACCTTTATCGCACTTAGTTTAATTTTTTTTTCCTAATTATGTCACCAAAGAATTTATTAACATCATGGCACTGGCTCGCTCAGTTCTGATCTGAGAAGCTGTTATAGGATGGAGTGAATAGACAAAGGGAAAGGCATGGATTTCAGCTGCCTTTACAAGAAGATGAAAACTATTGGTCACTTAAAGATCAAACCCAGAAACTAAATCTCCTTGACTTTTCTTGGAATTTATAGTGTGAGTAATTGTACTTGGTTGACTCATGAGTTAAACCCCACACCGTCTGAAGAGAGCATGTTCAAACAAAGCGAACAGCTCAGAGTAAATGCTAAGCCCAGTGAAGACGTCACAGTCTCGTTCTCAGCCCAAATCCAGTGGCAGCAGATACATAATGCATGACCGACAAGGTTTCTTTTTGCTCTTCTGTCTTGGCCATTGCGCAAGCGCAAACCCCAATGGAACCAAGTAATCAAATACAGATTTGGAGTCATTACATCTTCAAGGGAAAGTTTTGTTTTCTTTTTTTAATTTGGTTTGAGCAGTGCTCACAAGCTGGAGGAGCAACATGAGAAAAATCAATTAAAAATGGGAAGTTGGCTGGGATAATAAGAATTATTGTAAACTTTCATCATGACCTTAAGTTCTACTCCTGCTATTCTGTAAATGGAAGAGTTTAGAAAGAGGATTTTCCTGTCCATGCTACTTCCTGGGGTCTCTCTGAAAAGCAAAACTGGAAAAAGGCATCCTGAACTTGGCTTTGTCACCACTTCCTGGTTATGGGACTGTAGGAAAACCTCCTAGCACCTCTGCACTTTCCTTCCTTTACCTGCAAAATAGAAATGATATAAAACTTTCAGTGTTTTCATGGAACCTGAATACGATTTTACAGAAAGCTGCTTTGTAACTTACAAGGAACTGCACAAATGTAAGTTTTTATTACTATTAAACTGGGAATGAGAGCTTTAAACCCTACCCCCTCAACCCTGGAAAGACATTATATGGTAACATTCTTTTCATTGTTCACTTTATGAAGAAGGAGTCCACAGCCATGCATCTGAAGATTGGGTTCAAAAGAAAGTGAGAGAAACCAACTCAAACTGGTTTAAGCAAAGAACTTCCCCCCAAAAAATGTGGAGTAGGAAGGGGATAAAGACAATTTATAGACTCACATAACTGGGAAGTTAAGGGGTGAAGTTGGCTGGATTTATTGTTTTAATAGCATCAGCTCATAATATCTCTGTCTCTCTCCCTCTGCCCACCCTGTTCACTTCCTTTTTATGTCTCTTTATGTGACTGTCTCATTGTTTCTTGCTAGAGTCATGTCTTTTGTCTTCACCACACATTGGGAAGCTTGAAGCAGCACTAGGTCGACAGTCTGCAAAAGGATAAAGGAGCAGTTCTTTACTTCCAATTTACAAAATCATTTGGAAAGACTATGGTCTGCATGTGACCCATGTCCGCCCCTTGGACCAATTAGTGGCTCCAGGGAAATGCCATTTATGATTATAGCCATATGCTTTCTTCTATCCCACTAGGGCCATATGGAATTAGGGAGAACTTTCCCAAAGGAAAGGATAATGGGCAGGCTATTCGAAGAATGTCTACCATAGGAACTTTTATCAGATTCTCAAAGGAGTCCACGATTTTAAAACTTTTAAAAACTGGTTCCATACTGTCACTGAGAAATGCACCTTCCTTGACGCTGATGGAATTCAAGAAACTGAAAGTTGAGAAGGATCTTAAGACAGCATGCTATAATTACTCTTATTGTTTAAATGGGAGAACAGAAGCTAAGAAAGGCAAAGTAGTTTGACAGAAAGGCACTGTAAAAAGGAGAGTTCGGTCTTGAAATAGATCTGACTCTTGGTGCAGAAATCCTTCCACTTTCGTTTCCAGACTAGAAACTATAAAGAACAATCACAACAGTCTGAGATGATAATGCCTACAAAGTACACAGCATACTTCCGGGAACACGGGAGAAACAAAACACGTGCTGTTTTCCATTCTACTTCCCTCTCAGTTTATCACAAACTTACTGCTCATGAGAGTCTTCAATCAGCAGTGTTACTTTGGTAGAGGTTTATTTATTCAGTCAGCTTTTTTAGCCATATTTTCAGAGATAATGTTTAGATATTCATGTTTCTTCTAACATTTTAAGCGACTTTGCCATGGGCTTTTTGCCTAAGCTCCCTCAAACATATAGGTCAGGGAATAAGAAAGGGCTACAGATATGGAATTGTGTGCATACAAGGTAAAAGCAAGTCAGAACCCAAGCAATACGTTCTGGTCATTAGCTGTTCCCTTTCATTACATACCTGCCAGGCAGCGTGAAGCAGACCAGCCTAGGTTTAAAGCACAAAATCAGATAAAACAATGCATGCTGGCTGGGTCTGCACTTACTGAGATGACATTTAAGGTTTCTGACCTGCTGTGATAGGTGAACTGGAGATGGAAACTCCAAAAACTAAGATGCTTTGTCCTTGGCTTCACTAATGCTGCAAATTAAAATCCTGGCACTTCTTACTACACAGAGAAATTCTTTTCATTCCACTTCTAACTCCCCACTTTACTTACAGAAGCCTGGGAGGTTTCAGGACCTTAAGGAGTGAACACAATTTTACAAAGCAGAGGTTACCATCAGTGGCTTCTTTCTCTAAGCTTGTAATATTAATAACAATATCGTCAGATGCCGAAGAAGGAGGCATGTGGTGCTTGGCTCGTGGGCCAGCCAGCAGGGACTTGTTGAAATCCAACTCCATTTTGTAAGCCAAATGAAAAACCACACGGCAGCCTCAGTCGGGATTAGGAGAGTAACCACTGAGCTATCACTTGAAATCCACCCTCTTACACGTTTGATTGAAAACAATCACTACATATTTGCTGTGGACTTTGCTTTCATTATAGTCCAACCCTGATATTTAATCAGTGTCCGCTCTTCTCTATTTGAACAAGTTGATGCAAAACTGTAATGAAAAAAAAAAAAAGGTCCAAGAAATGTCATCACTACCATATTATCCCCTTTCTGTGAACACATTCATAATGCATTATGGTTTCAATAGGAAGATTGCTTATGATTAAAATTAATAAAGAATTAAAGCTGTATTTGTGGTGATGGCCTCCTTTAATCTGGACCAGAAAACTAGAAGTTGGGGGATGGGAAGTGGACTGTGAATTAACAATAAATATTAGACTCATTAATCATTACATAAGAGAAGATTTTGGAGTCAATTTCTCCTTTAACTAGCTCTTCAGACTGAGATAGCATCATATTTACTAAGAGAGTGGGTTTATCTCCTTTATCAAGAGTAGTTAGTAATAGAGGATGGAGTCCAGGAGGAAAATACATTGATCAGGGTATTATACCTTCCAGGTGGTCAGGGACTTCCAGATCCAGTGTACTCTGAATGACCATTATTCACCTTTTCCCAGCTAATGCATTCCATCACTTTGGTGTATCATCACTTCAAGGAGTCCTTACTCCCATTTTCCAATATGTAGCGAGAGGATGAAAAGAAACATGATAGAGAAAAGGAATAATGAGTAAGCATGTTTATCTGGCATATGACTATAATTTATGGGTGTGATACTCAAAATAACTTAATAGCTATTATATATACATTTAATATAGTATGTATTACATAAAATAGATATCACACAGCAGTATTCTCTATATAAGGGCATTGTATATAAAGTCTAGTACACATATTATAGTATTACATTACATAATCGATATACATACATATGTTATCCTTTTATACTTACACATATATTACAACCACTCAGCTCTACCCCCTGTACCACCAGTTCTCCATGCATAAATGTAAAAAACTGTTCCAAAAGCCGTCAAAGAAGCTGGTTGTATAGTTGTTAAGAATGCAGTCCTGCTAGAAAAACACAAACTACCAAAACTTACTCAAGAAGAGAGAAGCCACCTGAACAGACCTATAATAAGTGAAGAGATTGAATCAGTAATCAAAGAACTACCCACCAAGAAATGCCCAGTCTCAGATGACTTCACCACTAAGCTTTCACAAGCATTAGAGAATTCATATCAATTCTCCAAAAACTCTTCCAAAAATGAAAGAAGAGGAAACGTTTTTCATTTTACTGTATGAGGCCTGTATTATCCTGATACCAAAGTCAGAGAAAGATATCACAAGAAAAAGTACAGACCAGTATCTCTTACGAATAAAAACGCAAAAATCCTAAAATACTAGGAAACTAAATCTAGCAATGTACAAAATAGAATTATACATCATGACTAAATGGGATTTATCCCTAGGAATGTAAGTGTGGTTTAAAAATCTAAAAATTAATACATCCCATCAATAGGATAAAAAGCAAAAAACACATGATCATCTCAACAGACACAGAAAAGGTATGTGACAGAACTCAATATTCTTTCATGGTAAAAGAGCACTCAATAAACTGAGAAAAGAAAGGAATGTCTTTGATTGGACAAAAGACATCTATGAAAAAGCCGCAGCTAACATTATAGCTAATGGTGAAAGACTAAATTAGTTCTCTCTGCTATCAAAACTAAGACAGAGCTGTCTGTTCTTGCCACTTCTATTCAATACAGTACTGGGCAGGGCAGTTACACCAGAGAAAGAAACAAAAGGCATCCAGATTGAAAAGAAAGAAGTAAAATTATTTCTATTCACTGATGACATGGTATGATACATTAAAAAATCTAAGTAATTTACTAAAAACTATTAGAACTAATGAACAAATTCAGCAAGGTTGCAGGATACAAGATCAATATACAAAGTCAATTTTGTTTCTATCCACTTGCAACGTACAATCTGACAATGAAAATAACAAACAAAAGCAATTTATAATAGTATCATAAAGAATAAAATACTCAGAGGAAAACTACAAAATGTTGAAAAAAATCAAAGGAGATCTAATAATTGAGAAATAGCTCATGTTCAGGATGGGATGACTTAATATTGTTAATATGCCATTACTCCCCAAACTGATCTACAAATTCAATATAATCTTTATCAGAATCCCAGTGACTTCATAAAAACTGACAAGCTGATTCCAAAATTCATATGAAACTGGAAGGAATCCAAAATGGTCAAAACAATAGTAAAAAAGAAGAAAGCAGGAGGACTCACACTTCTTGATTTCAAAAGTTAAGTGCAAAGCAGTTATAATCAAGATGGTGTGATATGGCACAAACATAGACATAAAAATAAATAGAATAAAAGTAAGGTTCCAGAAATAAATCATACATATGTGGCCAGCTGACTTTAGGCAAGGATTCTAAGACCATTCAATGAGGAAAGAATAGTCTTTTTTTATAAATGATGCTGGAATAGCTGGATAGCAACATGAAAAACAATCAAATTGGGCCCTTACCTCACACCATATATAAAAAAAATTATTTGAAATGGATCAAAGACCTATGTGTGAGAGTTAAAGCAAGAAAGCTCTACGAAGAAAACACACAAGTAAATCTTAATGACCTTGGATTTGACAAAGGTTCTTAGATATGACACCAAAAGCTTAAGCAACAACAAAAATAGATAAATAGGACTTTATAAATTTTTTTTAATTGTGCTTCAAAGGACACCATCTAGAAAGTGGAAAGATTATTTGCCACAGAGTGGAAGAAATTATTTGCAAGTTGTATGTCTTATAAAGATTTTGTATCCAAAAATGTATAGAGAACTTTTACAACTCTGTAATCAAAAGACAAGCCAATTAAAAATAGGCAAAGGGAGTTTCTATTCAATCAAGAATAGTATACAAATAGCTAATAAACATGTGAAAAGAAACTCAACACCATTAGTCATCCGGGAAATAAAAATCAAAACCAAAATGAGATACCATTCCATACCCACTAGGGTAGCTAGAATTTTTTAAAGTTAAATAATAACATGTTGGAAAGAATGTGGAGAAATTGGAACTCATACTATCCTGGTGAGAAGGCACAATGGTGCAGGCACTTTGGAGAACAGTCTGACAGCTCCTTACATAATTAAACATAAAGTTACCATATGACCCAGCAATTCTATCCTTACATATACACCCAAGAAAAATAAATACATCCACATAGAAACTTGTACCTGAGTCTTTATAGAAACAATATTCATAATAAGCAAAAGATGAAAACAAAGTATCTATTAACTGATGACTGGATAAACAAAATGTGATATGTCCATACAATTGAATATTATTCAGCCCTATCAAGAAATTAAGGACTGATATAAGCCACAACTTGGATGTATCTTGAAAACATGATACTGAAGGAAAGAAGCCAGTCACCTAAACCACACCTTATGTAATTCTATTCATATGAAATGTCTAGAATAGGAAAATTTATAGAGACAGAAAGTAGATTAATAGTTGTCTAAAACTCGGAGAGGTAGAGGGTGCGACCTACAGGTAGAGGGTGGTGATAACTAAAGTATACAGGATTTCTTTGGCAGATGATTAAAGTGTTCTAAAATTGATTGCAGTGATAGCTGTACATATTTGTAAATATACTGCAAACTGTTTAATTTTACACTTTAAATAAAACAGTTATAAGATACATAAACTACATATTAATAAAACCGTTTTAAAGAAAGAGACCTTGGGTCCAGACTATCTGGCTTCGAAATCTCCTCTCTTTGTAATGTGACCTTGAGCAACTACTTAAGATTTTTGTTCCTTTATCATTAAAATGGTAAGAATAATAATGCTCGCTTCATAAGATGATTGTGATAATTCAATGATTTAATTCAAGAATACTATCTGGAATAGTGTCTGATAATATAGGTAAGTCTCATTATCAGTGTTTCATTATTACCGTTTTTATATACCTAGCATTTTACTTGTTTGTTTATTAACTTGTAAGCTCCTTGAGGTTAGGATCTGTGTAGTGTCATCTCTGAATTCTCAGATCACCTTCCAAATATCTCACTTATAAAAGAGAATAAATAATACATAACGTATGAAATTAGATCAGCTCCCAATAGCCAACCTAATAGTAATGAGCATCCTTTAAAGCACAAACCAGAGTCTTAAAATACCATTATCACGAAAAGAAACCAAGACTTCTTGCAGGAACAGCAAATTCCACGTCCAAGAGAGAAATGTGTAAGATGAGCCTGGAGCATCTTTTAACATCATGTAGCAAGGAAGCCATTGGAGACCGCTAGAGGACATCAAGAGGACCCAGGAGCTAACTTTGAAAGGCAGTTTCAGGTTCACAGCAAAATTGAGTGGAAGATGCAGAGATTTCCTATTTACCCGGTGTCCCTACACATGCGTAGTCTCTCCCATCATCAACATGCCCCACCAGAGCGGTACATTTGTTACAATTAATGAACCTACTGACACATCATTATCATCCAGAGTTCATAGTTTCCCTTAGGGTTCACTCTTGATGTTGTACATTCTGTGGGTTTGGGAAAATGTATAATAACACATAACTACCATCACAGTATCATACAGAGCAGTTTCCCTGCCCTAAAAACTTCTGTGTTCCTCACATTTGTCCCTCCATCCCTCATAACCCCTGGCAACCACTGGTCTTTTTATTGTCTCCATAGTTTTACCTTTTCCAGAACGTCATGTAGCTGAAGTCGTATAGTGTGTAGCCTCTTCAGACAGCCTTCTTTCACTTAAGGACATTTGTTTAAGGTTCCTCCATGTCTTTTCATGGCTTGATATCGCATTTTTAAAATGCTAAATAATATTCCACTGTTGGATGTGCCAGTTTATTTATTCATTCACACACTCAAGGACATCTTGGTCGCTTACAAGTTTTGTCAATTATGAATTAAGCTGCTATAAACATCTAGGTGTAGGGTTTGTATGGATATACGTTTTCAACTTTTTTTGGATAAATATAGAGGAGCAAGATTGTTGGAATATATGGTGAAAGTATGGTTAGTTTGGTAAGAAATTGCCAAATTTTCCAAAGTGGCCGTACCATTTTATATTCCCACCAGCACTGAGTGAGAGTTCCTGTTGCCCCACATATTCACCAGTCGCTGGTGGCGTTGGTGTTCTGGTTTGGGGCCACTCTAATAGAGGTGTAGTGGTATCACACCTTTTTTTCTAACATTTTTTATTGAGTTATAGTCATTTTACAATATTGTGTCAAATTCCAGTGGGTATCACACTTTTAACTTGCAATTCCCTAATAACACATTGTGTGGACTATATTTCATATGCTTATTTGCCATCAGTATTATTTTCTTTGGTGACGTATCTATAAAGGTCTGTGGCCCATTTTAAATGAGGTTTTTTTTTATTGTTGAATTTTTTAATTTTTAAACATATTTTGGATAATAGTCCTTTACTTTATATATGTCTCTATGTTTGATATGTTTTCTACAAATATTTTCTCCCAGTCTGTGGGCTTGTCTTTTTTCTTTCTCTCTCCCTTTCTTTCTTTCTCTCTCTCTCTCTTTCTCCGGCTTCACTGAATTATAATGAACAAGTAAAATTGTATTTATTTAAAGCCTTCAACATGATTTGATACATGTATACATTGTGAAATGATTGCCAGATTAAGTTAATTTACATTTATCACCTCACAGTTACCATTTTTTGTGCGTGTGTGGTGGGAACTACTTAAGATCTATTAAGCAGATTTTAAATATACAACACAGTATTATTAACTATAGTCATATTCCTGTAACATTGGATCCCCAGAACTTTTTCATCTTGCAACTGAAAGTTAGTATCTTATAACAAATATCTCCCCATTTCTGCCTAACCCTTACCCCTGTCAAACACCATTCTGCTCTCTGTTTTGATGAGTTAGCCTTATTCTTCACTTTTTAGATTCCACCTATAAATGATGCCATGCAGTATTTATCTTTCTCTGCCTGGCTTATTTAATTTAGGATAATGCCTTCAAGTTCCATCCGTGGTTTTTAATGGGTGAATAATATTCCATTCTATGTATATCTATATAATTTTCTTCATCCATTCATCCATCAGTAGACACTGGGGCTGTTTTCATATTTTGGCTATTATGAATAATGCTTCAAAGAACATGGGAGTGCAGATATCTTTTTTAGATAGTGGTTCCATTCTTTCAAACAGGGACCCAGAAGCGAGATTGCTGGATCATATGGTATCTCTATTTCTAATTTTTGGAGGAATCTCATACTTTTTTTCTGTAACGACTGTACCGATTTTCATTCCCACCAACAGTGCATTGAGTTTAACTTTCCTCCATATCTTTACCAACATTTGTATCTCTTCATTTTGCTAGTAGTCATCTAACAGGTGTGAGGTGATATCTCATTGTGGCTTTGATTTTTATTTCCCTGACGTTTAGTGTTGTTGAGCATCTTTTCGTGTCCTTATTGGCCATGCGTATGTCTTCTTTGGAAAAATGTCTATTCAAGACCCCTGGCCATTTTTTTATTGATGTGTAGTTGGTTTACAATATTATATTAATTTCAGGTGTACAATATAGTGATTCAGTATTTTTATAGGTTATATTTGATTTAAAGTTATTACAAATAATGAGCATAGTCCCCTGTATGTATAATAAATCTTTATTGCTTATTTATTGTGTATATAGTAATTTGTGTCTCTTAATCCAATGCCCCTATCTAGTCCCTTCCACTTCCCTCTCCACACTTGTAGCCACTAGATTGTCTTCTATATTTGTGAGTCTGTTTCTGTTTTGTTATATACATTTGTTTGTTGTAATTTTTAGATTCCACATGTAAGTGATAATATAGAGTATTTGTTTTTCTCTGTCTGACTTATTTCACTCTCTAGGTCCATACACATTGTTGCAAATAGCCAAATTTCATTTTTAAGGTTGAGTAATAATATATATAACATCTTTGTTCATTCATTTGTTCATAGGCACTTAAGTTGCTTCCATGTCTTGGCTATTGTGAATAATGGTACTATGAACATCTGGTTGTGTGAATCTTTTTGAATTAGTGTTTTTGTTTTCTTCAGTGGAATTGCTGGATCATATGGTAGTTCTATTTTTAGTTTTTTGAAGAACCTCCATGCCGTTTTCCTTAGTGGCTGCACCAATTACAATCCCACCAACTGTGTACCAGATTTCCCTTTTCACCACATCCTTACCAACATTTGTTAGTTGTAGACCTTGTGATGATAGCCATTTTGACAGGTGTGAGATAATATCTTATTGTGGTTTTGATCTGCATTTTTTTGATAATTAGCAATGTCAAGCATTTTTCAGGTGCCTGTTGCCATCTGTATATCTGGGAGAATGTCTATTGAGGACTTCTGTCCATTTTTTAATTGACAGATTCTTTTAACGTTGAGTTGTCTGAGCTGTTCATATATTTTGAATATTAACCCTTTGTTGGTTATATCACTTGTAAATATTTTCTCTCATTCAGTAGGTTGTCTTTTTATTTTATCGATGGTTTCCTCTGCTGTGCAAAAGCTCTTAAGTTTACTTAGGTCCCAATTGTTTACTTTTTCTTTTCTTTCCTTTTTTTTTTTTTGCCTTAGGAGACAGATACAAAAGAATATTGCTACAAATTATGTCAAAGATTAATTTGCCTATGTCCTCTTCTAGAAGTTTTATGGTTTAAGGTCTTATATTTAGGTCTTTAATTCATTTTGAGTTTTTTTTTAATGATGTGAGGAAATGTTTTAATCTCATTCTTTTACATGGAGTTTCCAGTTTTCCCAGCATCACTTATTAAAGAGATTGTCTTTCTCCAGTGGTATATTTTACTTCCTTTGTTGTAGATTAATTGACCACAATGTGTGGGTTTATTTCTGAGTTCTCTGTTTTGTTCCATTGACCTGTGTGTTTGGTTTTGCGCCAGTACCATGTTGTTTTGATTACTGTAGCTTTGTAGTATAGTGTGAAGTCAGGGAGCATGGTACCTCCAGCTTCGATCTTTTTTCTCATGATTGCTTTGGCAATTCAAGGCCTGCTGTGGTTCTACAAAAATTTTAGAATTGTTTGTTCTAGTTCTGTGAAAAATGTCATGGGTATTTTGATAGAGATTGCATTGAATCTGTAGATTACTTTGGATAGTGTGGTCATTTTAACAATATTAATTCTTCCAATCCAAGAACACAACATATACTTTCATTTCTTTGTATCCTTCATCAAAATTTTACAGTTTTCAGAGTATAGGTCTTTCACTTCCTTGGTTGACTTTATTTCTATGTATTTTATTCTTTTTGATGTGATCATAAATTGGATTGTTTCTTTAATTACCCTGAGAGTTCATTATTATTGTATAGAAAAGCAACAAATTTCTGTATATTAATCTTATATCCTGCAACTTTTATTGAATTTGTTTATTAGTTCTAATAGTTTTTTATGGAAACTTTAGGGTTTTCTATATGTAGTATCATATCATCTGCAATTAGTGACAGTCTTACTTCTTCCCTTCAAATTTGGATGCTTTCTTCCCCTTTTTTCTTTTTCTCATTGCTGTGGCTAGGACTTCCAATGCTACATTAAATAGAAGTGACAAGAATGGACATTCTTGACTTGTTTATGATTTTAGAAAAAAGCTTTTAATTTTCCCAATTGAATATAATGTTCACTTTGTCATATGCAGTCTTTGTAATAAAAATATAATATTGAGATAGATTCCCTTTATATCAACTTTGATGAGAGTTTTTATCATGAATGGATATTGAACTTTGTCAAAAGCTTTTCCTTGCCCATTTTAAATCAGACTCTGATTTTTTGCTATTGAGTCGTGTGACTTCATTGCCAAGATTAATGTAAAGTAGACTTTTCCCTATGTTTTCTTCTAGGTGTTTCATGGTTTCAGGTCCTATATTTAAATCCTTAATCCATCTTGAGTTAGTTTTTGTGAATGATGTAGCATAGGGGTTCAATTTCATTCTTTCGCAAGTGGATATTCAGTTTTCCCAGCACCATTTATTGAAAAGATTATTTTTCTCATTAAGTATTTGTGCCTTCCTTATCAAATATTAGTTGACCATACTGTTTGGGTTTTACCTCTGGGCTCTCAGTTCTGTTTCATTGGTCTATGTTTTGATTCCAGTGCCGTATTGTTTTGATTACTATAGCTTTGTAGTTTGAAATCAGGAAATGTGATATCTTCAGCTTTGTTCTCTTTCAAGATTGCTTTGTGTAGTATGGGTGTTTTAAAAATATCACTTCTTTCAGTCCACAAACAAAAAAAAAGATATTTGTGTCTTTAATTCTGAGAGTTATTATCATGAAAGTGTACTGAATCTTGTCAAACACTGTTCTGCATCTATTGAAATGATATTATTTTTATCCTTCATTTTACTTTCTTTGTTTTTGTATCTTATATTTAAATGAAAGAAGCTGATTTAGCTATACTAACATAAGACAGAATAGCCTTTAGTCAAGAATCATTAATAGAGATAAAGGAAGATTTAATAATGATAAAATGTTCACTCTATCAGGAAGGCATAATTATAAATTTATACATTCCTGATTATGAAATAAAATGAACAGATTTAAAGGGAAATAGACAAATTCACAATTGTAGAGTGAGTCTTTAACTTAGGTCTCAGTAAGTAACAGAAAAAAGTACACAAAGTATATAGACTATTTGAACAATATAATTTAAAAAGTTTGACCTAATTGACATATTTAAAACACTACATCCAACAACTGCAAAACACACATTCTCTTCAAGTTCATATGAAATATTATGGTGTGAAAATATACCACACATGTGCTGGGGCAAAAAACAAGGTTCAGCATATTTCATAAGAGTGAGTTTATCTAGTATATGTTATCATATTGTAGTGAATTAAAAATATAACCTAAAAGTGCTATAGTTCAGCTCAGCAGTGCTTAAAGGAAAATTTATAGTTTGAAATTGATACAGCAAAAGAAAGGAAGAAAAGCTGAAAATCAGTGACAAATTTTCTACCTCAAGAAGTTAGAAATAGAAGGAAATAGAAGATGGGAAAAGATACAAGCAGAGATTAATAAAATAAAAACAAAGGAATCATAAAAAATAAAGACAAAAGCTGATTTTTGGAAAAATATTTTTAAAATAGCACAAAAATCTAAGTTAGAAAAAGGCAGTACAGGTTGTTAACATCAGAAATGAAAAAGAGAACATCCTTAAAGAGTTATTACAGACATCAAAAAGATAAAAGGAAGTGTTATAAAACCTCAAAAATTCCTGTGAAAAATCACAACATGTTAGGACTGACAAATCAGAAGTAGACAATTTGGAAAATCTTACATATGATTATGCAGTTAACTATTTCCCAAGATGAAATCTATAAGCCCAAATCAATTTAATGGTGAATTCTTTCAAAATTTAAGAAATAAATAATGGTGATCTTATTTCTGTATCCTGAAAACATTTGTTTCACAACATAGAAACAACATAGAAATGTTCCTAAAATACATAACAGAAAAATACAAAAGATGGGAAACTCTTCCAAATCTTTTAAACGAGGTTACGTGTAACCTTATTACCAAAACCTGAGCAGGACTCTGTAAGACAGGATAATTTGCACCAATTTCTCTCAAGATTATATACTAAGAACCTAAATAAAATATGAGGTAAAAATATCTACCAATAATACTTTTGTTTACCTTTGTCCTACAGTCCCAGATAATGCATAAAAAAGAAAATATACAAAAATTGGAAAAGAAGAAATACAATTATCATTAATTGCAGACAATTTGATGAATTAAAACGCCCAAAGAATCGAATCTAAATATAACTAGTTAATTGATATAGCAAGGTCACTGGATATAATGCTAATATACAAAAAAATCAATTATAATTCTGTATGTCAATGAAAAATTAGAAAATGAGATTAAAATAATACTATTTACAGACATTTTGAAAAACATAAAAACCTAGGAACTAATTTAGCAAAATATGCATAAGATATGAAAAAACTACGTAACATTTTTACTGGTATTAAAGAAGATTTAAATAAATTGAGAGAAATGTCACATTTCTAAATTGGAAGATTCAATATTGGAAAGACAGCAGTCTGTCCCGTATTTACCAATACATTCTGTCTAATCTCAATCAAATTCCCAGCAGACTTTAAGTGAAATTACAAGTGAAAATACAAAAGCTAAGAGTAGCCAGATTATCTTGAGAAAGAATAACAAAATTTAGAGAACTTATTTTGTCTGATATCAAGATCTATAAAGTTAAAAGAATTAAAACACTATTGATAGGTAGAAAAATGGACAGTCTATTCAAATAAAATAGAAATTCTAAAAACAAAAACACATTTTTGCAGTCATACAGAATTTTTTATGGTAAAAATAATGCTGCAGTGCAAAAGAGAAAGAAAAATCGCACAGAAATTTTACTTATTTACTTGAATAAACATAAGGTTAAAAAAAGAATCTTGACCTTCACCCCACTGCATACATAAAATTCATTACTAGTTTAATTGTAAATCTAAAATCTAAAATAATAAAGTTATTTGAAGATAGCATAAGATATCTTTGTGATGTTAGGGTGGATGAAGGTTTTCTTTGAAAGGCAGTATTGTAATAGAAAAGACTGAAAACTGGGTTACATTAAATGAAAAATATACGTGCACAAAAGATACCATCGCCGAGACCAAGGTCATGACGCTTTCCCCTTTGTTTCCTTCTAGGAATTTAACAGTTTCAAGTTTTACATTTAGGTCTTTAACCCATTTTGAGTTGATTTTTGCGTATGGTGTAAAATAATGGTCCAATTTCATTCTTTTGCATGTGAATACATACATACGTGTCTTCTTAACACGATTTGTTGAAGGGACCATTATTCTTTTCCCATTGTGTATTCTTAGCACGTTTGTCAAAGACCAGCTGAGCATATATGCATGGGTTTACTTCCGATCCCTCTATTCTGTTCCATTGGTATTTATGTCTGTTTTTATGCCAGTACCATACTGTTTTAATTACTGTTCTTGAATATGACAGCAAAAGCACAAGATACAAAAGCAAAAATAGACAGTTGGGACTACATCAAACCAAAAAGTTTCTGCACAGCAAAGGGAGCAATCCATAGAGTGAAAATGGGGGACAATCTGAACCATATGTCTTATAATGATTTAATATCCAAAATATATAAGAAACCCTTACAACGCCATAGTTTAAAAAACAACCTGATTAAAAAATGGTCAGAGGACTTGAATATATATTCTTCTAAAGAAAACAAAACAAATGGAGAACAGGTACATGAAAAAGTGCTCAATGTCATTTATCATCAGGAAAGTGCAAACCAAAACCACAATGAGGTATCAGGTCACACTTGTTAAGATGGCTATTAACAAAAAAATAAGACGAGTGTCAGTGAGGATGTGAACAAATTGGAACCCTTGCACACTGTTGCGAAAATGTGAAATGGCATCCACTATAGGCAACAGTATGAAGATTCCTCAAAATATTAAAAATAGAACTACCATATATTCCAGCAATCTCACTTCTGGTTATGTAGCCAAAGGAGATGAAATCACCTTTGAAATCATCTGAAAGAAGTATTTGTACTCTCCTATTCTTGCAGCATTATCCACAATATCCAAAACACAGACACAACTTTAATGTCCATTGATGGATGAGTGGATGAAGTATGGCATATACATATAGTGGAATACTATTCAGCCTTTTAAAGGAAGGAAATCCTGCTGTGTGCAGCAAAATGAATGGACCTTGAGGGCATCATGCTGAGTAAAGTAAGCCAGTCACAGAACAACTACTGCATGAGTCCACTTATGTGAAGTATCTAAAATAGTCGAACCCATAGAAGCAGAGAGTAGAATAGTGAGAGCTAGGGGTAGGCATGGGGAAAATGGGAAGCTGTTCAACAGCTATAAAGTTTCTGTCATGTAAAATGAATAAATTCTAGAGATCTTCCATACAGTATAGTGCTTATAGTTAACAATGAGTGTAGATCTCATGTTAAGGATTGTTACTACTACAAAAAAAAAAAAAAAAGACATTAAGAGAGTGAAGACACAAACAACCTAGTGGAAGATGTTTGTCATAGATATATTCAAAATAAGACTCATAACCTATATAAATAAAGGACTCCTACAAATCAATGGAAGAAGTACAAATTTCCAATAAAGGACATCCAAATGGCCAATGATATTTGAAAAATTGCTCCTTCTCAGCAGACATTAGGCAAATGCAAATTAAAACCACATTGAACTCAATATACACTCATCAGA
Source organism: Camelus bactrianus (assembly GCF_048773025.1). Taxonomy (NCBI): domain Eukaryota; kingdom Metazoa; phylum Chordata; class Mammalia; order Artiodactyla; family Camelidae; genus Camelus; species Camelus bactrianus. The sequence continues at coordinate 14,063,976 of NC_133559.1, forward strand.
AAGGCTTAATTTAAAAAAAGAACTAACAGTGCTGAAATTGATGGGAACGCAGAGCAACTAGAAATCTCATGCACTACCTGTTGGGGTATAAATTGGTCCAACCACTTTGGAAAACATCTTTGTAGTATCAAATAAAGCTAAGCAGACATATGGGTACAATCCAGTAAACTTACTCTAAGATACATGACAAATAAAGTTGCATATTTATGTTTACCCAAAAGACATGTAGAAATATGTAGCCCAATCTCTATAGAGCAGATAAATTAATGTTGGTTTATTTATATAAATTCAATAGTGCTATATTTATACAATGGAACATTGTACAATAATGAGAAAACAAAATGCTGCTACACAAAAGAATGAGGAAACTCACAACCATAAAATTGAGCAAAGGAAGCTCATTATAGGGCTGTACTGTATGTTCTATTTACACAATATTCAGAATCAGGTAAAGGTAATTAGTTGTGATAGAAGTCAGGAAAGCTACCAGGAGAGGGCCAATATTGTGCTATTTATTGATCTAAGGGGTGTTTATAAGAGTGTGTTCAAGTTTGTAAAATTTCATTCAACTGTGCATTTGTGATTTGTTCATTTTTTCAAGTATATATGTTGTACTATATTAAAGAGTTTATTTCAAATTATTTCATGTATGATCATAAAGTTAATATATAAAGGAGCCTATAAAATATATAGGGGAATATTCAAATAGCTCATAAGGTTACTATTGTTTTAGTGACGACCTCCAATTGATACTGTTGTTTCAAAAATATTTGTTCTCTTTGCTTTCCCCCTGGAATTCTGGAAATTTTTCCCATTCAGTAAATATTCACAAAAACACAATTTCTAAGAGTTGTCTAATACTTCCCTCTCTAAATGCAACTGGCTTGCTTAACTGATCCCATATTGTAAGACACCTAGATTGCTTTTATTTCCCTAATTTTAAATGCATCTCTGAATACTCTTTTACAAAAATCTGAATTTGAATTTTTAATTATTCCCCCAGAAATAATTCCTAGATCACAATTTATGGATTTTTGAGCCTCTGTAAAATGGCAAATTGCTAACCCAACAGACTGTGTAAAATTAACTGCCACAAATGGCACAGAACTTACATTACACTCTCACTAGCACTAATAATTACTCTATTAAACTTTGTCAGATTAACAAATGAAAATTGTTTTATACTTTAACTCATATTTCATTGACTTCTAGTGGACTTCAGTATGTTACAGCAAAAGGCATTCTTATTTCTTTTCTTATAAATTAACTCTCCATCCTTCCTCTCCCCTTTTCTTTCTAATGAGATATCTTCTTTTTTTCCTAATGTTCTGTAAAGTTTTTTTTTTATATAATAAAGATATCTATGCTTTGCCATATATATTACAATTTTTTTTTTCCATTTGACAGCTGATTTTCAAGTTTGTTTATGGTGTTTTGGGCTATAGAAAGCTTAAATGTTTATGTAGTTGAAATAATTTCCTCTGTGTTTTCTTTTGTTGACTCTATGTGTAGAAAAGTCCCTGGCCATTTCAAATCAGTTTAATGTATGTGATAGTTAATTTTATATGTAAACTTGACTGGGTCACAGGAGGTCTGGATATTTGGTTAAACATTATTCTGGGTGTGTCTATCAGGGTGTTTTGGGGTGAGATTAACATTTGACACAGTAGACTGAGTAAACTAGATTGCTCTTCTCAATGTGGGTGGGCCACATCTAATCAGTTGAAGACCTGAATAGCATAAAAGACTGAGTAAGAAATAATTGTCTTTCTGACTTCAAGCTGGGACACGGGTATTATCCTACCATCAGACTCAGATTTGGTCTGGAAATATAAAATCAACTCTCCTGGGCCTTCAGCTTGCTGACTATGGATCTTAAGACTTCTTAGCTTCCATAATCATGTGAGCTAATTAATCTATGTAATTATACAAAAATATATATAACATATAACTGTTTCTGTTTCTCTGAAGAACACTAATAAATGTGCATTTATTTTTCTTCTATTTTGATTCTTCTTTTTTTTTTCTTTTACATTTAATTTTTAAATCTACATGGAGATTTTGGTGGAAAGATAAAAGCAAACCTCTCCCTTATTGTTCTTTCTCTGAATAGCTGTTCTCTCACTTCCTTCTTCCTCTGAAACTAAGCTCAAACGTTCTTTCCTCTGTGCCATCACTGTATCAAGTACTTACCTCGTTTTCTGTTCTTATTCCCTAAGGACTAGACCCCATCACTCTTCCCACAGCTATGCCTGGTACTCTGATCCTTTCTCTAAATACCTAGATTTCCCTTTGACCACTCCCACTAGGGGGATCCCTGCCATCGTGTACTGCTCACAAAAAGATGACCTGATTATTAATCTCATCTACATCAAACCCAGTCTCAGCATGTTTCTTTAGAATTTTCATCCCTGCCCTACTGGTAAGATGTCCAATGTCTGAGATTTCTTCTATTTACCTATTATTAATTCTCTGTCTCTCTCTCTCCTGGTCTGCTGAACTATTCCCCACTTAACATGGATGGTGACAATATGCACCACTGTGTAGCCAGAGGCCTAGGAGAACTTTGGGAAAGTCACTTAAAGGGCTTGAACATCAGTTTATTCATTTGAAAATTACGATAATTCCAAACCACATCAAAAATTGTTCTGGACTTCAAGTGAAAAAAAATAAACATAAGGGAATATTGCCACATAAAATATAGGACCCTCTGTTAAATTTGAATTTCAGGAAACCAACACACGTTTTAGTATAAGTATGTTCCATGCAATAGCTGGAAACCTTAATATGATAGCATGTTATAATGTGGTAAGGCACTATTCACCGATAAAAGGAATAAGATGAAGATAGAGAAGAAATAGAGAACAGCGCATCATACTGTTTGTGTTTTTTTCTATTTGTCTACATTGGGTCATTATGATCCTAAATAATACCCATTCCAATTGAGATAAAAAGTCAAAGTTAATAGTGAAGGATGTGGCTGGTAAAGCAACTTTGTTCTTACTACCCCAAATGATGCAGAGCCAGCTTACTAAGTCATTCCACCTTCAATCCCTTGTCCCTTAAAAATATATTCCTTCTGGGGGACTGAAGTGTTGAGGACAAAGGGACTGGAAGGGGACTTAGCAAGAGAGACGGAATAAAATACTCTTTCCCCGAAGTTCTCTGCTGAATCCGATCTTGTGTTATTCTCTTGCTGACTGTCACAGCTGTGCTGCCCAAGGCAACGCCGATTCATTCTCAAATTAAAACAATAAAATTTACTAACAACTCTCCAAATCCTCAAGCTAAGAGATCTATAAGCTGTTTCCTCTTTCCCTAAACTCCCCGAAATTACTTCTTCATCTCTTTTTCCTTTTTAACTACAGAATTTAAGTACTCCTCTAAAATCTTAGAACTCTATTTCTTCTCCCAGTTGGCTCTTAGCCTTGGTTTTGCTCAGTGTTTACTCCTTTTCCCTGAAAAGAGCAGAGGCCGGAATCAGACAGACACAGACTCTGATCCTTGCTCCCCCACTTACCAGCAGTGAGCTTGTGAGGGATACTCACACAGTATTCCCTGAAAAGAGTGTTAATTTTCTCACTCATATAAATGCACTTTATAATAAATGGCAGAAATTTTCTGGCAATGCTGCAATCAAACACACAAAAGAGTTTACTGGATCGCTCAACCACTGTTTCAGGCCAAGGATCCGTTTTTTTGAAACTCCCATGCAAGTCTGCCTCCAGAACAGAGGAGAAACATCTACACATTGTATCCTTTGCATTAAAAGCAGAGAAACAAATCAGAAAATCTAGGAGATGGAGAGAAACAAATGCTCCAGAGTGAACAAAAGCCTCATCCCAAGGGCTGAGTTTGGGAATACTGATGCAAACAGATTTATTTAAAGCAGTGTTTTCATGGAATTGAAATTAACAACAAATAGGATCTTGTACGTACCCAGAAAGAGAGTTTTTTTGCGTCACCGTTTTGTATGATGAGGCCCTCAAAACCATCTCTCCTAAGACATTCTGTATTGTATTTATATTAGTCAGATTTTTCAAAGGACATTCACAGGTACAGGCTGACTATATCTCACAGTTACCTTATTAAGTAAGCAGGGCTATATTATTACCCTTGCTTAGCAAGTGAAGTAGTTGGAACTTGCAGGGAATAAATGTGAGGGGGAATACACATAGGAAGCGGCAGACTCGAGTAGGCTATGTGTGTTCAAATGCATAATAGATGCTGCAGGTGGAATTCTTGCTTGGGGGGAACGGTGTAATACAACCCCTCAAGATGCTATAAGACTTGCTGCATTCATGGGGGGGGGGGTTTCTCCGTCCGCCATATTTATGTTATCCTCTAGTTAAGTAACATACTTGATTCCATATTTAGGTAAAATATTGGAAAACCTTTCCTTCCTAATGCAGTGTGAATTAGAAGAGCAGCATTATGTAGGAGGAAAAACGATTATAAACTGAGACCTTGGAAACGTGATTTCTCATCTCTGTACCTCTATGATTAGTCTTGAAGAGGTCATCTAACCCTTTGGAACACATTCTCTTCATCAGAAAAACTGGGCAGGATGCCTTTGATGATCTTAAAGGAGGACCCCACCCTCCTGCTTCCATCACCATTGTAACAGAAGTCTAACAAAACATTCTTCAGTGCTTATGTACACCCCCCCCCAAAAAATATCTTCTATCATCAGAATCTCTTTGCCTCCCCCTTTCCAAACTGTTATCAGTCAATTTGTGGCATCTCTGTATGACTTTACTAACATAGAACTGGTAATAAATTTATAACTTATAAGCCTGAAAAACCACAATCATAGATATGATCTTGGACAGATATTCACTGGACTCTACTAAGTGCCAAGCACTAGAAATGAAACAGAATCTACTTCCAAAGCATCTCTCAGAATTGTTTTGTGCCTTCATGGAGTTTCCAGCCTTACAAGGAGAATAAGCATTGAGAAACATAGGACAATATCAAATGCTGCAGAAAAGTCAAGAAAAATTAAGCCTGGGACGTTGCATGGAGAATTTCCTAAACAAGAAGGTAATTATCTTGCTTTAAAGAAGATGTGGAGGCCATACTGAATATGTTTATATTTAGAAATGTAATATGACCTGACAGTAAAAATGGGTGTTTTCCTCAGTATTTCTAAACTTTACCACTGGAGGCATAATAAATCCATTGGACCAAAATTGTTAAGCCACACTCCTCGCACCAACACACATAGTAACCCAACATTTAACCTCTTTTCTGAGCATATCTTCAGAACTGCAGTAAATATTTGTCATGTTTTTCTCTTTAGCCATAAACATTGACCCTCTTTTTGAGGAACTTTTGATCTCCACTTTTCCAAGACAGAAGCCAGAAAGTCTATTTTTCTGGCATTCTTTGCAAGTAGAGTGCAAATATAAGATCTGGGTGCTGCCTGCCAAAACCACCTGCTGGAAAATATGAATATATTGGATTATTCTTTCAACTTTTCACCAGGTTTAATTTTTTTTTTGCTAAATATAATAGTAAGGTGGAGGACACCTGCTGGAGATTCTGGTTGAGAAGTGAGCCACATGAGGAAAGAATGAGATCACGTGGAATCCACATTCTGGTGAAGGTACTGGCAAGCTTGGAGCTATCATAGGTCAACAAAGTCAATATTGGGCACAGTCGTGCTGGACTTGCCAACTAAAACATCCTGTGTTCAAGAGCTGTGGAACCAACGCTTCCCTCATCAGATCAGCTCTGCAACTTGATTGTGGGTGTTCCTGGAATATAAGCTGAAGCTTGGTTGATCAACCCTCATATCTATTTCTTGAGATCCCCCAATATCATTTTCATTAAATCTTTTTCTACTTAATGAACCAGAGCTTGTTTCATTGCTCACAGCTTAGAACTCTGACCCATACAGGAGCCAATAACTCATGAAGATCAATGGTTACTGATTATTCATAGATCTGGAGAAGGTTTACGAGTGAGCAGTAAACCTATTTTTGTTTTTAAACCAAGTAAGCAAAGGGAAGTACATGATAAAAGAACGAGTCCTGCTTTGCTGGAGGATTGCTGTGGTTGTTACCTACTTCCCATTTGTCAGATGATCCACCTATTTCTTTTGAATTACTACAAACAAGAGACTTTCCCTAGGTAGGGAAAACCATAGAGTCAGTATGGTCCAAAAGGGGACACTAACATCCCTTACACATCAACTATATCCATCCTAAGGGGAAAATACATGAACTAGAGGAGTGTCTGGCCCTGTTCACTTAGAATTGGGGTTTTGCCGAGTTGGATGCAATGGATGGACAACAGAGATGGAGAACGTATTTCTTGAGGGTCTGATTTTTATATACTTGTTAAAGTAAGAAGAGAAGCAAGCCCTCTGTCTTGATGCTACGTCCAATATTGAAGAAAAATATTAAGCTTTTCATTTTTTTACCATTTGCAAACTGCTTAGATAATAGTGGGTAAAGGCATTCATTAGCAGGGAGAAAAACTATATAAAGTGTGAATTTTGTAGTACATTAAAGCAAAACTTCAGTCTGCATTTTAAATCCCTGTTATCAGGAACAACTATTAGAAGAATAATGAAATAAGTCATTTTCATGTATTTGTAAGACATATTCGTTCTTCTCAGTCTCTCAGAAAGAGCAGCCTATACAGATGAATTTAAGTGCTTTTTCATTAGTATAAATAAGACGTTAAGCAGTGTGAGGAATTACTGTAAATACTGTAAGCTAAAGTGCTTCCCGTAATCTTTTTCTTGAACGATGGTGGCAGTTAAAAGAATATTTCAATACTTGTTCTTTGTTAACGAACAGCATAAACTCGAAGAAGTAAAACCCCTTCCTTTGGAAAGCACACGGCAGCCACAGTTGGAAGGTGGGATCTTGAAATGAATCTCTCCTTCTCATTTGATGCCCACGGGGTCAATGCATTTTACCCGGGGGAAGGATGTTCCTACATTTTCACAGCTGCTCTTGACCCCTGACTTAAGCTCCACTTTTGGCCAACATTCCTTCAAGGGCCTTTCTCCTTTTCTATTTCGCCATCTCAACAGAGAATTAACTCCAAACGCCCCATTAAGCCCTGCGAGGTCTTCCGTGATCTGGCCCCAGGCAACTTACCCTCCCCTCGTTAACTGTGTTCAAACTCCAGGAACCTCCTTCCTGAAGCAAGCCGAGTCTCTTGCGCTTTCTCCTGTCTCTGGCTGTTGATACTTGGGGTTCCTTCTGTCTAGAACACTCTCCCCTCAGGTATTCACACGGCTCACTGCTCCAGTTCCTTTGGGTCTCACTTTTAAAGTCGCCTCCTCGTCTTATTCCCTTACTGTCCTATGGAAAACTCAGCCCCCATCACTCATTCCTTTACTCTGTGTGCTAAAGACTGCTTTTTGCAAAACTCCATCCTTTCCTTTTCCTGTAGAATTAGAGCTGCCCAGCTGTACGTAGAACCCCCCCCAACCCCCACCTTTGCAGTTAGTCACCTTCATTACGTTCTTCCATGGAAATGGACATGGTGGGCACCGCTCCCAAGCCAGCTGCATACGCCCTGGTTGTGCCTTGTTTTGCTCTTCCCCTTCCTGCTGTCTAAGGCTCAACAGCCACCCAGTCACAATTATACCGATAACAACAAGGCGCCTGGGAATCGTGAAACAACCCAAAGGAGAAACTAGATCTATGAGTGGCACGTGGCGCACAGTTGTCCACACCTAGAACATTCATCTCCAACTATTAAGCGGGAGAGACACCAACTTCTCTCTTCTTTAAGCCACTGAGTTTGCATCAGATTTCTTTCTCATAGTGGCTTAGTCTAACCCCAACTTCCTTTGCTACATTTCTCGTCTAGACCCCCTATCACTGCTTGACATGATCTCCTGTGTGGTTTTGCTTTTGTTTTGTTTCGTTTGCTTATGTCTTCCTTCACTAAAATGTTGCTGCATGAGGGGGTGACTCTGTGCTGTCCCTCGTTCTATTTCAGCATGTGAAACAGTGCCTAGCACGTGGTGGGCGCTCAGAAACCTGGATGGTTAAGTGATGGGTGTGTAAATGAGTGTGGAGTGAATTACACCTTCCCCTGGAGCTCTGCTTCCAGACCTGCTCTCCCTGCCCCCTTCTGTACCTCCTGCCCTCCCACCTGTGCTCCACAGTGTGTCGAAGTGGGTTGTATAGAAGCCTGGGCTGAGTCAACACAAAGTCTGGGCTGGGCTTCAGGAACCCCAGGCAGCACTGTTTCTTGACCATAAGCAGCACTGTACCTCCCCCCACGCAAGTACAGCTGAGCTCTACAGAAATGTAGTTCAGTAACTCGGCTTTCAGTGGGTGTAGACCTCTGTCAGGGACCTGCACGCTGATGGCCATTTCAGAAAGTAGACAGGTTGGCAAAGCAAAAGGAATTGAGCCCTGCGAAGAACTCATCTCCAAGATTAAATCTTTGAAGATCCTCAGATAGCCATTATTACTCTGGCTCCCTTCCAACTGAGAGAGTCAGCAAAATGATCAGTGTCTTATCTCTCAGGTAAAGGAAGATACTGAGAGCCCATTCCTTTTTGAGTGTATAAAATAAAAAATTCCACTGAGTGGTTACTTCCTGTGTTTGGCAGTTTTAAGATAGACAGTTCTTTTCTGGAACGAAGGGGGAGTTGGCAGCAGCAAGTTTTCACATGCTAAAATAGCTCATCAACTTCTCTGGCATGATTGTTAAGTGGGTTTAAGTGCTGCATTTTTTTTATAATTTACTGAATTGTTGATTAAATATGCATTATATTTCATTTCCAAGGCTGGCCCAAGGGTCCAGCTAATTCGAAGCAAATGTGAGCTAGAAGACAAAAAACAATTTTGAAGAAATTTCTTCATAATTTCATCTTTTGGCCGAGTCAGTTGAAAGTTTAAATTGTTTACGCACATGCATGTGTGCACATGCACATTAAAAATTAATTATATGAAATAATCTTCCTTGTAATCAAGGCGGGACTTCTAATTATTTTATTAATCTTTCCTCTCTTACTTTATCTACATAGATTATAACTTCCTTGAAAACAAGATTTGGGATTAATATTTTCCCTGTTTTAAACAAAGAGTTTAGCACAGTGCTGTAAATGCAATACACTCTCAACAAACACTCGATTATATAATTAGGATTTAAAGTTAATTACACTATATGAAAACTTTCAAGAAACTCTAAATTCTACCTATTCAGAGGTTATTATACCCTAAATAATTAACACTGGTCCACAGAATGAAGATTCAAATTGAATTAGGCCATTTTGAAGGAATCGTGCTGGGCCATATACATTTCCATCTTTCAATTGAAGACCAAACATTTTGCCAGAAATTAAAATATACCCTCCCTTGTAGCAACATACTTTACTTTAGGAGGCTAGTGAATCCTTCCAGGACTGCCCTTAGACCCAGATAAGCAAAGCCCTTGTCCCAGGCTCTGTGCTTCAGGGGCCTGGCCTCTGGAGCTACAGAGTACATTCCTTGAAATGTTCTAAACCCTCTTTCAATGCCTGGGACAAGCTGCGGCCATCAGCACCATCCTTACCAGGTGTCCCAAATCCACACTGGAACCCAAGTGGCCCCGGTCCCTGTTTCCTCCTGTATGGGGCACATGTGGAGTCGACCAGATGTCCCAAAGAGCTCAGGATTCACATCCATGGGATTGTATTAGGGCCCCATGTCTGGGAACTGGCTCCAGGAGAATGATCCACCAAGGGGGTTACTCTCCCTGGCAGGTGAGATATTCCTCTCACAGTATTATACAAGAATGGAGCTGACACACTGATTGTGGGTGGTGCTCACTCGCATGGGAACGTGAGTTCAAGGATCTGAGCTACCAATTATTTCTCTCTGACCATTGGGCTTTATCTTCATGGAGTGGGGGGCTTTGCATTTGGTCAATAAATCACTATACTTCACATGGGTGTATGAACCTTGTAATACTTTTTAAATCAAATTATGTACATAGTCAGGGCCTCAGGAAAAAGAAAATTGTGTCTAGGGCCCCACAAATCCTAGAAGCAACTCTGAGCTCTTCTATATATTATCCAGGAGGGAGAGAAAAAAATGACTAACGTTGGAAATTCAGGTACAAAATTCTTGTTCATGGACCTGAGTATTTGGAAAATTGCATAAGCAACTGCTATCAGGTTTGGATTTGTATTAAAATTGATAGGATTTTTGTAGGGACAAGAGTTTTTAAAATTTTCTATATACTTTATATCAGAATGATGGACATTTAGTGGGCCAGGGCCTTCAATCTGTGGCACAGTAGAGCACAATAAAGAAGGGTGATCTTGTGACTGAAAAATGTGCTTTAAATGATGTGAGGTTTAAACCGAAATCATATTTAATTATCAAAAATACACGTTAAAATGTTGCCATCATTGTAAGGTAGTCTGTCCAAATTTTGATCATTAAATATGTTAGACCTTCGTGATTAGTGGAATGAATATTCCACCCTGAAACTTAATTGCACGTAGAATGAGGAAGCCACCCCAGATTCTGCCTTGGTGACATGGATTCCTACGAGAAAAGCGCCACCAGCCAGAAGTTAGCCTTCGCTGGTTTTCGCGGAGAGTTTATTTTGAAGCTCTTTATTATTATTCAAATATAAGAAGAATTCAGCAAAACCATGAATCACTATCATTAATTATTCACTGGGATTAAGGAATTGGTTATAACCGCGTCTCTCTTTAATCCTGTTTTATTAATTTATATTCTTGGCAAACTCTTCTACTAAATGGATTCCAGCTCACTGTGGGGACCTGGAGAAAGAATGGAAGGTCCCTGGGGTCAAAGAGCAGCGTTTGTTTTAATTTGATAAAATAAATTAGCATGGGATTATGGGCGCTATTAGCATAAACTGCCCCACTGCTGCTGCTCTGGACTTTAGGAGAATCGTGAGTGATTATGTTGACTCTTGCCTGATTTTCTATGAAATCGGATCTTTCCATATAGCTAATCTAGTCAGGTAGTGTGAGAGTCGCTGCTCTTTGTGAAAACGTCTGTGTGTGTGTTTGTGTGTGTGTGTGTGTGTGTGTGTGTGTCTAGTATTTGTCCTTGCTGGCATATGGGAAAAAAAAAAGATCAAAGTGGCTTTCAGCCTCACAAAAGACATCCAGGGTCACCAGTGTTCCATCCAGTAACGTTTCTACTCTGGCCATGGAACAGAGACGAACAAGATATTTCCCCTGAGACATCACTTCCAAAGGTTAAACCAGTGCAGAGGTGCCTCTAACTTTACCTTCACCCTTCTGTGGCTCCGGCTATGAATTCTAAGACCGGAATCATCACCAAGATTAAGCCCTACATTTCTCTCAAGAAAAAAGAAAAAAAAAAGAAAAGAGTTCTGTGTCTTTGACATATGCTGGTCAAAGTTCTGCTTCTTCTCCATGTGTTTTAAAATTAGCTCATCTGGAGCTTAAAGAGTACTCAAAGTGTTCTGGGTTTTGTTGAACACACTTGTAATTCCCCTGTGTGTCCTCTTCATTATTTTAGATTTTGGTCCTATGTACCACTGAGCTTCAGTTTCTCAGCCAAAGGCAGAGTGTGGAGTTTCAGCTCCTCAGAGTGAGCCTGTTGCCTGTGCTTCAGTGACCCTCTTCACTCTGCTTCTGATAGCTATCTCCTCTGCGTCCTCACCTGCACTTTGTAGATAGAATATGGGCCTAGACACTACACATTCTTCCAAAGGCAAAAAGCAGGATGCACCTTATTTAATTAAACACATTCCTGGCTTTGCAAATCAATTGTGTTTTAAATTAATTGAGCCTATTTTAAAATACACTGATTCTGTGTAGTCAAGAAGCCGGTCTGCTTTTTTTCTGACTTACAAATTCCAGTCTATAATCATTGGTCTTGCTGGTTCAGAAAATGAAATCCTGAAGTCTAGATTCTCTTTCCAATCTTCTCTCTTGTTACCAGATGACCTCGGTGTTCTGGGGGATGTGAAGAGGATGGTGGCCTAGCTCCACCCTCAGGAAGCTTGAAATTAGATGGAGAAGTAGCTGCCAGTTACTTCTATCTTATCACTGCTCGTCTATGCTTTGAGCATGGCTGTTAGAGTCTGACAAAATTGGGTTTAAACAAATTTCTTCCATCTACTGGTTGGGTGAATTCGAACAAGAGACTTAAACTCTTAGAACCTTTATTTTTGAGTTGAAGATTTTTTATTTGCTTGTTTTTTGTTTTTTTTTTTTGTTTGTTTTTTTGTTTTGTTTTTTTAGTGGGGGAATAATTAGCTTTTTATTTATGTGATGGAGCTACTGGGGATTGAACCAAGACCTCGTGCGTGCTAAGCACGTACACTACCACTGAGCTAGACCCTCCCCCTAACTTAAGGTTTAACATGATTATATTTACGAGTATAATCATATATGTGTCATCCAGTTAACAGGGACTATCTGAAGTACTGAATGTGCATGTCCCAGCACAGGGCTGGAGGACACACTGGAGACACCTCATCGGTACGGTCACCACCTCCTGCCCCACAATTCTTACTGTGACCAGCCATTTGGCTCTTGGGAAAAATAACTGCTACCCTTAAACCTTGAGAGCACCGGGAGAATGTGTAGCCACAAGGGCCTAGGTAAGGGTTTCCTAGCCTTTTATACATCATGAAACACACAGAAAATTACAGTATTTGTAAGGCGCACAGGAACTTGGACGAATATGGCTGAAGCTCTGTGCTTCCCCTCGCCTCCACACACACAGGTCACCTGACAGCTGAAGGCATCAATAAATCAGTAATGTCAGGCCCTGGAGCTGTGAGAAGCTACAATCTAGGATTCCGGACAACTTCATGTGGATATTTGAGGAGTGCAATTTCCTCTGTCAGCACCTTTCAAACAGCTGTGCAATTTAGGAAATGAGGTCTCAAGACTTTAACAAACAAATTGCTCAACATACGTGTGAAGTGAGATATCATTAAAGAGTATTCTATATATGGAATCAGAGGATGAAGAGTCCCTTAAGGACAAGGAACCTCTTTAAAAAGAAAGTATTGATTTTTGAATTGGAGGCACCATTCTTCCTCGATTGCTACGTAAGTCAAATCAAGTTCTCATCCCGTTTAGGACAATATGGGCAAATACCCATCTGCATTTTTATTTTATTTTTTAACATATCATATATATATATATATATTAGATTTTTATTTTTTTTAATTTTTGGGGGGGAGATAATTAGATTTTTAAAATCTATTTATCTTTAATGGAGGTACTGGGGATTGAACCCGGGACCTTATGCATGTTAGGCATGCACTCTACCACTGAGCTATCCCCTCCCCCATCTGCATTTTTAAATTCCACTGTGCACAGATGGCAGCATTGGTAGAACTTCCAAGATCAAAAAAATGACCCCTCTTCTCTTTTCCCTTTGCTTTGTGTCTCTCAGCTTCCACCCCAACATAGATGAGGAGACCTTGAAGACTGTTACACCTACACGTGGTAAGCGTGGTACAAGGCCTCCCTCAACCCAGCAGCTCCAAGCAAGCCACATGCCAGGCTGGGGCTGAGGTGCTCACCAACACTTCATTACCCTGGAGCTGCTGCCATCAGTTAGCAAATGAAAACCCTAAGATTGCCTAGCAAAAATGAGTTATTTCACTTCATGAAATTTGTCTATGGGCTGTTCAAAGTTATTTGATATTAAAAATGTGAGAGGGAAACTCCACTGGGAGTTGCAGAACAGCAATAACATTTAAATAAATTACTAAGCCTGACATCCAAATAGTTTATTTTTCAATACCCCACCACTCTTCATGATAATTCTCAGCCATAACCATAATGCTTTCAGTACCAGCCTTGTTTATCATGCCTTGAGAATGCTACCTGTTTTGCCTTTAATCTGACTCTAAGTGCTTTATCTTAAGAACATATTGGACCACCTGCACGTGTAAACAGAGGAGCGGAAAGCTCTTCTGCCCCGGTCTGCCTCTACTCAGCTCTTATTCGGAGGAATGCCGCCGGAGACATTGTCCAATCAGAGTCAAGATTGCCAAAGGAGGCGATGTTTCCAATGGTCAACCCTATAGAAGGAAAAAACAAAAACAAAAAAACGGGGGGAGGGTATAGCTCACGTGGTAGAGCGCATGCTCAGCACACAAGCCGTCCTGGTTTCAATCCCCAGTTCCCTCCTCCAGGTGGAACTCAATGACGAAAACTACCTCCCTCCACATCAGAATACAGACAATACAAGCAAAAACAAAAACAAAAATAATTCATTTAATTTTTTTAATTAGAAACTTGGCTCCTCTGGATGTTTATTCCAAGAACAGGCAGTTGGTGTCAGAGACCACGCTTGCTGTCCACAGTAGATAGTGATTTTTTTCAGATTCTTTGTTAAGAAATCTGGACTAAAATGGTCCCCGCGTCTGAATTTCAAAGTGGGTGGTGGTTTGGGCAACAACAAATGTGAATCCAGGCCCTGCTCCCTATGAGGCCATTCTTTCAGTCAAGCCTACAGGAGAAAGTCAGCTGGAAGTGAATGGCTTGCCGTGCCTCTGTGCCGTCCCCGCGTGTGCACGTGGAGGCTTGTACCCGAGAGAGGTTCAGTGCCCACGCTGTCGTATTCTGCCTGTTCAGACCGGCCCTCGCAGGCTTGGGATGGGGAAGCCGGGCAGAGTTAGGTACCTAAGACAAGGGTCACGAGAACCCCAAAATCAGGCCCTGCTCCTTGTCCTGCCACCAAGTTGCTTTCCTCTCAAAGCTCCATTTCCTCCTTTGCAAAATGAGAATATTGGACTAGATTATATATTTTCAATGGAGTTAACATTGCCCTCTGGCAGGCAGAAATTAGTTCTTGAAGGATTAGAAAATTCTTAACTACGACGCTGGCTTGTGACCTTTCAAAGTTCAACCCGCCCCAACAAAATTGTATTTTTTTACTATCAAATGTATCTTGTTAGGGAAAATTTAAATATAATTAATTTTTTATGCATAGAGGTGTGATAATAGAAAAAAAATTTTTTGAGAGACAATGTTTTAGATGAGTTGTAATGTTTCTAGAATTCTAAAATTATGGGATTCTTTGAAATGCAAAAATTCCCAGGAGATGACAGGACCTAGAAAATGAGCTTGACGCAATTTTCTGTAACTTTATAGGTTTAAATATGCAAAATTAAAATTGGAGGTTGTTTCTTTATTAACTGTATCTGTTACAAGATAGATAATATTACATAACTATGTCAATGTTACATTTTTCTTCAGGCACAAATAAGTAAGACAAAATAGCACTTTAAAAAAATACGATTTTTCTATAAATGAAATTATTTAAAATAGCATAGTTATTTATCTAAAATTAATACAAAAATAGATACAATTTAAATTAAGATATAAGGAAATAGAAACTATTATCTAGAGTTCACTATCTACTTAAGGTTTCCAACTATTAGCAAGCATTGCTTCATTTCATCTTTGTCCCAGTTTTTCTTCAGAAACATAAGTTAACCATTGCTTTCACTCAATTTCCATTTTCAAGAACCAGTCTTTTCATTTTGCTCTAACTTTCAGATGCTTAAATTTTACACAGTTGCCTCGATCATTTTGGGGTCAAAAGTTCTTAATTGTCAGTTTGTGAGCATATTAGATGCAAGATATTAATTTTGTATTCTCTAAATTCTTAATTAATTCTCTGTTTCTCGTATCCTTTATCTCTTTTGATTCTTCTTCACACAAAGGAATAGCAGTTTTCTGAAATGAAACAAAACAAAGAAGAAAGGATGGTAGAAAAAGCACTGAGCACTAGGATAAGAGCACAGATTTTAACTTTGGGTTCAAATTTTTGACTTTGAAAAAATTTCACGTTATGAGCCTCAGTTTCTTTGTAAAATATCTGTCTTAGGGGTATTGTAACACCTCAGTGGGTAAATATATAGAGAAACTTTATAGAATTTGCACATAATAGGTACATCTATAATTATGGTTATTGTTATTATTAAGCGAGGTTTAAAATTATAAAGCAGTGTTCTTTATATTTTAAACCGATATTGTTGATGTCTTATGTGCCTCCTCCCCTTCCTCAGAACATCCCAATAAGCATTTTTCAAAGTAGAAGAAATGATTATTCTACAGTCCTCCTAAGAACTTTCCAAGTACTGTTTGATATAAATTGAAGCCCAGGGGAACTATGAAGCCCAGAAAGATAAGAATTGGCTGGCTGTTGGATTGTCAATCTTCCTTGTCATTCAAAACAGAAGTCATCTAAACTCTAACTGGAAAAGATAACATGCACACCAATGTTCATAGCAGCACTATTTACAATAGAGAATACGTGGAAACAACCTAGATGTCCATTGACAGATAATTGGATAAAGAAGATGTGGTTGATCACACACACACACACACATACACACATCACACACACACACACACACACACACACTATGGAATACTACTCAGCCATAAAAAAGAATAAAATAATGCCATTCTCAGCAACATGGATGGACCTGGAAATTTGTCCTACAAAGTGAAGTAAGTCAGAAAGAAAGAAAAATACTGTATGATATCACTTATATGTGAACTCTAAAAAATTTTAAATGAGACAAATGAACTGATTTACAAAACAAAAACAGACTCACAGACATAGGAAAGAAATTTGTGGTTACTAGAGAGGTAAGGGGGAGGGAATGAAAGGATAAACTGAAAGTTCAGGACTTGCTGATACAAACTAATATATAAAAATAGGTAAACTACAAGGTCCTACTGTATAGCACAGGGAGCTATATTCAATATCTTGTAATAACCTATAATGAAAAAGAATCTGAAAAGGAATATATATATAACTGAAATAGTATGCTGTACATCAGAAATTAACACATCATAAATCAACCATACTTCAATTTAAAACATTTAAAATTAATATTCTTTTCAGTTTGAAAAAAAAAAAAAAACAGAAGTCCTCTTCACTTCTAGAACTCTTACTTTAAAGTCTCTTGAGCATTGCTTTTTGTTGCCTACCGCAAAAATAATATCCTCCTTGGGACTCTTGCTTGTCGTCCGTCAGTAATGTTTGGCCTCTTCTCTTCTCACTTGTGCACGATTGCTTTAAGACAGCTGCACATCTGGTCAAGAGCTGCTACCATGTTTAATGCCCTATGAAAAATTAGGCATTTTATAGGAGTAATTGCTGTGTCGGGCAGCTGGTGGCCAGACATAACAGCAGAGTTGATCCATTAGGGGCACACCCCATTCATGGGCAGAATGTCTGTGCCTGTGTTTGCACACTGAAGTTTGAAGGCAGTGGCTGGCAATTGTTGCTCTACCGAGGTGAGCCTGAAAACCAAGCATAAGATGACAAATATGCTGGATCTCTTTGCAGTAACACCAGCCACACTGTCTGCACGTAACTCTGAATGTGAAGTACTGGATTGTTTGTAATGTGACAGATTGGTTTTGTAAATATCCTTACTCAAATTTTTCAAAAAGTAGATCCCTCCATTTACTATATGTGGTATTTTTATTACTAGTCTCCTAGGGCAAGGGGTCCAGTCTGCTACTTCTGGAGGTTACTAAACTAGACAGATGATACACTAGCTATAAAAACATTCTTTTTCCCCCTCCCTCCCTGATTTCAGAATAATGACTTGATGTCAGAAAGATGAAGAAACAGGGTGTTTGCAGCGGAAGAAACCGAGACCTTCTCTGTTTGAGTGAGAAGGAGACTGAGGCACAGAAACATTCCGGTGAGTGAGTGTGGATGAGGGAGGCCATCCCTGGGGTGCCGTTGCCTAGGCTGGTATTTTCCCCACAGCTCTTTGTTGCCTTCAGAGACTTTTACCGAGGCTAAGTAGGCAGGTCACTGACATGTGTGAGTGGCATGCAGTCCACTTTGCATAAAGAGGGGTCCAGATCCTTCCAAAAGACCACCAATGAACTGTAGGTGGATCTTCAACACTATGACTGATTCTGCTTTATTTACACACAGAAGGCACTTAATAAATGCTCTTAGATTGAGGTTAAGTCAGGCATGGTTGCTTCTTAGTAATCCAATGGAGTCAACAACTTGCAAACTGGAATGTCTATAACATGTCACCATGCTCATTACGAATATGCAGATTGTCCTCAGTTCTCTGGTATCATCGCCACAAATTTAAGGAAGTTTTTCTCTCAGAGTATGTATCTGAAGAAACTGAATACAGGTACAAATTGAAACTTAATTTAAAAAAATAGAGAGAGGGTCTTCTAGGATTAAAACGGACATTAAATAAATATTTTAAAGATTTATTCGAATTACAGAACGGGGCTGTGGCTAGCAATCCACCTGACGTTATTGCTCTTCTTTCTACAGTAAGGAATCGTGAGTGGCGTGCAGCTGCCCCAGCTGCGAGGATACATCCTAGCCCCGGCCCCTTACCGCCAGCTGAGGCCACGTGACTAGTCCTCATGACCGTGAGGGGAAGTGATGTGTGTCACATCAGGGTGGAGTGGGGCATTGAAAAGCAGTTTAACTGTCTCCTCACTTTCTTTCCTCATTGACTAACTGAATACAGAACATTCACAGGCCCTCGTGGGCAGCGGTAGCCAGCTCACAAGGTGGCAGCACCTGGGTCCCTGAATCTCTATGTGGAAGAAAACTACTTGCCAACCAGAGATACTCTCTTTGACTACTACCTGAAAAAAATAAACTTGTGTCGTGTTAGCCCCTGCTATTGAAGAATCTATTCTTTACAGCAGCTAGAGTCAGCTTAACACACAGGTCAAAGTGAAAATGACCAGGTTCGATCCCAACAAAATTTACTTTAGAAGGAGACTACAGATTGCACAAAAGAGACATCGAATTGTACCAAGAAAGGAGTTGTATATCTCATACTCCATCTCTGAGTTATATATACTTAGAGTCATGAACTGGGGATTGCAATTGAAAGGTCAGATTGATGAGACTAGCTCCAGAGATAAGATTTCTATGACAGGTTGATGGATACGCCACTATCAAGGTGTACTTTTAATCATAATCTCATTACTTTACTTCTGATGGTGGGACTCACCTTGCAAGAAGAATTTGGTTCTCTTTCAGAACTAAGAATGGCCTTCAGGGCCAGAGGAGAAGTGGCTGAAGTAGCAGCGAGGAAGGAGACACAGAGAGAGGGAGACAGGAAGGAAGAAGGAGAGAGAGAGAGACCCAAGAGTATGCGAGTGCAGAGATTCAGCAAAGTACTGCTGGAGCGGGTAGCGAGGATGGAGGTTAGAAACCTAATGCGGCGTCTGCAGATGTCTCCATAAGACCAGGAGGAAGTCATCCCAAGCCAGTAAGCGTGTCATGGGGAGAAATGAGGATTTAAACTTAATAGCAAATAGATCCAGCCACGCAGCTTTGTAGAGCTGTGGGGGAGCTTGGTTCTTAGCCCAGAGAGAGCTTAATAGAAGTCAATAATGAAATCATCAAGACGCAAGCACTAAATGCTTAAATGCGTTGTCTTTGCCTTTCATTACAAAGGCTCTGCTTCTCTCCAAGCACAACCTCAAAGTGCACAACGGAATCTGCACTCAAAAGAAAACAAAGTACCCACGTTACAAAAATACAAGTCATGTTGTCTTAGTTCATTATCTATTCCTTTCTGGAGGGAAAATCAAAAATAAGGAAACAGAAATAAGCAAAGGATGGAAGCATATGAAAACCCCAAGTGTAAATTGAAATGCAACTTTAAATAGCTTTTCTCGAATTGCCATTCAATTACAAACACTGCTTTTCTTACATGACCTCCCCCCACAAAATTCAACAGCAACAATGACCAGTTCTCACATATATTTCAATGCTTTATCAACACTTATTTATTAATCTTCTTTATACTTCAGATAGGAAAGTAAATACATTTTACTTGCACAGAGCCAGGGCCAAGGGTAATTTGTAGTTAAACCACACCTCATGCTAGTGGAAGAACTAGGAACAGACATGGTAGTAATTCTCTAGGGAGAATCACAAAGAAATTCATCCTGTAAAATTAGAGATACAATATCCTAACACTGATGATAATAGAACTATGATAATATTATTTTTTCAGTAATACATAGGACAATCTTTAGTAAACTATAGGATAATTCATTCAATCAGCGTATACTGAGAACCTTCTCTGAATTAAGCCAGCATTCCTGGTGTGGTCATTGTAGAGATGAATATGGAGCAGTCCCTGCCACCAAGAGGCTCAAATAGAATTATTTCACTCTCTTCCAAAAATAAATTTCTAAATAAAAAAAGGAGAAACCAAAGATTAAGCATTACATAGGAAATCACATTATATTTGCCAAAATAGAGAATAAAGACATTTACATATTTGAAAGTCACTAAGAGAGTGCATCTTAAAAGTTTTTATCATAAGAAAAAAGTTGTGACTGTGCATGGTTAGGAATGTTAACTAGATTTGTTGTGGTGGTCATTTTACAATACATACAAAATATTGAATTACTGTATAGTACTCTGAACTAATATAATATGTCAATTATACCTCAAAAAATTGGTTTAAAAAAATGAACAGTGTATTTGCCAGCAAACATTTTTATCTTCTCTGCTATTTAAATCTACATAAAGATTAGAAAACAAAAAGGAAAATGAACATTTTCATTGTCATATTTTGGAAAAAAATATTCCTTTTGAATCTAACAAAAAACTCTAGACCTTTTCTGTTCCTCTTTCTGGGTCCTCTCTGTCATCTCCCTCAAGCAGGGAGAACATTAGAGAGAAAAGACACATCAGTACATTATAAATAACATACCAGATGAAGAAAGTCAGAAATGAGCACTGAAGACCCTCTGGCTTTACTTGCCTCCTCTTTCCTGGGATCCTAAGGCAAACATCCAAAAATGGACATTGTGCCCCAAAATGCTGGTCACCAATAAGGTTCAGGTTATTAATTTTTATCTTCTGTTAATTGATCAAAAGAGACACTGCCTGTATGAACTCATTTATTCCATTTTCCATAGCTCATGAATCTGACTGGGGGCAGCACTGAGAAAGGAATTCAGATTGCTGAGTAAAATATAAAAGTTAAAAAACAAGGTCATTTTTTTCTTTATTTTTTATTTCAATATTTTAAAATATGGGTATAATTTATATATCAATTTTAAGTGTACAGTTTAATGAATTTTGAAAAATATATGTGTTCATACAACCACTACCCCAATAAAAATCCAGAATAATGTCACCACTCCAGCAAGTTCCTTTTCCTATCAATGCTTCCTCTCTGAGGCAATTGCCATACTGAACTCTCTCCCCACAGCCTAATTTTGCCTATTCTATGACTTAATATAAATGAAATCATGCAATATGTATTCTTTTGTGCCTGGCTTCATTCACTCAACCCGGTGTGTTTGCAATTCGTTCATGCTGTTATTACATGTATCAGTAGTTCAGTTCTTTTTCACTCCTGGGTAGTATTCCATCACAGGAGGACACCATAATTTGTTCAACATTCAGCAGTTGATGGCTATACCAGCTGCTTCAATTTTTTTTACCGTAAGGAATAAATCTGATATGAAATTCTTGTTCAAGTCTTTTTGTGTACGTACATTTATATTTCTGTTGGCAGTAGAATTCCTGGGTCATAGGCTAAACATGTGTTCAACTCTACAAGAAACTGCCAAAAGGTTTTCCAAATCGGAAGCTGTTTAGAAATTCCATCAGCAATAAATAAGGAGCCCATTTGTTCTGCATCCTTGCCAACATTTGGGTTTGCTACACTTTTTAATTTTAGTTATTATAATTCAATGATATTCAACGATATATTATTAAGATCTTTAGTTGCAATGTCTTGATTAATAATGATGCTGAGGACTATTTCACAAGGCCATACATTTACTCTCTTTCATGAAGTATATGTTCAAGCCTTTTGACAATTTTAAGTAGGATGTTTGTCTTGTTTCTCTTTTTATTGTTGATTTGTTATATTTTAGATATGTGCCCATTGTCATATATATGAATTGCAAATATTTTTTCCAGTCTGTGTCTTGCTAATTCATTCTCTTGATTATGTCCTCTGATGGACAGAACTTTTAAAATTTTGATGAAGTAAATTTATGTTTTTTTTTCTTTTTGTAGCTATTGATTCTATGTCCTAAGAAATTTTTGCCTAGTTTAAGGTTGCAAAGAAATTCACTTTTGCTTTCCTCTTAGAGCTTTATATGATCCATCTCAAATTAATTTTTGTGTATGGTGTGAGGTAGGGGGTCAAGATTAAAGGGAAAGAAAGTTTTCCTGTCCAACACTGAAAACTAAATTCTATATATGTTGCGTGTGCAAGCTCCCATACATATATAATGTGTATATATGTAAGATGTCATGATATATTGCTATTTTTAGATACATATTGAACAAGCATACTTAATTCATCATGACTAATAACTATTCAAGGGTGCAGGAATCAGCAGGCCATGACTGCTTCTTCCAAAGAGGTCAGGATAGGAGATCAGGCTAACAAGTAGTTTGGAAAGCTTTTGCCATACTGATAAAAATTGACATCTTCAAATCAAGAAACTGAGGACCAGAGGGATACACTGGCCATGTAAGAAGACTTGAAGCCACCTACAGTTAAAGAGTTTGGCTAGCATCTCAAGAAGTGATGAATTAGTCTCCAGAAGTTCTTGGGAGGTTGACAGGAAAAGGAATCATTAGACTTTGATTTATGCTTGGAAAAAAAAAAAACACATTACATCCAATAATGATGTGAGACATATGATCCCAGATGTGGAAACATAACCAGAGGAAAAGAGCAACATATTAGCTATGAGTTCAATATCTTGTAGGGAGATACAGATATAATACATGTATACCTAAAATCCCTTTAGATAAACATTTTTAAAAATCAACAATTATTTATGGGCATATGTTGTTGATATTTAATATCCTAAGTCACCTCAGACTACTGAAGTAGGCGTGTAAGACAATTCTGATCTTGTTCTGAAGCACATTTTACTCCACAATCTGTTCATTCCTGTGAGACTACACTATGGTATGTACATTTCCCTGTATATCATTACTAAATTTATCTGTACCAACTTTACTACTACCAGATACCCTGGGGTTTTTTTCTTCTTCATTTTCATGGGCAAAAATATGACAAAAATGAATTGGTAGAAGATCTTCCAGTCTGCTAAGGCATCTTCATGAAATTATTTAGAACCACACAATAAAAGAATGTAAAAGATCTAAAAAGTTTGTTATTAGTAAGATAGTCATGCTTACATGAATTTGGAATGCCTGTTAAATACAGATAAGTGAGTTTTTCTTTTAGAATGTCTCAGACACCCTGCATGATACTCTGTGTTATGAATACAGTATGTTATGTTTCTCAAATGTATTTGACCATGGAGCACCTTATTTACATCTTCTGGAATAACATCCCATTTACATTTTCTGGAACAGTGTCCCCTGGAACACAAGTTTGAGGAATGACGGTCTAGTTTAGACCAACCTGTAGTAATAACCCTGAGCCCTCAGCTCTTGCAATCCCTAATGCCTACAGAAATTTTAATTTTCCTTTGCATACCTTTTTAGCCATCATACAACCCTAATGAGGAAAGAGAATAAAATGTGATGGTTTTATACTAAAATTTGGTGGGCCTCACACTGGCTTGCAACAGACTTCTCTGTTCAAACCTCATCCGGTAGCCCCTAGCTTAATAGCTTGTCAAATCACAATGTAATTCATTCTTTTTTCCCCCTTGAACCTGCTGGAAGAGTTAGTATGTAAATTTCAACCTATTTTTAAGGGTTATTTTCACTCAAGTGAAATCTATCAAGGAAGGAGGGTTATTTTTACAGCATACAGCAACTGCTGATCACCATGGCAACCGGCCTGGTGAAATGCAATAAAGCATCCCTCTGTTATCGTAAACACAAAAGGGAAACACTGAAATCTAAAAGAAAGGCAATTATTGCAGGGGAAAGAAACAACACGCCAATGGAACACTTGCAATATCGTGTGACTTCACCCAGCCACACAGTATGTCCAAAGCTAGTCCTGTCCAGCCTTCAGGCTCTGCTGGTTGGGACAAAGGTGAGGCACAGCATCCTTGGAAGAACTAGGGCTGTTTTCACTTCTAAATGACAAAATCACACACACTATTTCAAACCAATATAAACTTTTTTTTTCCTTTCCTCATTTCTTAAAACATGAAATGGGCTTAGAAAAGACAGACATTAGGGAGGAGGAAAAAATACCCACTTCAGTCTGATTTTCTTTAGGGAAATATTTTCTTGTTGGCTGTGGAATTGTGGATAGAAAAAAAAAAAAACCCAGTCTGCATAGATCACAGCATTTGTCTTCACATAGCTTCTCCTCTCTTAATTGTCTTTTTCTAGAGTGATTGGTAAATTCCAAGTAGATGAAATCAAAGCCACTGTTAACAGTTCCTAAAATTTAGATTCAGTAAGCTCTGAGGTTCATGTGAAATTCAGGGAGTCGAGAGTATTGGAAGACATATAAATTGAGATAAGTTAAAGTGTAAGAATTTCTGTGCGTATATCGTAGATGAGGGAATTGGGGTCCATAAGTGTTTGAGTAAAAGATGAGCTGAACACAAAGCATGGCCTGGAATTGTAGGTCAAGCATTAGATCAAGAGTTAAAAGACTTACTAAGTCATTTTATTTTTCGAAGGTTTATTTTCACGCCCATATGTGTCTTGAGTATCAGCTTCTCCCTTTTCCACAAGGATTACCTCTAACTAGTTTATTTAGGGATGAAGGAGATTTGCCCATGTCTGCTCCCCGGCCGTGACCTTGAGCACTGCTCTGATGCACTGCCGTGGGCGCCATTCACTTAACTGCACGCAGAGCCTGGGGATCACAGCACACACTCTCCCCTGACACAGGTCTGCCCCCTCCACGTGAAGCTTTGTGGAGGTGAGCAGGGTGTTCTCCTTCAAATAACTACCACGCGGAGTCTGCGTTTATTGACTTTACTATGTTTGAGTAAAACTAAAGGGAATTACATCATATGAAACAAGACAGTAAAACTGGCAAGTCGTATATTTATAGTCCAAGGAGAAAGTACCCAAGGTTAAACACTGTGTGTGTACGCTTCAGTTATGAAACTTGCCTTCTGGTCTGTAATTCTCTTTGAAGAAAGCGTCTTCCTTTTGTCTTCCTCTTCCAATTTTCACCACGCACATCTCCAACCCCTTTTTGAGCGCTCTACCTCTTACACGCTGAGGTTGGGCTCATCCCGAGATCTGTCTCCTGCCTCCATCACTATTCTTCAAAATATATTTATTAAGCACTTACTATGTGCCAGATAATGATCCACATCTTGGTGAAACCACAGTGAAGAGACATTTGAAAATCCAAGTCTCATGGAGCTTGTAATATAGCAGATGGGTGATGAAGTAGTAAACCAAACGTGAAGTATATATCAGATGGAAATACATTCTCTGGAGTAAAACAGAGCATGAAAGAAAGCTGGTCAATACAAGGGTGGAAGGAAGGATAAAAATTTTAACAGGGTGTGTAGGAAAGACAATCCTGAGAGTGTGACATTTGAGCTAGAAAGAGGTGAAGACGTAAAGCACATAAAAACAGAGATAGATGAACATTCTAGTTTGAATGGATGAACTTACAAGGGTGCTGAGACAGGAGAAAACCCAGAATCTAGTCGATTCATGTGGTGAGAGCAGAGTGAGTGAAAAGAAAAATAGTTTGTAAAGAGATGAGGTGGGCAGAGGAGAAGATCCTGTGTGCTTATATAGATAAATGTATATATATGTAAAATAAATATATCACATACATGATAAATGCATTCATATGTACGTATATGGTAAAGACATATAAATAATAAATGTATATTATATGTAAAGAATGTACACATATGTAATATATGATAAATATATATATATTACTATAAGGGTTTATATATACTAGTGTAAGGACTTCAGTTTTAAAAAGAGGAGTAAGGTAAACAAACTTGGTTACCAAAGGGGAAAGCGTGGGAGGGATAAATTAGCAGTTGGGGATTAACATTAACACACATGACTATATATAAAATACATAAAAAAGGACCTAGCGTAGAGCACAAGGAACCATATTCAATTTCTTGTAATAACATATAATGGGAAAGAATCTGAAAAGAAAAAATATATGTATATATATGTATAACTGAATCACTTTGCTGTATACCTGAAATTAACATTGTAAGTCAACTATACTTCAATAAAATTTAAAAAAATAAAAACAGGAGTAAGATGACCTAATTTATATTTTAATGGGACGACTCTGACCTTTTGTTTTGAGAACATACTGTCGAGAGGCAGGAACAGAGAGTCTAATTTGCAATCTTTTGCAATAATTCAGAAGGAGGACAATGGTGGCTGAACAAAGATGACAGTGAAAAAAGGAGAAAAAAATTTTCTTTTACATATATGTTTGTACACACCCCCCTGTATGTATACACTTCATCTGCACATGCAGGCACGCCCATGTACGGACATACACACACCCCACGAGGACAAACAAGAGTTCTGAGATATTTACCATAAAGTAGTGCATCACGAAATGGGTCCCCTGATCACTGATGGCCTCCAGAACACAGCCTGAAATTAGACGCAGAAAGAAAAACAATGAAACAATTTTCTTCACTTACATTTCGCAAATCCAAAACAGGAAAAAAATGATTTTCAAAGAATGTGGTAGCATTCTTAAAACAGATGTATTTATTTGTAAAGAGTCTGAACATGCATTCAGGGACTGCTTTGGAAGTTCGACCCCATTGACATTCAGTTAACAGGGTACAGTTCTTTTCAGCCAGCATTTCATCTTTGTGTTTCCATGTTAATGCTGACTTCTGTTAAATTTGCAACTCTTTCATGATGCATTGTGTTTAAAATTCTCAAAAATGGGCAGAAGCCTCAAGAGTGGCTTTTGGAAACATCGAAGATGGATAAAAGTAGGAATAAGGAATACCAGTAGCCATAATTAGATAAACTTGAATCAGAATGTGACTGAAGGCAAGTTTGTGCTCCCCACGAATAAACTGAAACACTGGAGTTTGGATCAGAGAAAGGTTTATTGGAGGGTCAAGCGAGGAGGATGGGGTGGCTCATGCCCAAGAAAACAGTGAACTCCCTGAAAGGTTTCAGCAAAGCATATTTAAATACCCAGTAAGGGTGGGGGTGGAGCAGATCGCAGGTACGTGATCAGCTTGTGCACAATTCTCTGATTGGTTGATATCAAAGTAACAGGGCAGTCAACACTATCAAACCCTAGGCACCCACAGGACTGGGGGCCACGTGCTCTCCATCACCAAGTGGTTCATTTCTTCCCTTTGGTGGTAGTTGTTAGCATCTGAAAAACTCAGGAAATATACATGAGATACTGTCATCAGAGATGACTTAACAGCAGAGGTTATGGGTGAGAGGTCTGTCCTGGGAAGGCCCCACAGGGTCCTGCTTGGTTACAAGACTTCAGTACATGCTGCTACAAATATATTTGTGAGTACCATAACCTTATTTTGAAGGGGTTGCAGAATAAAAGGGCAAACCCAAAGTATGAAGATGAATTTGCCCAAACTGGATCCTATTGGACTGTACATATTATTCTCAAACAGGTCCATGAAGTCATTGAAGTCTTTGCATCATAGCAGGACAAAGCATAGTCATCTTTCTAGTAAAGTGATTGTCTTCCCTTTGAACAAAATGAAACAATGTTTCCAGTAAAAAAAAAAAAAAAAAAAAAAAAAAGGAACATTTTTGTTATCTGCAACAGGGAAAAGAAGAACATGCCAGAAGTATGATTCAAAGTGACACCCCTGGGATCGGTGCCCCTGCCCCGAGTGGGTTCAGGTCACGCTCTTCCTGTGAAACTCGTGCAACATTAGTGACAAAGGGATTCCTGGGAGGAAACGCAGAGTAAAGCACACTGGCAATTTTGAAATCAAAAGACACCATCTGGACATTACTAAGCACAAAGCGAAAGAGCAAATGCTGTGGTTTATGTCTGGGGGCGGGTGTCTTGCTTCGTAGGTGGATGAAATGACAGGTGTGCAGAGTCTGCAGCAGCTCCTGACACGTATCTGGTAAAAGAGAGGGCTTAGGAGGACAATTCTGTACATCACTGGGGAGCCATGCTACAGGAAATACAGTGTTTTTAATTACTCGGTGAGATATAAACTGAAAATAATACACTGTGATCAATTCTAGCAGAAAAACAGGTATGTAAATAGAACAGATATGCCGCCAAGGCCATCCGTACAGTCTTATCTCCAGAGACTACTTGTTTCATCAATGACTCATTATCCTAACGCACATTTGAAGGAAACAGTGATTTGTGAATACGGTCAAACCATATGCACTTTTTTTTTTTTTTTCCAGCATGTCAGTGTAGACCATTTCTAAGACTGTATGTGGCTTGTTCTAAGTGGTCCACAGTGGTGATAAAGTGTGTACCCATCACTTTGGGTGAAAACATTCAAATTTTTAAAATGTTGAGGTGAAGATATTAGCAATTTTTTGAGAAAGCCAAACTGTGGTGCAAGCATTTCAATCAACCGAATTTTACTTTTGATCGTTGTTTAATTTTTTATTACTTGAAAAAGGGATCAGTTGACCATAATGTGTAATATTTTAAAACTACATCAAAATATCTCAGTAATAATGGGAAGATCTACTTTCCAGAGTCCAGTGAAGGCTGAAACAGTCTTTAGTGCGATGGTCTCTGCACCATCACCGTAGTATTTGTCATGTGTTATGAAAAAGTCTCTCAGTTTCTGGGTCTTTGATCTGAGCATCTAGAACTCATTGACAGAACCACCAATATATCCTTACTCTTCACAGTAACCTGTACGTGTAAATTAGCATTTTTTACATTGACGGAAGAGTAAGAAAATAAGTTAAAAGATGTGAAAATTGTACGACTAACATATTAAACAAATCATACATTTGTTTTGACATTTCACTCTGACTTTAAAATGTATTATGTAAGGAGACCTTGTATTATGTAATCCTTGACCTTGGATTTTTTAAAAAAAAATTGTGTGTGTGTGTGTGTGTGTGTGTGTGTGTGTGTTTTGGTGGGTGAAGGTTAGTTCCATGACTCTTACGCTTACTAACAGAGAGCCCTTGGTTACTGTGGTTCATAAACACAGTCTCAGTTCATGAATGTCATTAAATTCCGAATTTTATTTTATGATAAATCTTCTCTCCACCATTGGCCCCCTGATAATTGTCTGCTTCCAGAGCTAGAGGGGTTGGCTGGTCCTTCTTTTTTCTTTCCTTGCTTAGCATTGCCTCTCCTGCTCCTCCTTCATGCTTGCAATCTTAACCAGGGAGAGGAGACTGAAGGAAAAAGCCCCAGTTTGACTGGGGCAGAGCAGCTGTCTTCCAGTCTCAGGGCTCATTATGGACAGACCCCCAAAGAAGGACAATCTCTCAGATTTTTTATAGATGGTACCTCCCTGGATGGGCTTTTTCGCTGCAGCTCCCATAACTCTGACAGGACTCTCCTAAAGGGGGCTTTTCTCCCCTCATCCCCTGCTTCACTCCACACCCAGAATCTCTCTGTTGAAGTTTCATTGCCATTTCCAGGTGGTCTTGAGCAGGACATAAAGTGTCTTCAAGCTGGTGTTTTTTTCTGTTCTGTGTCACATGTGTTCCACCAAAAGCACTCATACATTACAGCCACTGATTTCGAAAATCTGCATTTTGTTCTCACCCCACACTTAGGTTTTTTGCATCTATTGCATCTTGGTTTCTTGGCAAAGCTTCACTTTTTAACATGTCCTACAATTTCAAATAATACTTTCCCTTTAAGTCATGACCACTAACCTCAAGCAGACCATTAAGGTTACTCAGCTCTCCTTCTCTATTTCCCTAGTCAGTTTGCTGTTCAGTCTTCTAAATTAATATTTCATGTCTCCTTCACACATCTTAAACCACTGAGATTTCTCTCCCCCTCGTTCTCAACTCATGGCATGCCTTCTTACTTCCCTGAGAAAATAGAAGCAATCAAAGGAGAAGGAACTTCTACATTCCCACCACCAAATACACTGAACAGTCTGCCTGTGTGCCTCTGTAAAACTGCTTCCCCAACCATTAAATGAATAAACATCCTCCACCCTTATCTCCATTTATTATCTGTACTTCTGTTACCAAAGGCAAATTCATGTGCCTGATGCACTATGAGGCTAAACAAACTGAATTGTCGGAGTCTGGAGCAGAGAAAGGTTTATCGCAGGACTGAGCAAGGATGGGGGTGGCTCATGCCCAAGAAAACCCTGAACTCCCTGAAAGGTTTCAGCAAAGCATATTGAAAGTCCAGGTAAGGGAGAGGGGATGCAGGGTGCGTGACCAGCTCATGCACAATCCTCTGATCCACTGATGCTGAGGGAACAGAGTGGTCAACACTGTCAACTCCAAGGTGCCAGAAGGTCTGAGGGACACGTGCTCTCACTCATGAAGTAGTTAATTTCTTCCTTTTGTTGGCGGTTTTTAGCATCTAAAAAACTCAGGAAATATACCGGAGATACTTTTATCTGGGTCCTTCGGAGAGGAGCTGCAGCGGAGGGTATGGGGCAGGGTTCTGACCCTGGAAGGCCCCACAGGGTTCTGATCTGTTACACTTCAACCCATCAACTTCCAAAATGGTGCTGCTCTTCCATTTTCTACTCTCTCTCCTATGTCATCAAAATTTGCCACTCTATTTAGTCATTCTTAACAGTGTACAAACATGCCACTTCCATCTTTACTGCCTTTTTTTTAACACCCCTCTACATAAAATGCCTTAAAAGTGATTTCCTATACTTTCTATCTCAACTTTGTTCTTCCCATTTTTTTTTCTTGAATCAATTCCAATTAGGCTTTTATCACTCTGTTCCAATAAAACTCATCTTAGGAAGGTCACCAATGGCCATGCCGCTAAATTATTTTAACTTGACCTAAAAGCGTTTGACATGAGATTTTTCCTGCCTTCATGACTCACTCTCTTCTCTTAGCCTCATGATATCACTCTGTCCTGGCTGTCTTCCTTTTCCACTGGCTGCTGCTTCTCTGCCTCCTTTGTTGGTTTCTCCCCATCTTATTAACTGTGACCTTGTGCAAGTTACTGAGTCCTTCTGAGCCTCCTCATCAGTCAAACTGAATGAATAATAAGAGCTGACTCATGAGATTATTTTGAGGATTAAATGAACTAATATATTTAAAGAGTTTGTTTGTTTGTTTGTTTTAGTTGACGACAAAATTGACTGAGGTCAATTTGTAACATTCCATCTCTCACACGCCTCACGTTATCAATAAATCCTCCACCAAGCACTGTGAACTAGGGGCCGTTTTGTTCACATCTCTATCTTTAGCATTTAGAACTGACTCTGGCTTCTAGTAAGATCTCAGTAAATTTTTGCTTTTAAGTAAACACTTAACATTAATGCAAAATACAACTGAACATTTATGTACTGTTTTATTTTCACGAATTTTAAGGATTTTCCTGAATCATTAAAAAAAACAGATTTTCTAAAATTGTTATTCTATGAGTGTACCAAGTACCCCTAAGGTAGTCCTTAGAAACTCTTAGCCTCTGAAGCACGCACCTGAAACTCAAAGTAAAAGAGAAATATTTTCCAGATTAACCTACAGTTCGCAAGGCTTCTCCTCTCCCTGCCATGCTCAAAGAAAGCAATGTTAATGTCACTCATTCGCACCCCTCCCACTATACGTGTGCCCCTTGGGTCCGCCGGAGTGAGGAGGAGGACTCTGCCGGGCCATGTACCTCTTAATGGCTGTTCATCTAGCGACACAAAGGCCCCACTGAAGATTTGAAATTGCTTCTTGTAAGGGCCTGATTATTTTTTTGGACAAGAATTTTGCTTAGGTTGTACGCGAAATGGGAGAAATAGAGGCATCGCTTTTCCCCTCTTTTATTTTAAAAGGAGGCTACTGACCTCTCCCTCAGGTCCCTTCTAGTTCTCAGTCCCAAACAGCAGAACGGTCCCATGCTTAGAAACTTTACCCAGTCAAATCCTGTGATGTACAAATTAGAAATGAATGTGGAATTCAAAAGAAAATCTTAGGGTGATTCCATCACCTCCCATCCCCACTGCATCTCCCCATCCCAAGACTTGGGAGTGGGGTGGGGAGAATAGGGGCAGGAGAAGTGGGTAGTTTGGGAAGGGAATTAAAGTACCTGTGTGGTCCTTGGCAGGTCTAAGGACACCAGGCAAACAGAGAAGAAAAAAGCAACAGATGATGTGGAGCAGTGGGCAAGAGGGGACACACATAAAAATGGGAAAGAAACTATTTGAGCTAGAAGAGAACCAGGAATGAAAAAGAGAAACCTAGGTTATCTTTGGAACTGTAATTCTGCTGTCCAAACTCTGAGCAGGTTTTAACAACTGAAAAGCCTCCACTTTCATTTTCTCCTCCCCTTCCTCCTCTTCCTGATTTCTCTACTTCTCTTTCCTTTTTTTTTTTTTTTTTTTTTTGGCCAAAGTCCAAAATGGTGATTAAGCATCAGTGTGGAGAGGCAGAACTCTTAAATTCTTGTGGTTCACAATTCCAAGCTTGATTTTTTTCAAAAATACAGAATGTGTGGTTAGAATTCATGCCATTCAGAGAATTAGGTCCTATCGTGCAAGCAGGATCACTGAATAAAGGATATGTCTCTCAGTGCTGAGTGTCATCTATCCCTGCCTCTCTAGCCAGCTCAACACAGATCTGCCTAGTTTTCTCTACCCCCAGAGTTGAGTCCTAAATCCTAGGGAGAGAAGTTTATGGGACAGAGACTCAGATGTGACATCCTTAGTCCTGGTCCCAGCTGCCCACAACCTAGTCTTTTGTGCACGTCACTTGCCTTAAATCATAGTTACTATTCTCTGTCTTTTGTCCACTGAGTTTCCATCTTAATCTCCCATTTTGGTCATTCTAACAGAGAATATATTATGTAACGTGATGATTACATATGGAAGTGACACATATATGAACGGGGGTACCTCTGACAGTATTTTATCCAAATCACGTATGACAGTGTACACTCAGTGCTGTGAAACCTGTAAAGCACCGTACAGATGTTATTACTCATTCGTCTCTCCCTCTTCCCCACTTTTCATCCCCTTGTCCTTTTTGCATAGACATGCAGTAAAGGATGTGAGTTCAATGATTCTATGTAAGCTCCTTTCTAGAAATGCCACTGTAAGTGGTAGTTATAATGTCAGATTTCAGCAGCTGGCTCTCCAGTGCGGACTTGTTTAACCCAATTGTCATTCAGCTGGTAATCACCTTTCTTTTCCTGGAAAAACCGCCCGAGTGATGCTGCATCAGCAGTGAGATGGATAATAAAAGAGAGCAACTTGGAGAGGAAGGCAGAGAGAGAGAGAGGCCTTGCACATTAATAGACAATGAAAGCGAATCTGGCTAACAGCAAGGTTGGCTTTAAGCTGTAGATCCGCTCTCTTCTCCCTCCCATCCTCCTAACTAAGGGAAAGAGCGTGTCCAGGAGCCTGAAACCGCCTGGTCGAGCAAGATCTTACCTGAGAGACAGGTGAAAATATTCAAGAATTAAGTGACAAATTCAGTAAGATTATGAAATGGACTGTTGGTTCTAAAATAGTGGGATCTTACCTGCTCTTTGGAGATTTTCTGAAAAGTGCTCACGTTCATTAGAAGCTATTAGAAAATTACATGTTGGAGAATTTGAAGACACATCATGCTTTTCTGATTTCTAACTGTAAAATGTTGAAATCACAATCTTGTTACTGGCTGAACCCAGTGCATTAAGTCAGTCAAATTCAAATGGTATTAGTCTCGCCTTCCCTACTCCGTGTTTTGTAAGGAAATATTAAATCGACATTATGGAAGCAAAAAAGGTCAGACTTAGATGTTTTAGGAGAGAATGCCTCTTGAAGACTTAACATTTTATGCTAAATGTCTCAGAGTTCTCATCTGTGTTGTCAGTCTGCACAAAGACGCAGTTTCTTTAAAAGACTTCAGGAGAACTCCAGCCTTCTTCTACTGTTGCCTAGGAGAATAAAATCTTTTTCTCTGTAGTACTCAAGTTAAAGGGATGTCTTTCTTTTACTAGTCAAAGGTCCAAGTTCTATAGCTTTTCCATAGCCAATTCAGTATTCTCAGTATATCAGGGTCCAGGAAGAGTCATGACTCCTAATGTATGGCTTTTTGGATAAGACCTCAATATCTATACATTAATTAAGAATTTTATATAAATATTTACATATCTGGTTTCTACAGCTAATATGTAAGCACTTCCAAATTGGGAATTTATTGTACACATTCTGTGTTTCCCATGGCACTGTATAATGTAAGTGCCCTCTATAGATAGAGAGAGAGAAAAAGAGAAAGAGAGATAGATCTCTCTCTCTCTCTCTAGCATGTATGTATATATATACATATACATATATGAAAGTAAAAATATATGTATACTGAGAGTATATATATATGTGAGAATATATATATATGTGTATATTTATTCAAAAGTTCTTGTGGTCAAAATGTTATCTTTGGACTGTCTACATCAGAGGCCAGCAAACCACTGGTCCATGGGCCAAATCCAGCCCATCATCTGTTTCTGTAAACTTTTACTAGGAGGACACACTTTCCTGTTTGCTCCTGTGGTGTCTGCGACTGCACTCACTCTATAGCTGCAGGTCTGAGTAGTTGTGACAGTGACAGTCTGTCCTGCAAACCTCAAATATTCATTATTTTGTCCTTTACAGAAAAAGTTTGCTGATTCCTGATGTATATAAATAGTAATGTCATAATACAAAAAGAATTCTTATTAGTCAGAAGACATCTGGGCCCAACGGAACAGGATCCACTGAAAAGAGCATAGAGCTGATGAAAAAAAGTCCCCATTATTTTATTCATTAATCATCCAAGAATCTTATTTGGCATCCACTATCTGCCAGTCACTATTTTAGGGCTTGAAACATAGCTGCAAACCTAACAAAGTCCCAGCTTTCCTGGAGCTTTCATTTTTGTGATAGAGTCAGAAAATAAACACACAAGTAAAGTAATTTCACAGAGTCATAAGTGCTAAGAAGAAAATAAACAGAGCAATGGCATAGATCAGGGCTGTCCAGGAGAAATATGTCATCTAAACTCCATATGTATTTCTAAGTGTTCTAGTAGCTCCATTTAAAAGTTTAAGAAGTGAAATAAATTTTAATATTGTTTTATTTAACCCAGTGTATGCTAAACAGCATCACCTCATCATGCAACATTAATGAGATAGGATGTATTATTTCTTCACACTAAGCCTTTGAAAGTCAGAAATTTTTTTGCCTTTATATTTGCAGCTCATTTCAACTCAGAGTAACCACATCTCAAGTGCTCAGGAGCCACAATATGACTACGGTGCTGAATAGTGCATGCAGGTCTAGAGCGTGACTAGAGAAGTCTCTCTGAGAAGGTGGCATTTGACCTCATACCTGATTCATGAGACGGCAGCCAGCCAGAAGGACCAGTTGGTGCAAGAGGACTCAGGCAAAATTAAGGAGCTGGAAGAAGTGGGGTGACTGAAATAACAGAACAAGGAAAGATTAGGAGGAGAGGAGGCAGGGAGGAAGGCAGGAGCTTGACCACCAGGAGCCCCGGCTGCCCAAGGAGCCTACATTCAGTTCTAAATGGGATGGGAAACCCCTGAGTGGTTTTGAGCAGATTAGTATAACGTGATTGTTCTCTTTTAAAAGTTACCTCCATTGATGTGTCTCTTCTACAGTGTATCCCAGGACAAGAATGCAAACAGGGGAATGAATTAGAAGGACATTTTGGTAGACTGGTTATAAAAAAAACAGCGACTTGGATATTTGTGCAACACATTATGGATTTCTGAATTCTTAAATGTACATACCTATAATGTTATTAGCTTATATATGAAGTGGTTAGCATCGTGTTTGATGTATAGTTAGTGCTCAATAATTTTTGCATATTATTAATATTATTATTATTAAGAAGATTAAATCTGGAAGACCCGTTTTACACAAACTAGAGCAGTACTTTGGCAATCAGGCTTCCTCTACAGTAAGGTAATCTTAGATTGCTCGATTTAGGCAAGGAAAAGACACTTACAATTACTTCAGTTTGGAGGGATTTATTGTGAGGTTACACAGAATAGGAAGGACAGGAATCTCAGAGAACGCTAGAAAATCCTCATGGCTGAATTACTCCTTCATCAGCAAGTGTTCTTTGCCCTCAAATCTGAGTCACTGATGTTCGTGAAAGTCACTTTTCCCCCTCTTTGTATTCCTTCTCTCCTCCATCTGAAGAATTTTTCTCTTATTTCCTACTCCAGATCCTTAGGAGAAAGACTCTACTAGACCTAGATAATCATTGTCATCTTTGTTAGGTTAGCACTTTCCAACCAGGCCAATGAGCAGTTTGTGGGTGCTTGCCCTTGAGTCATGTGCCCACCCCTGGTCCAATCAACTATGATAAAAGTACAGGAGGGTAAAATGCAGTTACGTGGAGCAGAACATGGCCTCTTCTAAAGAAGCAAAGGCTTATCTCAGTAAGGATGATGGATAATGCTTTTTCTATTGAAAAGGGGCTTGTGTGTATGGAAGACACTTTAATTAATCTGTTCAATGTCTTGTGTACATTCAAAAGATACTGCTTACTATGTGCCAGGCACCGCTCTGGGCACTGGAAATACAGTAGTAAACAAAATATGAATAATCCTACCCTCCTGGAGCATGCATTCTACAGGGAAGACATAGACAATAAAACAATCAACCGGTAAAATATGTATGTGTGTCAGCTAGTAAAAAGTACTACAGACAGAAACATTGCAAGAAGAGTGATTAGTAATGTCCTAGGGAAGGAAGAGTGCTTCGACTTTATAGAGGGTGGTCAGGGCAAGCTTGAAAGGGCTGAGGTGTTAATTATGCAGTTTTCTAGGACAGAGGTAGAGAAAGAGTAATTTTGGCAAAACTGAGCCACCGGTTCAAAGGCTCTGGATTGTCTGAGGATCCACAGGGACACTAGTCTGATTGGAGCAGAGCAAGGGACGGACAGAAAACTTGAAAATGAGGTCAGAGAGATAATGGGAGCTAAGACACTTGGGGTCTTTATAGGTCACCATAAAGCCTTTGGCATCTGCTCAGAAGGAAATGGGAAGCCATTGGAGGGTTTTGTGTGGTGGAGTGACCTGAACTGACTTCTAATAAAAAAGGGAAAAAATCACTTAACCATGAGGAAAATAAGATCAGATAAAAAGAAAGAAACCGGGAAACCAGTTGAGAGGATATTGCAATTTCAAGGGAGCAATTCCAGTGGCTTGAAAGTGGTGAGCATGGTCAGACCCATCAGGGAAAGCTCCAGCTTGGAAAGAGCTTGGTCAGCTCCTCTGACAGCTCTCCGGAGTTGGATGAAGCTGGCCTCTCTGCCTCCTTTGTTTACCTGTAATTGCCCATCTGGACGTGGTCTGTAGCATCATAAACTTCCACCACCCAAGAAGAATTTGGTAGCACTCCAGACAACTGACTCAACAAAGCATTGTGGTTCTTGATGACTTATTTCTCAAGCTGGGTATAGAATTGAAGGGAAGTGTATCTGAGAAAGAAGCCAAGCCCTTAGGCGATAATCATGAAAATGACCTGGATCGTG
This sequence comes from Camelus bactrianus, assembly GCF_048773025.1. NCBI lineage: Eukaryota > Metazoa > Chordata > Mammalia > Artiodactyla > Camelidae > Camelus > Camelus bactrianus. The sequence goes on from NC_133559.1 coordinate 14,101,493, forward strand.
ACGGACCAGTTACTTCAAGGTCAACTACATGCTATATCCTTCTCTCAGGTCAACCTTGGGATGGGAATCATGGCAATTCCTGTTTGCTCTCTTTACCTCAGTGAGCCACCCATTTGGCTTCTGGTTGCAGCCATCCTGACAGAGGGCACCTGCCCACCCATGGTGAGTGCAGTCAGATGGAAGGTGCGTTCCCCACCCAGCTGCCCAAAGCCCATGCCAACCATCTGGAGTCACTAGAGCATGACTGCTCCAGCTGGGGCGGGTGAGGAAGCACTACGGAAAAAAGCCGGAGAGTTAAGGAATCTGTGCAGTTCAGTAAAGAGAACTGGACTCCGGTATCAGTCAGGAGGGCTGAAATCTCTTCCCTACTCTCTTGCAGAGAGTATAAGAATATACATAAATTCATTTCCACAAACATATATTAACCATGTGTCAGGAATATACAGAGATGATAAATAACACACATCCTTAACTTTAAGGAAATCATTCTCTATCAATAGAAATAAACATATCAACAAATAACTAAAAAATATGCCAAATATGATTAAACATGTATGGAAAAAATGTTGTATAGACATAGATGAGGGTGGGACTAATGCTGACTAGAAGTAAGTCGTGTGTTTCAAAGAAAAAGTCCATTTTATCACTGGACAAGAGAAAGAAAGACATTCCAAGTTGAATATGCATTTACAAGCATAAGTAGAAAGACATGAAAATGCGTGGCATAGTTGGCCAATGATGAATAAAAGATTTTCACCAGAACGCATTGTTCAGAACACAATTACTAGAGATTTGGAAAGGTACATTGTTAACAGGTTGTAAATAGCTACTTTATTGGGTAGGAAATGCAAGCCCATAAAACATTTCTTGTTTCTTCTTATCAGGGGAGTAACATAATGACATAATTTAATAAAACAGGTTATAAGCGTCTTCAGAATCTGAACTTGAACTCAATTCTCCTCTGACTCGTATCTCTTCACTTTGCTTTTCCTTACTTCATTCCCTACCCTACACACCTCTACTGATTTTCCTTTTTACACCTGTCTCCACATTTTCCTATATTTTTCCCACCACGATAGAGATAATGATACAATGGGCATTAATGAAATATTGAAAAGGAAAAACTGGAAAATCTCCCTTCTGCGTGTTTGATAAACATGTGGGCATTAAGGTTGCACAAACATAGAGAATGACACTAAAATTCCTTTCTGACTTTAGATGCAATCCATAAACCGTGATTTGTTTTCACTTTAACCCAGTCATATGAAAACATTTCAATTTGCTTGGAAACGAATGCCTCTGGAATGTGCCTCTCCTTCCATAGAGATGTAATCTATATGCACTCACTGCCTTTTGTGTTTTTTTTTTTTTTTTAGACAGCTTTTTGGTGAAGAAATTCTGTTGTTGTTGGATTATTTCAGTAATTTCTTGATTATCATAAAAACATTGGAGGAAAATTCATCCAGACTCCTTTGAATCAGGGAAATACGAGGAATTCTTCAGATGTGGCTTTATGGTATCCTGAGGGGAGTGCCAGACCAAGCCTCAGGGTACCTGGTCCGCTTTGCGACATTTGACAAGTTGCTTCAGTCTTCCTGACGGTCAATCCTCAATGAAAATGAGAGGTTCAGATTCAATTCCACCTAAGTGCTCCTACGAGTTCAGAATGCAGTGACAACAATCTTCTACAGGGTTTCTCTGTAGAATTTCTAGCTACTAGGTATGCTTCATGGAAACTGCCTGTTGATATGGTACGTTCCACCTGCCCGTCTGACTTCCCAAGGCATCGTCCTGTTCGTCCAGATCACAAAGAACCAAGTCTGACCATAAGAGACTGAAGTAATTTTCGGATCATTTACCAGCTCACGTAAACAAATGGTATAAATCAGCAGGCGTGAATTCCCATTCATCCAGATCATAGTTTTGAAAAGCTAGGGAAAGAGCAAAAAGGGAGGTGGGAGACAAAGAAAGGAAGGATAGGTGATAGAGAATTTGAGATCCATAGAGGGATAATCCTGGCTTCAGTATTGAAGTTTGCTTTTTCATAATTCGCCCTAATGGCTCACCCAAGCATTGAAAGGTCAGAGATTCTTATCTCTCAGCGAGGTGACACATCCATTTGTCACACTCAGGCTAATGTAAATGCGTTGGGTAACTCCAAAAGGGGAGGAGGGGAGAGTCTTTATTCTGGCCTCTATATTCTTTTTTTTCTTCTTCTTCTTCTTTTTTTTGGTTAATAAGTTTTTGTTAAACAGAGAAAATATATATGTTAATGTTCATCTTGAATTGTAAGTCATTTAAAAGGATTTCTAATGACTACTTTCATACTGAATTATTAGACAGTCAATTAACAGACACAGAGCCAATCTCCACCATCGCTGACTGGAGGGAGATGAATTATAGGGCAATTCTCCAGGTAGGCAAGATTCACTGAGTTGTATGAGTCAGAGCCATTGGTCCCTCAATACAAAACAGGAAATTGAGTATTATATTCTTCAAATAACTTCTCCTGTGTGTTCCTGGGTAGTTTCTTCAGCAGAGCTTCATTTTCCCACTTTGAGTAGTGTCCTGTGTATCCAAGTCATCACGACCCTTGAATTCTAGGGTTTTTAAAGCACTGGGACTCCAATGTTTTTAAAAATCAGTCTGCTTTTTCCTTAAAAGAGTTTTGAAAGATTTTTATGACCACCCTCAAAATTGTTCAATTGAAACCTTCTCATTGAGTATGAATTATTTTTCTTTTTTCCTTTTCTATAAACTTAAAAAGAATCACATGCGACCTTGTTGATAACTTTATGAAAGCAACAGAAAAAGAAAAGAGGAGCAGAATATATCTATAGAGGTCAGGTGCCTGCCTGCTTCAATTACGTGAACTCCCTTTGGCAAGATGAGTGTTTATTTCTGCCCATTTCCACTCTCCCCTGTCTAAGTAACATAGACACAGCATAAAAATCACCCTCTACCACTCACCATAACAATATCTCAGTAATTATACTAATAACACTAATCATAGTCACAATAATAAAAATAATAGCTTCCCTACGAAAAATGTTTTCTATGTACCAGGACTGTTCTAAGGACTTCACAGAGATTAGAACATGCAATTCTTGGAACTTCCCTTTCAAACAGGTGCTATTATCTCAATGTGATAGAGAGGAAACTGACACCAAGAAAGGTTAAATAATCTTCTGAGATCGCAAAGCTGATCAGCCATAGAGTTGGGAGTGTAATTCAGGTCTCTTTGACTTCAAATCCTCTGTCCTTTTTATTACAACAGAGGTTTTCAACACTTGGTTTGTGATCTATTCAAGACTCATATAATACATTTTAAAAATATCAGAGAGTATCACGTGTAGTAAGAGGCAGCATTGTCTTGCGAAACTTTCATTTTAGTCTTCATATTCATGTGAGCGTGTGTATGTGTGTGTATGGGATATGGTATAAGTTGTATTTCTCACAGTCAAAATAACTCGAAAGCCTCTGTATTATGGGTTTCTACATTGTATTAACCCCTTGAGGGTAAGGACTCAATTTTGTCCACTATTGTAGCTCAAGCTCATTGCTAATGTCAAAAAATATTTTTTGCTTATGGCTATTGTATAATCAAAACATCATGCTATTATTAAATTTGAGGGTAAGGGCAGGGTTTCACCTGAATGGTGAAGTGTTAGTTATGAAATATGTCTTCCAACCAGGAGGTGGAAATGAAAGAGAAGCCCAGGCATCCTGTGGACTGAGGCTTTCTTCCCATGGTTTTGACCTTGAAGGAATTCAGGTTTTCCCAGCTGGGCTCCTGGACTGTGGGGAATTCACATGGCTGCGTCCTTCACCTTGGATGCGAGCTTCCGGCGGGGAAGTGTAGCAGCAAGGTAGGGAAATGTAAAGTGTTGCTGACCATCTGGGGACAGAATACAAACATCTCAGAACAGTAGCAAACAAGAAAGGGCTTGCCAGCCCGAAGAGTAAAGTTCCTGTACTTTATGAACTGGTCTGTATTTCTGTAATTCTTTTATTTGCCATGTTCTCCGTTATTTTCCATTTCACTTTGTCCAGTACTGGAAATTTCCAGTATTTTAAATCTTCTCTTAGGAAACAGGGGAAGGGAAGGAAGAAATTGTCTCCATTGTTAGTTTGTTATCAAAATAGCATCAATTATTTCTTTTCCTATTTTTTAGCATGGTCTTGGTAAGAAATTTAGAAAATGCAGAAAATGTAAAAAAAAAAAAAAAAGATTAAAAAGTTACTAGAATTTCCATACCCGGAGAACGTTATTGCTAACATGTTGGCATTTTTATTTCTAGTTTTATTTTTATCTACTCGTGTGAAAATATTTTTTCTGTGGTTATGTTCTACATACAGCTTTGTATCCTGCTTTTTTCTCTTAATTTTGACTTTCAAGTATTTTCTTTTGACTTTAAAGAAAGAACATAATTTTAATTGTCTAGCATGTTACTGAATAGCTGTATCACAATTTTTTTCAATAAATTCACTTATGTTGAAACATATTGCTTTTGATTGTAAGAGGATTTTGTCAATCTGTATTCATTTTTACACATTTCCAGATAGATATCTAATACTGCCTTCTCTCTCCTGAAATCATCAATGTCTCCTCCCCCATCCTCATTCTCAGCAAATGACCTTGCTTTTTATCTCATTATTTAAGAAAAGAACCTCCACAAGCTTCCCCACCATGTGTATTTATTTGCTTATTGGCATGTACTTGCCTGTTGCCTGCTAGTGTAGAACTGTCTTTATTCCTCTTTCAGACTCACAGCTGCTCTTGTGAGCAGTATTCCATCCCCTCTTGCCTACTCAGGGATTTCACTTCGGCAATTCCCTGCTGATCATTCCACATTATACACTTTTTTCTCTCTCCCGAATCATCCCTATTTGCTTAATGACAAACCTGGGCAATATAATTATTTCTACTTTACAGACATGGAAACTGAGATTGTGACCTCACCCCAACTTTATCACTGTCTCTTTCTCCACTGTATTGGTTAGTTTTGCTGCGTAATAAGTATTCCCACAATTTAGAGACTTGAAACAATGTCCGCTTATGTAGCTCTTGATTCTGTGGATTGGCTGAGCAGATCTTTTGTCTAGGTCAGCTCAGCTGTTTCTGCTGGGCTCACTAAAGCACCTGCAGTCAGCTGGCAGGCCAGACAGTGGCTGGATGGCCCAAGATGGCTGCACACATGCATCTGCGTACTGGCAGGCTGTTGCTGAAGGCAGCTTGGTTCTTCTCCTTAATAGTCTCTCACGTTCCAGCAGGCTGGCTTGGGCTTTTTCACAGGATAATGGTCTCAGGCAGGGTTCTGAACACAGCAGAAAGAGCACATACCAAAACAAAAGGGCTTCTCAAGACTCTGCTTGTTCACAAGCAGAATGTTAATGTGTCATTGATCAAAATAAGCCATGCTATACAATGTATGTTGCATGGAAATCCATAGCTGTAAAATACATAGGGGGAAAGAGACGCTGACACTCATAGATACACAGACAACATTACTTTGGTAACGTCCCTTAGAGATGTTATAAGAACATTTTAATATATAATAGATATTCTGAATGGGGTTTTTTTGGTCCTTTTCTTGAGATGGAGGGCCAAACTGTGCTAACCAGTTGACTACAGATAAATGAATGAGGCCAGCAGACAGCAGCCAAGTGCCCAGAGAAGCCATGACCTGTCATCATCAACATAGATGAGGGGGTCTGTAATATTGATGACAATATCATTTGCTGAATTTATAAAGGGGAGCCCCATAAGCACTGGTGACAGTTGTTTCCTAGACTGGGGGGTAAAAATTGATGATAGAGAATCTTTTTGTATAAACTTAGTTGACTTCATATAGCATTAGCATCATGCGAGTAAACAGTGCATCTCAATCCCACTTTAAGTTAGGTTTTGGTCAAGGTTTGTGTAAGTTAAAATCTCTTTTTTAACTAGTCAACTACCTAAGGCTTTCTTACTAATTCAGGAGAAGATGAGGATAAAGTAAGAGGAAGTAGAGGTTATCGCTAGTAACCTTGTTTATTAAACGTACAGAGGAAAAAAAAACCTGTAACCATACGTGATCTTGGAGATTAAAATGGGGGAAAAATAGATGGTAAAGAATTTGTACCAGGAGGAAGAGAGCTGGGGGGTTGAATTTGGGCTCAACATATGGAATTCGGATGGCATTAAGGGGTCAGGACAAGGCATGACAAGGTCTGAACGACAGACTCAAGCTGCGCCACAAACAGAGCGAGAACCTTATTTCAGAAGAGAGACGAGGTAGACGTTTACTACTCGTAATCCCCCAAGAGGGCAGAAAGCCGGAGCAAGCTCTGTTTTTAAGGCAGCATTCAAGAGTTTGCTTATGGGTTTATCTTTCTTCTATCCACAGTGAATACCTAATTGCCCAGGGGGTTTACACCGTGTTATGAAAGATACCAGACGCTGAGAGAGTCATGTACTGAAAAGTGCTTGGATCTCAGAGTCCGATGTAACTGTATTTCAGTCCAGTTTCTACCACTTGCTAATTGTGTGGTCTTGAATAATTTACTTAATACTTCTTTGAGTTCGTTCCTTTTTCTATGAAAAAGAAATAATAATGCATACTTTCTTGGTTTTAACAATATATAAGGAAAGGGTGGCAAACAGATTAAGTGTTCAGTAAGTAGTGTAGTTAATATTGCCAGATAATATGGATTCAGTTTCTCTCAGGTATCTATTTTGTGGTTTCGGTAAGTTACCCACGTCCCTAGACCTCAATTTTCTTTTCTGTGTAATTAGGATCCAATTTATGAGATTCAGAGAGTCCCCAGATTTTTAAAAAATTGAATACAAATATTGTAATTGGGGTCTACAGCACATCTTTCTGCCATGCCTTCAAGAAGCCTGGGAATTGATTATTAATGCATCTGTACTTCCCTTAGAGTGAAGTGAATAATTCTACTTGAGACTAAGTGGAGTTTTTGAACTGGGGTGAAGAAGGAGAGAGATGTTCAGCTGGAATATATTCTCATGTACAGTACCTGCCCCCTGTGAATACGCTAGCACACTTTGCACAGATGTCTCTTTGTTTCCAAACAGGAAACTAATTGCCTTTCTTGTTTCAGTCTGAGAAGTTTTCCTATATTGCTCCACAAATGATTGGAGACACCTCTCAAACTTTGCAGAGCATCTCCCCCAATGGCATCTTTGACCAGATGCCTCTCAAGTGCCTCACATTGCAAGGGGCAACCTTCATCGTTTAAACTGCTAATTACCTTTATTCCATTATCCTATAACTCTGGTTTCCCAATTGTTCAGGCGCACACACACACACACATCAGACACACACACATCAGAAAGGGTGAGTGAGGAGAAAATGCTTTCAGGCTTCATGCCAAAATCAGGAATCCTTCCCTTGTTGTTGTTCATAACTGGTGATCAAGGGATGGTGAAATCCGCCAGACTGAGCATAGGAGCCGGAAACGCTGTTCCCACAAGATGTATACCTCACAAGCAGCAGCTACCCGCCATGCCCAGCTTCCCCAGTGCCCCTGTTGTTTCCTTAGCAACCAAGCAGAGAGCCTGGCATATCCCAGAAAGTCCTGCACAGTTGCTACGGAAACCCCAGGGCTTTCCTAATTAGAGCCAGGTTGAACTGTAGCTAGTGAGGATGGGCAGACTTTTTCCTTTGGGAAAACTCTTCTTGAAAGGCAAATTAGAGCACCCCTAAACTATCCACATTTTCCCTCTCACCCTGGTGAGATATGCCCACTCAATTTGCCTTAACAGCTCTGGGCCTCCAGGCATTGAAACAGTTTTCAAAATCCTTAGTGTAACATAGAGTTTCATAGCCAGAGAACAAGTAGCTTCCCAGATGTTCTGGGACAGACCTGGGCATGGATATATTTGACAGTTTACCATGTGACCTGATTTTCCTTTGTTATGATCGTGGCAAGAGTATGGGGAGTTTCAGAGAGTTGGTTGGCTGGTGAAGGAGAGATGGAGGGAAATACTGTCCGTACTCTTCAAATTATGAGCAGAGATGGGTAGAGACTTGTTCTTCTCGAAAAATCAACAAGCTCTTACCTATAGAATGTATTTTTCAACAACAGAAATTTTCTCGATCACTCTAGAAAGCTGCTTTTATCAACTAGATTACAAGTCTGGTCACTGGACTGCTCTCAGCTCCCTGACACTTTCTTCCTTTGTCCCTCCTCAGAAAAGCCCAAACTCCCCATCCACCATGTAGCATTTCTGTTCCTTTAATTTAACAACTGGCACTTTTAAAGAAAACCGTATATCCCATATGGTTTGGGACCACAACCAGCCCACAGTCTCCAACTTCAGGTGAACCCTTTGCTTACCTGTCTTTGATCCATCTCCTTTCCCATTTTTCTCAGTCACTGTTCTTAACCTTCACCTCTTTCTTCCTTCTCCCCGCCTGTCCATCACTGTCTTCACTCTCAGCAGATGAGCTCTCGTACAACAGCATCAGAGACTTTAAATCATCTGAAATAAACAGCTTTGACTGCTGAGTGGATCTCTGCAAATTATCAAAATAAGAGCTACCGACTCTTTCCTTCCAGTTCTTCTTATCCTGCATCTTAAAACATGATGATGACTTTTACAAAGTTTTTCTGGACCCATATAGACCTCAGCTATTGCCCACTCTGTCCTGTGTCCTCAACCTCTCCTTCAGTACTAACTCTAACCCCTCGGACTATTAACATATGCATCAAGAATTACATCCACAGAAGACAAGACCAGAAATCTCAAATCTCCTAGCAGCCGCCCTATTTCTCTTCCTTTCCTTAATCAAGCATCTTAAAATATCTTTATTCATTCATTCATTTATTTATTCATAGAATACATTTATCAAATCCCTAGTCTTCACTTTTCCAAATACGGGGTTACATTGGTTAATAAGACAAACAAAATTTCCCGTTCTCTGTGGAGATTACATCCTAGTGAAAGGGCATAGATAATAACCAAATAGTGTGTTACAGGGTGAACAGTGCTACGGTGCAAAATTAAAGCCTGAGAAAAGATAATACAAAAGTGAAATCTAAAAAGAAAACTTACAATTCAAAATAGCACCCAAAAAAAACACTAAAAACATGGGAAATTACAATAAGATATGTAAGACCTCTACAGAGAAAACTGTGGCATATTACTGAGCTAAATAAACAAACAAACAAACAAACAAATAAATAAATAGGCTAAGTTATTGTATTAGAAATTTCAGTATCATGCAGATGTCATTTCTCTTCAAGTTCATCTATACATTCAGTGCAATTAATCAAATTCCAATTCAAAATGGAAAGGACCAAAAAGAGCCAAGACAACCATGAAGAAGAACAAAATTGGAGGACTTATAGTAATTAAGATTGTGCAGTATTGGCATGAGAATAGGGAAATTAATGCAATAAAAAAAAAGAGTCCAGATACACACCTCTCCATATGTGGTCACTTGATTTATAAGAAAGTTGATACTACATAGTTGTGGAGAAAAGTTGAATGTTTCAATCACATTTGTGGGGCTAAATGAATGGAAGGATGGATGGATGGATGGATGGATGGATAGATAGATAGATAAATAGATAGATAGATAGATAGATAGATAGATAGATAGATAGATAGATAGATAGGTAGATAGATAGATAACATTGACCTAATTCACACCATACATAAAAACAGATTCCAGACGAATTTTAGACCTACATGTGAAATTCTAGAATATAACATAGGAGAATATCTTTATAACCTTGAGGTAAGTATGAATCTATTTTTAAAGAACATAAACAGCACTAATGATAAAGAAAAATATTGATAAAATTTCAATAAACAGACTACATTAAAATTTAAAATTTCTGTCATACTGAAAGAGATGAAATTAGAGGATTTTGAACAGAGAGGTGAGTTGATCCTCCTCCTTTTCTATGGAATAAGTCTTAACGCTGTCTTGAGAGTAGAGTGGAAGGAGGCAGCGTGGAAGTGAGGAGGTGATTTAAAAATGGAGTGAATGTGAGTGGTTAAATTCTAGCTAAAGTGCAGCTAGTGAGATTTGATTTTAAAAAATATTTTAAAATTGTTAAGTGTGAGAGGAAGACAAAAGTCAAAGATGAAACCAAATTTTTTTTATCTGAGTCAAATCGGTCACTTTCCAGACTTTCTTGACTATCCAGCAGACAGCCTCATTCTCTATCTGATATTAGCAGCTTGCTCATTCTAAAAACATCCCGTTTATCTGTTCCTGGTGATACCCTTCCCTTCTGGTTCTTCACCTACTCCTCTAACCTTTCCCCTTCAAGTCCTTTCACAGCCTCCCCCTCTGCCTCCCATTTAGATCTGCCTTCTTAGGAGTCTAACTTGACCACTGCTCTTCTTCTGCATATATTCTGATCATAACCTCATCAAGTCATCTGGTTTAATTACAAACATAAATCTATGATTACCAAACATATATTTGTGCAGCTGGACATTTACTCAGACCTCAAAATTATACATGGAACTTTCTGCTGGATACGTCATCAGATGTCTTCCTAAGCACGTCATACTCAAAATTCAAAACTAACCTCATAATTTTTTTTCCCACCCCATAGTGACTTGCAAGTCTTCCAAGTCTCAATCCACCCAGTTACTTAATCCAAAAACCAGGGAGTCTTCTGAAATTTCTTCCCATCTATTACCCACCCAGCCCCAGAAACTAAGGGTTACCAGTTTTACCTCCTAAATATTTCTTGAACCTACCCCCTCATCTCCAACTATACTTGTGTTACTCTGACAAGCCCTTCATGCTCTTTAATGTTGACCCAGTGTAATTTTTCTCTGACTGTAATTCTATATTCTTGCCCCCTTGGAAATCAACCTGCATACTCTACCTGGATGACTGATCTAAAAATTATGATCTTCTCACTCCAGTGCTTAAAACCTTTCAAGTCTTTTTATCATTTACAGGATAAAGCAGAAATTCTTTAGCCTGCCACTTAAGACCCTCCATAATTTGGTGCCTATTTACTCTCCAATATCCTTTTCCACTTCCTGTCTTGAATTTTGTTCTTAAATAATTCCAAACTTGAAGGTCTCCCACACACTTCCTTACTTCCTTCTTTTATGACTGCAGTTTCCTATGTTTGCAGAGCTCTTTTCTTTCCCTTCTCATCCACTATTTACTAATTTAGTTCTTCTCATTCTTCTTTGGGACTCAAATCAAATTTAGAATTTATAGTTATAGTTGAATTTGAAAAAAAAGAATTCTTCCGTTTACCAGATAAATGATTTTTATAAGACTTTACTTTTTCCTTTATAAATCAGGGATAATGAAACTTACTTCATTATTGTTATAAAGATTGAGATTAGGTATTTAAAGTGTTTATCTCACTTATTAAATGGTAAAGAGCTTACTAAATCTGGAAATATATGACACCACTCTATATGATGACCATACAGAGTGTATCTGAATAAAATATTGATTTAACATTGAACAATCAGTTAATGTCATTCACAATTATGATGATCTCAATATATGTAAATCTTTTAACAAAATTCAAAACTTTCTCATGATGAAAACTCTTGGCAAACTAACGTAAAAGGAAACTTTCTCAGTTTGGCAAAGGGCATCTCAAAATAAATTCCTACATCATACATAATCATAAAATAGTGAACATTTCCTTCAAATATTGGGGAAAAATATGTCTGCTCTCAATCCATTATATTCAATATTATCCTGGAGATTTCTAGATAGTGTAGTAAGATAAGAAAAAGAAATGCAATGCATCAATATTGGAAAGGAAGAAATATGACTCTCTCTATTCAAAGACAACATGACTGTGTACATAGAAAATCCAAAAGAATCTGTAGGGGGAAAGAAACACTAGGACTGAGACCTGAATTTACCAAATTCATAGGCACCAAGATCAATATTAAAATATCAGTTGTTTTTCTATACACTAACAACAAATATTTAGGACACAAAATATTTTTAAAACTACCATCTATGATAATTCTAAAAATATCAGAAACATGAGACTAAGTGTAGCAAAAGATGTGCAAAACTTTTACCGTGGAAACTATAAAACATCACTGGAAAAATTATGAAAACCTAAACGAGTAGAGAGATGTACCATATTAATCAACTGGAAGATCAATCTTTTAAAATGTCATTTCTCTCCAGAATGATTCATAGATTCAAATCAAATCCAAACAGACATGTAGAGCCCAGATTTTTTTTTTAATTAGTTTCTTTTTTTGGTGTCATTTGTTTTATTTTTTAATTTTTTTTCATATTTTTTTAATGGAGGTGCTGGGAAATGAACCCAAGACCTCATGCATACCAAGCACACACTCTACCACTGTGCTATACCCAGCCCCCAGAGTTTGGTTCCCAATATCATTCTCTAATAAAAAGAACCAGGGCTCCTTCAAGAAATATTTGATTCTGGGACTAAGGCTGGAAATATACAAGATGAGCCCGGAGCATCTTGTAATGTCAGAAATTAAAGAAATGCACAAAACAGTAAATGATGAGATATGTCAAAAGACACATATCGACTGAGCAAAACAAAATAGATTGGATTATAACCCAAAGGATAAAACAAATATACAGGATTCCACACTGATATAAATAAGCAATTGAATACACAAATAAATGAGGAAGAACAGACAAATTTTCTATGCAGAAGAATTTCAAGTAGTTTATGTGGATACTCTGCCCTCAAGGACCTAGAAAATAATGTCCCACTCCTTTAGTGTAGCTGTGTATAGTGACTTCAGTGATTTCAGTATCAAGAGGGGGAAGAATTGATAATGGATAAACCTAAATATTATCTCAGCAAGGTGATCAATGTTGACAGTGATAAACCATGTTGGAAATATGTACCATTGATATGATGTAATAAGAATAGTACTTTACCTCTGGGGTAAAATTCCTCTCATCATGAGGAAAACATCACGTGAATCCCAGTTGGGGGACATTCTGCAAAGCACCTGTCCAGCACACCTCAAAACTGGGAGAGTCATCAAAACCGGAGAAAGACCACGACAATGACCCAGCCAAGAGAAGCCTAAGGAGACATGAATCAATGTAATGTGGTTTACTAGATGGAATTCTGGAAAACAAAAAGAGCACTAGGTAAAACCTAGGGATATGGATAAAGCATGGACATGAGTTTAAAATGATACATCGATATTGGTTTTTGAATTGTGACAAATGTACCATACTAATCTAAGTATAAATAGGAGACATTTGGTGTGGGAATGCTATGTGCAACCTTTGTAGCTTTCCTGTAAACCTAAATCTTTTCTAAAATAAACAATTTATATTGAAAGAAAAACAAACACAAGTAGGATTTTTGTAAATTCTTAAGCTGATTCTAAGATTTATATGGTTATACAAAGACCTAGAAAAGGAAAACAATCTAAATAAAAATAAGGAAGTTGGAAGTTTTACACCATCTGATTTTAAGAAGTACTATAAAAGCTAAAGTGATCAAGATATTGTGCAACTGATAAAACGGAGGCTAATAGATTAGTGGCACAGGATACAGAGTCCAGAAATAGATCGAAGTATAAATATTCAATTGATTTTTGACAAAGTTGTCAATTCAGTTTCACAGAGAAAGAGTCTTTTCAAAAAATGGTGCTAAAGCAGAATATCTATATGGAAGGAAAATAAACTTGATTCCTACCTCACCTCATACACAAAAATTTGAGATAGATAATAGACCAAAAATGTAAAAGCTAAAACTATAAAGCTAATGGAAAAAAAATAGAATGGTGCCCTCATAATCTTGGACTATGGTCAGACTGTTTTGAAGGACATAAAAGATTCTCTCCATTAAAAAAAAATATATATATATATATATAGATATAGATGAATTGGAACTTTATCAAATTTAAAAGCTTCTGCTTATCAAAAGGGCATAATTAAGAAAACAAAAAAGCAACTCACAGATTGAAGGAAAGCATTCACTACACACATATCTGACAGAGGACTAGTATCCAGAACATATAAAGAATTCCAGCAAATCAGTAAAAAGATACATTACCAAATTAGAGAGACATTTCACAAAAGAAAATATATGAATGGCCACCAACCACATGAAAAGAAGCTTAATATCATCAGCCACAGAGGAAATGCAAATTAAAAGTACAATCTCACTGTACACTCACTAGAATGACTAAAATTTAAGACTAACATCAGCAAGTATTGATGGGAATGTGGAGCTACTGAAACTTTCATACACTGCTGGTGGAACCCTGAATGGTAGAGCTACCTTAAAAATTTTGGGTAGTTTCTTATAAAGTTAAACGTTACCTTTCTTGTAAACAATAATTCCTCTTCTAGGTATTTAGCCAAGATAAATAAAAGGGTGTGGCCACACAAAGACTTGTACAACAGTGTCCTTAGCATTTTTGTCCATTATAGCCAAACCCCCAAATCTCAAATGTTCAATCCACAAGAAAATGGATAAACAAACTGTGTACACTCATGTAATGAGATACTATTCAGCAATGAGGAATGAACGACATGTTGCATGTTATGTGCTTGCGACAACACAACATAAATGAATTTCAAAAACATTATATTGAGGTAAAGAAGTCCTGTAGAAGATAATACTGTATCATTCTATTTATATGAAGCTAAAGAATAAACAAAGCTAATCTATGAGGCTAAAAATCAGGGCAATGTTTCTCTCTCCAAGTTTAGTGGGTAAAAGTTAACTGAAAAAGAGCATAGGAAAATTTCCTGGAATGGTGGAAGTAGCATCTCAGCTTGGTATCGATTTCAAGAGTACGTAAATCTGTCAAACCTAATTATTGATCTGTGCATTCCCCTATATGTAAAGTACATGTCAATGCAGGAAAAAAAATGTCCATGTGAAAAGGTAAAAGGAGCCTGGGTCTCTAAGATCGCAAACTATCATAGCACCCTGAATGAATAACCTTTACTTTTACATGGAAAAAAATTAAACTTGTGGTTACGTTGTTAAAACAGACTGACCAATCATGGCAAATGCAGAAAAGATCATGTCTTAATCCTCTTATTTGTTTAGTTAAATTGAACACTTGTATAGAGGAGACCCTTAAGGATGTTTCCAGAATTAAATGAACTCAGTAGATTCACCTCATTCCAGAAGCCCCAATGCCTTCTGCTTAGCCACTTGACCCAGGTTATTAAAAGCACCTTCCTAGACAATACACATAACCGGGCATTGGTGTGAAAGGATGAGCTCCTATCATGATGATTTATTTTGTGTACTTCCAGTTTAGTTCCCACTTTTTCTATGAAAGAGGGCACATAAATTAGGGGCCCCTTTAAGGACATGTGGAAACATCCTGAACGTGCCCTCAGGAAGGGAAGCTTTCAAAGCATGATTTATTGTATATTGTTGAGTATTGGGAACTTTATGTTTACCACCTCACCAGGATATGTCTGTGCAATTATAAAATTACCAGTTAGCTTCTCCAGGACTGTGTGTCCCAGTGAGGCTGGATGGCTGAACGTCATGTTGTGTCTGATTCTTACAGAGATGGGGTCTACACTCCCTTTAAATCATAACTGTCTCTAAAGAGGAATAATGTTAATTAGGCTGGAGCAGGAGGTTTGAAGAGAGAGGTCACAGAGAAGCACCAAATCCAGCCTTTCCTGGAGGAAAACGATGCTCTTCTTTGCCTGTTCTCCCTGCTGGGAAGGACCATCCTCTTACTCTAAACTTCGGACGGGAGTTGTTAACAAACACACACCACTTCTTTTGGTTCTAGCGTTCTCCAGCCTAGTCCTTTTCTTTTGAATTGCTCTTTCCACCCCGGTTGTATATGTCATAGCCTCATCATCAGATGTCCCTCTCCTGACTTCATGCCTCAACCCAGTTCTAGAGTTTATCTCATCCTGTACATCATGTTGCCTGATATATATTATAATATTATATATAATATTTTAATGAAGATGAGAAGAATCAGAGACTATGGGAGTCTTATATTGAAATAGCTTCCATAGCTCAGATCTGGGCAACTCTAAACTTAACAATAAACCTCCAGTTTAGCTTCATTGTCTCCGGCTACTGGGACTCCATCCCTCTGATAGTGGACACTAGGCAACATGGAGTCACCTTTGTTGGTAACCTCATTCTGGGATTTTTCACAAAACTAAGAGACAGTATAATTAGTGGCTAAAAACTAGGGCTCTAGAGCCAGACACCTGAAGAGGAATTTCTTTTTGGCCTTGACCGTGTTGTTCAACTTCTCTGTGCCTCAATCGTCTCATCTATAAGATAGTAGTGATAAGATGCAACTCTAGCATTTTAATAAGAAGTGAATATAATGTATGTATCACAATAAACTGTGATCAACACATATTAAATAATCAACAAACATTCTCTAGTGTTACATTATTAGCATCATAACTGTTATTCCTTACTTTATATAATTGGACCCCTGCCCTGGTCCAGAGGTCCACTGCTCATTTTGGGTCCAACCTTGGTAACTGGATCCTAGTCCTGTTTGCCTGTGACTGAGATTGTGTCTTGATTAACTTCTTAATTCCCCAAGTTCAAGACCTTACGTTGATTTTACTCCTTTTCCTACTTCATACTATTTGTTGTCATTTGCCAGACCCCTAGTCAAGTGTTGGGGGCCCTGCCAACTGTGGTAAGCATAACTAGTTTGATTTTACAAATTCTCTCTCCCCATTGCTATAGATTGGATATCTGTAAATACACCCTGTTAAGCCAACCAAATCTTCTTGCCAATGATTCCGTAGGAGTACTACCGGTTATCTGCCACCATTATCATTTCTTTTGCAAGTTTAAAAAACCAAAATCTTTATTTAGAAAGGCTGAAATAATTGTGTGATAATTTGAACAGCTAGATTGCTTAAGAAGTGGCTTGAAAATTCCATTTTTGATGTCCTCTAAGCGTTAACTCCATTATGTGTGCTTTATTTTTTTTCAGACCTCTTAACTGCAGACTAGAGATGAGCAGAAATATGGCTTACACCTTTCCCTTCAAATCATTCTCAGGCTCCAAACAAGGTGCTGGATCTTTGAGCAAACAAGCAGGTTACTGGCAACGGTACCTTTCAACTCTGGAGGCTCTCCAGATGTATGCGGGAACGAGCCGCTCCACTCACTCTCAAGTCTTTACAGGAATTTTACCCTGAGCAGATCAACAGGCATGGTTAAGACAGACGGATATGTCACCTTCAGGACAACCTGTATTCACCCTGGGAGGCAGCTGAATTCCTCACGGTTGGTGACGAGATGCTGGAGCATCACTGTAATGCTTGATCTACATGGGGATAGACCTTGTCCCATCCTCCAACCTGTACGGTCTTTTGAGCTAAACCACATTCTAATGAGAGCTCTTTCCAACTCTTTAGTGCAACTGAACCCTGCATTCAAAAGAGAACATTAAGTCTGCTCTAGGGTATCTCACAAGCTCTTTGTTTTCCGGAGCTAAGACTTCAGTAAGACTTCCTTCTAGCTCCTGCAGCTGAATCTGTTCTCCCAGCATATGCTGCATTTCACTTCTAAGTCCAAAGTCTGGCCCATTTGAACTTGCCTCGTTGCACTTAAAAAGAACCTGCCCTCTCGTGTTTTTAATATATGGCGTGGCTACAGAATTCGTACATACGTTTGAGTGCTTGTA
The DNA here is from genome assembly GCF_048773025.1 of Camelus bactrianus. NCBI lineage: Eukaryota > Metazoa > Chordata > Mammalia > Artiodactyla > Camelidae > Camelus > Camelus bactrianus. The sequence goes on from NC_133559.1 coordinate 14,119,119, forward strand.
TGTTGATTTATCTCATGAAGAAAATAAAGATTAAATTTCTTAAGACTTCTCTTAAGAAAATCTTTCAGCATTTATTTTTGGACTCTCTTTATACTGTGAAATATATACTTCACATTTTTCATCTTGTAAAATAACACGAACTTTCATCTGCAGAATATTTTAATTTGTAAATTTTCTAGCTTTAGTTCATTTGATCTTCATAACTAGCTTTTAAAAATTTTGAACCAAGGATCAGCAAGTTTATAGAACTTTCTCCAAAATAAATATATAGTGAGAGCCAGGATTTCAAACTAAAGCCAAAGTCAAATCTCCGGAACTTAAGGTGAGATCTTTTTTTAGTGAAATCAAATTCTCAGAAAGTGTTAAATTGTGATGGACCTGGAAATGAACACAAAGTCATTTTATTCTTCATTGTTGAGTCAAAATTAAGAAAGGAATATTTGTGTCCATTTATGAGTTTTTAAGTGTGGTCTTCATTTCAGCAGAACAGGGTCAGGGCTTCAGTCATATGCATTGGGTCCTATTTAAACCTGCAAAGTACTCTCTTTTCTCAAGAAATCCCATCCTTTTTAGGTTTCATGGGCCAAGAAAGATGGTGATGGCCATTCTCCTGATTCATAAAAAGTCCTTTCCCTTAGACCAAGCTGCTAACTAAAAATGTTTGCTAAGGATGCCAAGAGGCAGCCAATAAGTTGTGGTCCACACAGCCTGAGCACGACATTGAATGAGAACTCCCTTGACCCCTAAGGCAGTGTTCTTACACCCGCAAGGAGGTCACAATAATATAGCACTTGGTTTTCCAAGCAACTCATGTCTTCACCAGGCCACTGTGATTGGGATGCAGCACTAGCCAGCAGGTGTCAGAAGTAGAGAAAGTTAGAAAGATGTAAATGTTTTGTAATATTATTATAACAATAGGACCATCTGGGAAGTGTATATTATAGACAGCACATTCTGAAAATTGAGAATATAGCCATTAAATGTCTCACAGAGAAAATTAGATTTGGCCAAATGATCCGAACGAAGAATGTACCAAAAGAACGTGACCCTCCCTGAGGACTTCGCTGCTAGAACAATTTTGTGGGTAACTTTTTAGGCACTAAATCCTGCATTATACCTACTCAGGACACATTCAACAGAAATCAAACTAGCAGCACCAACCTTCAGCTGATATTAGGAAAATATATATTAAAATGATGTAATTAAATATATATGTAATATTTATACATGTCAACCAGTATAGCACACACTGAATGCACACATGTTGAAAGAGAAATGTAGAGTTGAGAAATGATTAGGGTTGAATAGGCGGTAATAAGTGAAGGTTTCTAGAGAAATGTGTTTCAAACTAGGGCTCGAAATATAGCAGAGGGCAGAGAAAAGTGACTTCCATTTGGGGTGAATTGAGTAAGGAAAGATGTATACAGCTTAAATATGAGAAATGGCAAAGCAGTTAGCTTGACTCCTATAGAAGGGCTGTATCGACAAAAAAATGAGAAATCATATTGGCATATAATGATGGCACTTTAAAATGCAAGAATGATGTGTATCTAAACTAAAACTCCAACCATACCAAAATCAATCTTCTTGTAGCACTCTTTGGGTCATATTACTCATCTGCTCAAAAGCCTTTATCGACTCCCATCATTCATTAGGCAGAGGAGTGACGTCATCAGAGTGAGTTCCATAGGCAGACACTTGGCTGCATCCTGAGTTCTAATTTACTTTCTCGCTACTCACCACCCTCAACCCGCACTCGTATCACGTCCTCCAGTCAATTAGACAACTTACTATGCTTTGAAATTGTCTCCCACAATCCCATCCCTCTGCTTGTCATTGTGACAGTCCCTCAACCTGCATTCTTTCCTTTTTTTTTAAAGCATCTTTGAGGTATAATTCACATGGTGTAAAATGCACTCATTTAAAATGCACGATGCAACAGTTGTGTATTGACAGTTGTGCAACTACTACGCTGGTCCATTTAGAACATTTGCGTCATTTGCAATAGCAGCCACTTCCCATTCTTATCCCTTTTTACCCCTTTCTTAGACAACTGCTAATTTACTTTCTGTCTATACGTTTTCCTATTCTGAAAATTTCACGTAAGCAGAATCAGAAAACATGTCACCTTTCGTGACTGTGTTTCTTTATGGAATGTTTTCAAGTTTCACCAGTGCTTTCACAAGTATCTGCACTTCATTTCTTTTTATTGCTGAATAATACTTTATTAAATGGATATGTCACATTTTACTTACCACTCGTCAGTTGATTACATTTAGGTTGCTTTCACTTTTCGTCTATTAAGAATGATGCTGCGACAACCATTGGTTTACAAGTCTTTGTGTGGACATATACTTTAAATTTTCATACGTATATGCTTAGGTGTGGAATTGCTGGATTATGTAGTAACTATGTAAAGCATTTTGGAGAAATTCCAAAGTTCCAAAATGGCTGCACCATTTTACATTGTCAACAGTAATGTATAAAATTATCAATTTCTCTGCCTCCTTACCAATACTCGGTATTTTCTGCTTTTGATAGTAGCCATCCTAACGGATGTGTTGTAGTATCTACTGTGTTTTTGACTTGCATTTGTCTAATAACTAAATGTGTTGAGCATCTTTTCATATGCTTATTGGCCATTTGTAAGTAGCTTCCTTAGAAAAATGTCAACCCAAAAATCTTAAATTGGGTCATTTGATTTTTTTTATTTTTGAGCTTCATGAGCTTTTTTTAAAAATATATTTTGTATATCAGTCCCTTGTCAGATATATGATTTCCAAATATTTCCCCCCATCCTGAGTGTTGTCTTTGCACTTTCTTGAAGATATCATTTGTTTACTTTTGATGTAGTACAATTTATACATTTTTTCCTTTTTTACTTGTTTTTTTTTTGGTGTCATATCTGAGAGACTGTTGCCTAATTCAAGGTCACAAAGTTTACTCCTACATTTTCTTCTAAGAGTTTTGTAGTTTTAATTCTCACATTTAGGTCTATAATCCATTTTGAATTAATTTTTGTGTCTGATGTGAGGTAAGGGATAAAATTCATTCTTTTGCATGTGAACATTCAGTTGTCCCAGCATCATTTGCTATAAAGACTGCCCTTCCCCCTTACTGAAATGGCTTGGTACCTACATCAAAAATCAACTGACCATAAATCTAAAGATGTGTTTCTGCACTGTTAATTCTATTCCATTGATCTGTTTGTTTATTCTTATGCCAGTACCACAGTGTCACCTTTACTTTACAAGCAGAAGGCCTGGTGACACTGGCATTCTTGGCTTGTCCCAGGAAAATTCTGGGAATATGGAACCTCTGCTAGATCACTGAGCTGGGGCAGAAGGAAACCAAGCCAGCTGTTCTCAGTCTACTGCACCCAAGGTGAGCTTCTGCCTACAAGCAGAGACTAGGTGGATGAAGAGGGATCCCAGTCCTCTTGATCATGCAGAACAGAGCTTCGGCAACACAGGCTGGGAGAGATTTAAAAAATAACAACAACAGCAAAAACATAGTGGCTTGGCCATTTCAGAGCGAATTCCTAGTCCCAGACTTGGAGAGAGAAAAACAAGGCTCTCCATTTTCTTGGCCACACCTCTCTGAATTAGAGTTCTCCAAGTAGTTTCCATAAAACATAGTTTGGTGTATAATGAAGTGGGTCATGATTCAAATGCCACAGACTCTTCTTATTCTTACAGAGAATTAATAGATTTTCTTAAGCATGTGCTCCTCCACTTGCTGTATGCCCTTAGGACAATTTCTAGGAAATTTAAATAAGAGTATCTTTTATTTTTTAAAGTCTTACCTCCCATTCTGTCTTCAAATCAGAACAATCTGACTTCTGCCCCATCACTCCATACTCCACTCACTCTGCTTTTCCCAATTCATCAGTGACCTAACGTTGCTACATCCAAAGGACATCTTTCAGTTCTCATCTTTCTAGACACCTTCCCAACATTTGACAATGCCAACCCCTACCTCTGTCTTGAAGTACGTTCTTTCCCTGCCTTCTAACGACTGCTTGTGGTATCCTTCCTGCCCTTCTAAATGTTTCTCATTCTCCTTTTTGGTTCCTTCTTCTCTGCTTCCCCTAAACGGTGGTATCCCTCAACATTTTCACCAGCTGACCTCATCACTCCCACGTATTCAACTGCCATCAGCTTCTCACCTTTACTCATCTCACCTCCTTGACTTTCAAATCCATATTAAAAATCGTCTTGGCTATCTTGTAGACTTCAGACCTTTAATAGCTGAACTCATTGTGTCTGAGGAAGTCATCATAAAGTCACATGCTCTAGCAAACTGACTTTCCTCCTGTCCTCTACAAACATTCAAGGTATTTGAAGCTCATGTAATCAAATTAGACTCCTTCTCTTCAACTGTGATCCTGGTGACTCCTCTTTCATTTACTGATGACTTGAGTATCTGACACACTTTATTCTCTACTCCTGCTCCCATCACAATGCCTGGTAACTTCAACCACCACCCAAATGGTCCATCTGATGCCCTGGCCTCTCAACTTATTGATTTTATTTCCATTGACCATCTCATTTACTCAATTCCATGTCACAGCCAAAGGAACAATCTTCAGAATCTCAATTTTAATAATATTTTTCTGTTTCTCTTTCTCTCTAATACTTCCTTTGCTTAGAGTTTACTCTAATAAACACCAGTCCAATAGCTCCTCCCTCACTTAACTCCAACCCTTCGGTCAGCTACCACTATCCATACCATATCCATGCCCATTCTATGGCACAATATCATAATCATGCACAGCGAACACCACTGATGACTTTATTCTTTAACCTTGTAATGCCAGCTCAGCAAAATTCTAAATATGGATAAATCCATATTCTTCTATTCTTCGCTTGCACTCAAGCAGCAGAATATTGAACCACTCCTTTCCTCAAATCTCCAAAACTCCCTTCCTCACCCCTCATCTTCAACTGATACTTTGCCCATAACTCTTTGAGAAAACGATTAAAAAATAAATAAATAAAGGAAGCAAATAACCTCCTCTTTTCACCACCATATGTACCAATCCACTTTTACATTAACTACATCCTTCTTACTTGGTATCCTGCTGTCTTATCCCCTTATAATCAATCCATTTTCTACACAGCAGCCAAAGAAAAGTGAGATTATGCCACTTGCCTACTTAAAAATCTTTCATTGTATTCTCATTTCTGTTACCATAAAACTTCAATGCTTACTGAAGCTTACAGTTCCCCACATGTTGGGATCCCTGCTTATTCGTACTGTCTCATGACTCGTGACTCCTGGCAACCATCTGCTCACTGTACTTGAACCACATTGGCCTTTTCTTTCTGAAGCACGCCAAGTTCAATTCCACCCAAGCTCCTCTCATTCACAGGTTCCTCTGCCTGGGCTGCTGTGTGTCCCCAGGTCTTCACAAGGCTATCTCCATCTCATTGTCCAGCCCATAGAATATTTTCTTAAAGAAGACTTCCTCCATCACCAATCGTTGCATTGTCCAACTGGCAATCACCATCACATCCCTGTTTCCCTTCTTCCTTCTTGCCTATCATATTAACGCTTCCCATTTATCACTTCAATAACTCACTACCACATAACTATTATATTTATGCATTTGGCAGTTTGTTTACTTCTGCCATCTCAACTTGAATATAAGCTACTTGAGGTCAGGATCCTTGTCTTTCTTGTTCTTCACTGTATATCCAGAGTCTAGAACAGCACATGACTTAACCTGTGCTCAGTTAGGATTCTCCTATGGGCTGTTTTATCTCTGCTGTTCTCTTATGTCAAAGGATGGCCCTAGCACCGCATTATCTGCCCATGCCAGGAATCTCAGCTTGAATGTTTGCTTCTTTCTCTCACCCAGTGACCATATCCAAAAATCAAATCCTATAAAATCTGCCTCCAAAATATTTCTCAAATCTGCCCACTTATCCAGATCCCCTTTGGTACAATCTTAGTTTAAGCCACCAGCATCTCATCATTGGACTACAATAACAACTTTACACAGGTCTTTACTTCTAGCCCTCCCATTTCTAATCCAGGCACCACAAAGAAAATAAAATCTTTATAGAACAAAAACAAATTGATTCTACTGTCTAAAACACTCATGTAACTCTTTATTATCCTCCCATTAAAGAAACACAGTGTACAAAATCATGCATAATTTGTCCTTTGCTCTGCTTGTTAACATCTGCCTACTCTCCTCCACACAGAAGTCTCAGTTCTGTACATACTGGCTACAAATAGTTAAATGCCATCTCCAGGCTTTCTCTTGCATTCATTCCTCTGGAGAATCGTCTCTTGCCAGCATCCCATCTTGGGTCTGGTGCCTGTCATATATGCTTCCACAGCACCTGCACTTAACCTTGTCGTGGTTATCAGTGTCCTGGTGTAGCCTTATCGCTGACCTGTGTGGTAGTCTTTAAGCTCTCGGAGGTGAGGGGTTGTGCTTTACTCCTTTTTGTATCACTCTGTACCTGGCACAGTTTTTATCACATACCTGGCATTCAGTAAACACATGCTTACTGAGTAAATTAATATATTCAGATACAAGTGGTACAAATAGCCATCAATAATGTTAAGATACTTGAGGGAAAAAACTACATACTTTATTTAATATTGTGGCTAGAATGTGGTGCAAAGAACCAGCTCTTTAATAAATGACTCTAAATTATGATGATAAAACATGCAGGAAAAGTGTCCATGAAAGCTTGATAACTCTGCTAAAGCCACAGCTGAAGCCATTATCCTTATGCTGTTCATCTCTTGAACCATTTTAATTTCTATGAGGCTGAACTCTTTTTTTTTTCCTTTCATTTTCTAAGAACAATTGACTCTGCTTGCCTGGCCTGAGGACGGCTCCTGGGTATCATTGCTCTGGCAGGTGGTTTTCATTTGCCTGTCCAGAGATGCTGGCACTCCTGCAAACATAGCTCCCATCTCACTCCCAGCCAGATCCCCAATGCTGCCTGCATCTGATACAATGGCTTGTTACATCCCAGAATATATGATTGCAACAGAAAAAAAAAAAAACAGTATCTTCCTTCAGCAACTCTCAGAAAGAAAAAAAAGAGGCTTGATTGGACTATTACATTGCAAAATATATTTTTCAACTTAAATTAAATACACTATTTTAAAAAATATTTCTTCTGAAATAATAAAGGTTGTCCATTTAACCTCTGACAAAGGAGTTGAATTGGAGTGGGACCTCGTTGTCAAGCCCTGGCAGCTGCTGCCTTGGTTTAGTTTCCTAAGCAACCTGGAAACTTAATTATATCCAAACAACAAGGACAAGTATTTAGAGGGAGAGGATTTAGTGGAATCGCCACTATCAAGCATCTGAAAAACTGAGACCATAGGAGGAAAGAAAATGCTATTTGATGATCACACAAATTAGCTGCAGAAATTTCAAAACAATAATCTTCAAAAGTATCTTAGTATTTTAAGTTTTTATTGAATAATCCTCAGGTTTTCAGTGGAAGATCAGACTACAACTGTTCAAGCAATCAGCTTCAATTGTATTGCCTGGGACACTGCTTGCACTGAGGACCTACTAAAGGTTAGATAAGGAGGTAATCTTTGAACTAGACTTTAAAGAATGGGGTAGAATTTGGATATGCAGAAGGTTTTGTATATACTAATGATCACAGGTAGTCTATTTATCCATTCAAATTCCCCATATATCGCTATCACTGTTCATTATTATATGTGCTGCTGTCCCCTGCATCATTCCACCTCTTCACCTCCGCCATAAACACTGGCTCTGGGCGGGGTTAAAGAGCTATGATGAATGTAGTCATTTCACGTGGTTGTTGACGCAATCTCAAATTTCTGTTGAGAGTCTTTAAATGAAAAGACCTGTAGAAATCAGATTCTGGAACAAACTTCCAAGTAATTTAACAATCCTTTCGTCAGCACTTACACAGATGATCAGAGAGTCGGTTTCGACGTGGCCCATTAATGAACTTTCTCCAATTCATTTAACAGTGTTATTGGACAATTCTAATTGAAGGTCTTCCTGGTATTAAACCAGAATCTGCCTCTCCATGTATTATACCCATTGGTTCTAGCTATCCCTTCTAACCAAAGCTAAACCCATTTCTATTTTATTGAACATTCTTATATTTGCTGTTCCTCACTTTTTTTCCCTCTTCCCCACACTAATTATTTCTATTCCTTCCAGTCAATTTTCAGTTTCTGAAGAATAAGAGATTTGGAAATCAAAGGGGTATTTCCTCCATCATCAGATTTATGTCTTTCCCTTCCATAATTTTTATCCTCTCGATTCTCAATCTGCTTCCCGGTACTGAATAAAACTGTTCGCTACTTTTTATCTGACAAGACTTTAAAATGAAAAAGACTCACTTGTTCCCACACCAGGCAGCAAATCCCATACCCTTGATTGTCATTTTCAAAAATTCACTTCACTGCTCTGAATAAAAGGTGGTAGCTCACCTTTCAGACTTGATTACCCTGCAGAGCATCCAAGCACGTTTCCATTGGTCTGTGGCACAGTCTGCACTGTTGTGCTCCTCCCTGAGCAGATCTGAGTCTCTGGGACAGCAGAGATGTGCCCCCCATATCAAATTTGCTTACTGTGGAAAATAGAAGAGAATGATTATTTATTCAAACAGTCACTTGTCTTTCTCTGTGTGGCCAAAATGATTTGCTCACTGACTCCCAAATAATTCTTGTCAATTACCACCTCAGATCACTTCGATTTTTAAGTTTTTATTTCTGGAATTTATTTTCTGCTTCCCTCTGTGTCAATTCATTCTTCAGATTTTTAGATTTTTTTTTTATACACACTGTTACAGCCCTACATTTACTTCAGAAATGCCCTTCAACTCTTGTATGTAGGTATCCTTTGAGCTATTGAATAGGAAGACAGACATCTATTACTGATGGAGATGTTCATAAGTGCTTTTCCATTTATTTCTCCAAGTAGACTGAATGTTTCTTAAAATTAATTATTATTTTCTTCACTTTTCCTCCATCCAGCCCCAATCCAGGACCTAATTCAGAACTTCTTGGTCCCTATTGCATGCTTGAAGAAGAAAAAAAACCAAAAAACTAGGAACTTCTTAAAGTATTTAACTTTATTTTTGAATCAAATACATAGAAGATGTAAATAGTTCTATTTATAGTAACAAACATATCTTTGAAGCAAAATTGTGATAAATATGTAAATATAAATATAGACCTAGATAAAATGCTACATGTATATAAATTTAGTATAAAGTTTAAAACCAGAAAACTGAAAAAAGAAGAAAGAAAGAAAGAAAGAAAGCAAGCAAGCAAGAAAGAAAGCAAGCAAGCAAGCAAGCAAGCAAGCAAGCAAGCAAGAAAGAAAGAAAGAAAGAAAGAAAGAAAGAAAGAAAGAAAGAAAGAAAGAAAGAAAGAAATGATGGTCATAATCCTATAAACTAAACCATTTAAAGAGCTGAATCTCTATTCAAATTTTAAGAGAGAACTAGAAACAGGCCTTCATTCTGATGTTTAGTAAATCCTCATTAAGACAGAGTTCTTCCATTTGTTCAGAGAGTCACAATTCCCCCGCCCTTCACAGTTCTCTAAAGCATCATGAAAACACAGCATCTCTTCCTATAAACGCAGAGAGTCGCAAAAAACAGTTTCATGTTACATGGGTGACTGCTAAAGAGACCTTTAGAAATCTTTCTAATTTGTGAGCCCTCAATTTTAGCAGAAGCAGTGAGTGAAACAAGTTGGTCTAACCTTCTTGTGCTACTCAGGTTTCTAGCCGTGTCTGAGCTAGTCTGCTGTCTGGGCGGTCATAAGGAATCCATACAATGTCTGAATATTTATCAAATTGTTTTTATCAAGGTTTCCTTTGATGACTTCGAGCTTCATGGCTCTCAGATCACACCTCCTAGATGAAGCACTGGACTGTGAAATGGCTTATATAGAATCACCCGCTCCCCCTACCCATCTCAAGGAGCCAGGTCTTAGCACTCACCATCCTTAGGCAGGTTCTTAGTGGAGGAAGAAATACACATAAAATGCTTTGTTCCCCTTAAATAAGAGCCTGGTTAGAAATACTGATCTACAGATTTTTTTTTTTTTGGTAGTAACCTCTTTGCATATGTCATAAGCCCAAACCATATGCAGAAGAACAAGTTAAATACACAGTCTTATAACTGGTCTTCACAAAACTGAGCAATATAAAAAGACTCTATAGTTGGAGCCAACCCATTCATGGACATAAAATAACGCTAAACTATTGTGAGATCAGTAACAGTATGAACAAGAAGCACTTGTAGATGAACAATTGCTTGACCAATGGGAGAAAGCTGTCTGCAGCAGCATGAATTCTTAAAGTTTTTCTCTTCCTGACAAATATTGGGTAGCATATGAGGGCTACTTTCTATAGCAGATAGACAAAGACATAAGCTGTTCCCAGACATCTTTATTTGGCGTATTTAACAAGTCTACCCTAGAGGAAAACAGAAGTCTGATATTCCACAGATGAGTAGTGTTATAAATCAGAATGAAGTAGATTTACAGACATTCACCTTGTGAAGACTTTAGATCTTAGATTCTATGTCTGTGAGTCTATTTCTGTTTTGTATTTATGCTTTGTTTGTTTGTTTGTTTGTTTAGATTCCACATATAAGTGATCTCATACGGTATTTTTCTTTCTCTTTCTGGCTTGCTTCACTTAGAATGACCTTCTCCAGGAGCATCCATGTTGCTGCAAATGGCATTATGTTGTTGGTTTTTATGGTTGAGTAGTATTCCATTGTATAAATATACCACATCTTCTTTATCCAGTCATCTGTTGATGGACATTTAGGCTGTTTCCATGTCTTGGCTATTGTAAATAGTGCTGCTACGAACATCGGGGTGCAGGTGTCATCCTGAAGTAGGGTTCATTCTGGATATATGCCCAGGAGCAAGATTCCTGGGTCATATGGTAAGTCTATTCCGAGTCTTTTGAGGAATCTCCATACCGTTTTCCACAGTGGGTGCACCAAACTGCATTCCCACCAGCAGTGAAGGAAGGTTCCCTTTTCTCCACAGCCTCTCCAGCATTTGTCATTTGTGGATTTTTGAATGATGGCCATTCTGACTGATGTGAGGTGATACCTCATTGTAGTTTTGATTTGCATTTCTCTGATAATTAGTGATATTGAGCATGTTTTCATGTGCCTATTGATTATTTGTATGTCTTCCTTGGAGAATTGTTTGTTTAGGTCTTCTGTCCATTTTTGGATTGGGTTGTTTATTTTTTTCTTATTAAGTCATATGAGCTGCTTATATATTCTGGAGATCAAGCCTTTGTCAGTTTCATTGCAAAAATTTTCTCCCATTCTGTAGGTTGTCTTTTTGTTTTACTTATGGTTTCCTTTGCTGTGCAGAAGCTTCTAAGTTTCATTAGGTCCCATTTGTTTATTCTTGCTTTTATTTCTATTGCTTGAGTAGACTCTTCTAGGAGAACATTTTTGAGATGTATGTCAGATCTTATATACCAAATCTTAGTCAATGCAGAACAAACAAGAATCTGATTTCTCATATCATGTCCCATTATAAGGAAGTAACTAGTCTAAGAGTCACCAGCATAAAACCTAGATCAGGATACCCAAGTGGTTTGTCAGATAGAAAACAAGCCTACAAAAGAAAAAGAAAGAAATTAAACGAAGAGTGTAAGGAAGTTTGTCAAATAACAGTAGGACCACATTATAGGCACATAAGTGTTTTAATTATGGTTGGTTAAATACTCATTTTTATGATATTATCTGTATAATAAACTGTATGTGGTACATTAAAGGAGCTTCAATTCTCTTCTACTTGTCTTTTTCATTATCTTTGTATACAGAGTCCCAGGAAAAGAACATCCTTGAGAATTGTTATAGTTCTATATCACAAAAAGAATTCATTGAAATAAGTGGACAAAACTGTCAATTACAAAGTTTTGTTGCATAAATGGGAAGACAGTACAATGGTTCTTTTAACCTCAGTTTCTGCAAAAATTTGTTGTTGGTGTTTAACATAAATTGTACCCAAAGTAGCTAATATAGTGTCTGTTAATAGGAAATATACAATAAAAGTTCGTTCTTTTTTTACTATTAATTTGTGTTGCTTTCCCACTTCATGTTGTCCCCTTGAATGCTATTTGCTCTTTTCCAAATCAGTACGCAATGTTCTTTTCTGGAAATATCTTATAACTTTGGAGTGGGATCCTACCTTTAGATGGGACACAAATTTAATTATCCCTGAAAAGAACTGCCTTCATTCAGGGGCAGCAGAGGGCTTATAAACATCCATGGAATATTTACAGGGAAGTAGACAATAAGTCTAGCATTATCACGCAATCCAGATGTTCCACTGGCATTTATTTAGTCATCTGTCACTTCCCTTAGCCATAACTTGCCCTTAATTTAAGAGGCAATTCTATTCAGAGTTATCTTTTTAAAAAGGTATTTTCTCATCAAAATCTTGAGTCACTTGATATTTTGAGAGTGATGTGTCTACTATGTAGAAATAATATTACAATAGGTAGATAAGTGAATTAAGAAAACCATCAGGATTTAAGAACATCCTGTATTGTATACAAAAATAGAAGAAAATTAGAAGATAAAAAAAAGTGTAGGAAAATAATTGACTGATACCCAGTTTGATCTCCCATCTTTAAATGGCTGCTCCAAGTTCTGCTCCAAAATGGTGTCAGAGCTTTCACTGCTGTCATCAATTGCCATCAGCACTGCCTTTAACTGACATAATCACTGATTGTTACAATTACTGCCCATTAGTATAGAGTAAAATTAGAGTCTCAGTCATATAGAATTGTCCATTATGTCCGTAGAATACACAAAGTTCATCACTTATGATTAACATTACCAGAGTGAATTCAAAAGAAATTATAAAAGACCTGTCACTTTATAATGCCACCAGATGTGAATATCAGAAATGAAGTACAAACTGTCAAAACTCAGCGTTCTGCTATGGAACACCCATATTTATATGTAAAAGTATGGAGAATTAGAGAAACAATGTGTTTAATGGATAGGAACTTTGAGGGACCGATACACAAGGTATATTTTTTAATAACAAAATAAAGCATGAAATACATTTGATGTAGTTAGTCCCCTTTATGAAATTCTCCCCTTATCTTTTGTTTTGTTTTTGCTTTTCTTTATCTTAGAAGCCCAAAGAGGTGCCAAAGCATTGGTGAAAAAGGCCAAAGTGAATGTACATTTAACCCCTGACTTTATAACAGAAACTGGCTGTTTGTAATTTTCTTGTGATAGTGATTATTGACATTCAATTTTAATTGAACACAATTTAAATAGGGGGCTCAGGAGTTAATAAAAACTGTGTTATGCCTGGAGCTCCAGGCTCCATCGTGGATCATGCAGTGACCTTAAGTTTGGGATATGCTAGGATGGTGGAACAGAAGGACAGGAGGGTGAGTCATCTGTAACTGTGGAGCTACCATTCAAGTGTTGTAATGCCTATCAAATACAAATTATATGATCAAAAAATACTGGAAATATTCAGTAAAAGAAAAAACATTTCCACTTTGTAGACATCAGTAGCTATGAAATATTTATGTTTCAACTAGGTGGCACCAACCTTATATATATTTCAAATATATTAATAAAATCTTAGTTATAAAATTATAAGCCTATATGTGTTAGTAATAACAAAGGTATCCATCCCACCCCCAGAAGTACCTACTTTTAACTGTTACATGTCTATATCTTCAGATGTTTTTCTATACATATAAAAATGAATCAAAACAAAAATCAAAAGGCAGAGATTGACAGAACAGATTTTTTAAAAACCATAATTCAACTATCTATGTCTACAAGATACACACTTCAGATTCAAAAAGAATAGTAAAAGAATGTAAGAATATATAACATGAAAGCATTAACAAAAAACAGCTGGAGTGACTGTACTAATATCACACAAAATAGATTTTAAAATGAAAATTGTTACTAGAGACAATGAAGGATAGTTTATAATGATATGAAAGTTAATTCATCAGGAAGGTAGAATAATTATAAACATACGCATATCTAACAACAGAGCTCAACCTTCTACTCAACATTGTACTGAGATTCTAAGATATAGGCTAAATAATCAAATAAATCAATGTCATCTGTATTGGAAAGAAAGAGGTAAACTACAGTTATTCACGGATGACATAATATATGTAGAAAAGCATAATAATTAAGGATTCCACAAAACACTCTATTAGAATTAATAAATGATTTTCCTAATGTGGTGGGATATAAGAGCAACCTATAAAAATCAGTTGTATTTCTGAAATGAGCAATAAGGATTCAAAAATAAAACTAAGAAAAGAATTTCATTTATGATAACATTAGAAACAATAAAATGCTCAGTAATAACTTTAGGAAAAGAAATGCAACACTTGTACATTGAAAACTAAAAAACATTTTATAATAAATTAAGAAGGACTTAAATAAATGGAAAAATAACTTATATTTATGAGCTACTCTTAAGATGGCAGTACTCCCAAAATTGATTTACAGATTCAGTGAAATCCTTCTCAAAAGCCTAGATTTCTTTCTGCAGACTTTGATAGGCTGATGCTAAAATTCATATGGAAATACAAAGGACCTAGTATAGCCAAAACAATCAAGAAGAAGAAACAAAGAAAGATATCCATGGTGGGTGTCTACCTTGAAAAATATGGATGAGAAATTATCATCCATGATAATAGATAACCAAAAATGATATATTCATACTGTGGAATATTATTCAGCAATAAAAAAGAACTGAAGTACTAATATATGCTACATGTATTAACCTTGAAGATATCAAGCTGAATAAAAAAAGCCAGTCATAAAGACTTCATATGGTATTACATTTATGCAAAATATCTAGAACATGCAGTCCATAAATACAGAAATAAATTTATGTTTACTTGTGACTGGGGAAGGGAAGGTGATGAAGAAATAGAGAATGACTGCTAATGTGTACATGGTTCTTTTGGGGAGTACTGAAAATATTCCAAAATTAAATTTTGATAATGCTTACACAGCTCTGTGAATATATACCAAAAACCATTAAACAGTTGATTTTAACTAGGAAAAATTTATGGTATGTAAAATATAAAATATGTATCAATAAAGCTGTTAAGCAAAAAAGAAAGAAAGAAAGAAAGAAAGAAAGAAAGAAAGAAAGAAAGAAAGAAAGAAAGAAAGAAAGAAAGAAAAGGGAAGTGCCATCAATTCAATAAGGAAATTTTTTGTAAAAACCTAAGGGTACAAATAAAGAAATATTTGCTTATAAAGAAATAATTGCTTATAACTATAAAAGAGATGATTGGCTAACTTTATGATTAAAAATATGTTAAAATAAAATGCCATTTTTTATTTATTTTTGCAAGGATTAAAAAATTTGGTAATGTCATTTTACATAGTAGTGAGGATGTAAACTGGAGCCAACACTATGGAAGGCAATTTGAACGGAAAAGTAAGATGTTGATACAGGCATAGGAATAAAAATATCTGAACATTTGAAAATGTGTATGTATATTAACCCACCGCTCTTTTTTCAGAACTTTATTCTAAGTATCTATAAATAGATAAATATACAAGTGTGTTTAAATCTCTATTGTTTGGCATAGTGAAAAATAGAAATGTAAATATTGACAAATAGTGTACATCATATTTATTCATAGAATTAACTATACTATGCAGTCATTACATATAAAAGATCTATAATAATATAAAATATAATGTAAAAATCATGAGAAAGTCAAGTTGCAGTAGAGTGGTATATAATATCATTTGAAATATAAAGTAAATGTATTATCTGTAAGAATATACAAATATCTCTCTAGGTATTGAAAATACCAATTATGATTTTTAAAAGTTTATTCTGTCCATCTCTGCCTTTTGATTTATGTTTTGATTCCTTAACATGTAGTATAATTATTCATAAGTTAGGATTTACATCCACCATTTTCCAATATATCTTTTATCCTTTTTGCTGCTCTGTTCCTCAGTTCCTATCTTTGTGTGTGTGTGTGTTGTGAGTGTGTGTGTTGTGCTGATTCTAGCATAACTGTAGTGGTTTGATTAGCATCTGTCAAAAATTCACATCCACCTGGAACATGGAAGTGTGACCTGATATGGTAATAGGATCTTGACAGATGTAACTAAGGCAGGAATCAAGGTAAGATTCTACTGGATTAGTGATCAGTAAGAAGACCATGTGAAGATGGAGGTGGAAATTAGAGTTACACTGCTACTTGCTAAGGGAACATCAGGAGCCACCAGGAGGTGGAAGAAAAGGAAGGATTTTCCTCTAGAATCTTCAGAGGAGGTGTGAGTCTGCCAATGTCTTGATTTTGGACATTTGGAGTCCTGAACTGTGATAAAATAAATCTCTTATTTTAAGACACTCAGTTTATAACTATTTGTTATTAAAGCCCTAGGAAACTAATATAGTACCTTTTTAAATGTCTTATTGTCGCTTTTATTATATATATATATTTTTTTTCCCTAGTAATAGCCCCTGGAATGACAATTGGCATTTTAACTTAACAAAAAATCTAGTTCAGATTAATTCTAATAATTTAAATAGTATACAAAATATTTGTTCCAATATATCTCCGTCTCTTCCCTTTTCTCTGTGTTACTGATGTCATATAAATTACATTTGTATAATTTATCAGCCCATCAGCACACTTTTATAATTATTGTTTTGTGTAGTTACCTTTTAAAACAGGTAAGAGAAGAAAGTGTAACAGCAAAAATGCTTTTTACCTTCTTTCATAATACATATTTTTACATATAACTCTTATTCATGTGGCTCTTTCAAATGGCTAGTTAGTTAATCCATTTTTTGAAAAATGATGAATCCATTTTCGTCCATTTATTTGAAAAGTAACTTTTTTCTTACTATATTTTTCATATGAGCTAACAGCTAACCCTTGAACAACATGGGTTTGGATTGCCCAGGTCCACTTAAATGCCAATTATTTTCCCAGTAAATGTGTACTATACAGTACCACACAATTCCCAGTGGGTTAAAATCACAGATGAACTGGGAATACACAGGGCCAACTATAAAGTTACATGCCAATATTTGACTGTGCAGGAAGTCAGCATCCCTTCCCCCCATGTTGTTCAGAGTCATCTGTATTTATCTTTGTCCCAACAATCTGATGTTTTCTGTACTAAAGATGTGCTTTTTAAATTACTGTACCTTAAAATGATTTTTAGTGTCTGATAGGAATAATTCATCATATATAATCTTTATTTTCACATTTTTAAAAGCTATTCTAGCATTTTCCCCAGATGAACATTAGAATCATTTTGACAAGTTAAAAAAAAAATCCTGTTAATGGTTTGATAAGGTTCATACTGAATTGATAGATAAACTTTGGGAAAATCAACATTGTTCAAAAGCAAGTATTCCTACCCAAGAAAAAGATGCTGCTTTCCAAAGTGTACACTTTTTATGCTCCTCACTAGTGTTACCTTTTCTTCACACAAGTATTTCGCATTTTTTAATTTACTTGGCTGTACTTTCCTCTTTTTGTAAATGGGGTCTTCTATCTCATTATCTTTTTTACATTGTTATTTTTGTAATCACATAGTCTTCATTTTCTTTGACCTTAAAGGGCTTCTTGTTCCTTTAAAGTTTAAATGAAAATGCTTGAGCTTTCATGTGACATAATAGTAACATGCTAACTGCTTCTTCCCCATATGCACACATTTTCTGGTATATTTGAAAAGAAGATGCTTTTTCGTATTAGCTCCTGAGTAAGGTCTACTGTGCATCTCCTTCCTTGCGTATCATGAAGACTCTGCTCATTTTTATGCTTCTCATGCTTAAAATCCTGCAACTATCACCCTTTTTGCTTCTTTCTTTATCACAACACTGAATCAGTGCTGCTAATTATACAGGTTTTATTGAAGAATTGTGGTGAACTGTAGGCAGCTAGAGTTCAGACATAAAAATCACTTTAATTTTAATTTCAGATAGACTTCCTATAAATTCTGTGGATCAGAATATCTGAGTTTAAAAACTGGCTTCATCAATTATTATCTGTGGTAAGTTAAATAATCATGGTGATAGACTCTTGCCTTGTCACTGTCCTCAATGGGACTATTTCTACTGTGTTACCACTAAACATGATGATGGCTTTTGGTTTGGTATATTATCAAGGGTAGTGTGTGTGTGTGTGTGTGTGTGTGTTTTTGGTGGCCTAGTTCTTCTGCTCTGATGTTGATGGAATTCTTTCTTGGTCCTTGAATTCTGAAATTCAATAACTTCCCCTTAAATTGTGTTGCTCTTGAAATTTTCAACTATGTCTCGTTATTTATCTAACTTATGTCCCTTTGATCTATAATTTCAGTTCTCTATTCCAGGAAAACAACATTTTATTATATCTTTCAATATTTTACTTTTCCATTTGCTTTATTCTCTTCTTCAGGAATACCAACTCTACAAATATTAGATTTCTGTTTTCCCTCTTGTCATAATGTCATCTCATGGCTTTTTGCTCTTTTTTATTTTGTTTTATATTATTTTTCCAAGCCATATTTCACACATTCACTCTGTTTTTAAGCAGCACTATTCTAATTGTGAATACTTCTAATATGTTTTTATTTCCAAAATAAAATACATATATATCTTGAGCTCAGCCATGTCACTTTTTAAATTTTTTTAAAAAATTTTTAATTGTTTTTTTTTTTTTAATTTTTGGAGGGGTTGGGTTTTTAGCAAGGAGGTAATTCGGTTTATTTATTTATTTTAATGGCGGTACCAGGGATTGAACCCCCTCATGCATGTTAGCCATGGACTCTATCACCGACCTATAGCCTCCCCCGCCATCCATGTCACTTTTTAACAACTTTAATTGTTTATTCCATTATTTTTCACTTGCGTGCTTACATTTGTTCTCTGAATGAGATAATATTCTCTATAATTCATCGGCATAAAAGAAATTCATATATTTTCTCATATAATTATTTTCGTAAAATGTCTCTTTAACACGTTTATTATGTTTTTTTCTTGTTTGAAATACTTTCTTTGTATAGGAAAAATATTGGATTTGTTTTGCATATTAATTCTCTCTAAAAGGGAGAATTCCATCTAGTTCCACTAATAAAGATGAGTTGAGGAAATGAGCCTGGGAAGTCAGCATCTCTTTGATTAAAGTTGCTGCCTGAAAATACTCCATCAAATTTGCTGCATCTTTCAACCTGGGTGAACGAGTCTCCTGAACGTGGCAAGTTTACTTCTTGAGATAATAAATTAGCCCGTTAAGAAGACTGCATGACACAGTAAAGTTTTTGTTTATTTTGTTTGTTTTATTAGCTTTTGTAAATCTCTGCTCATTTGACCCTTGTCAGCAACTTCGGAGTTGTTTCCAGTGCAGCTCTCTCTTTCTTAATGTTCTACCCACTATGTTTTCTGTGGGGAGGAGGGGGGGAATAAATTTGGCACACCTGGGAAAATCCTTTCACTACTAGCCTTCCACTCTGTTCTTCGCTGGGTGGAACTGGGTAGCTCTGAGAATGCCTTGTATGTCTTTTGTACCCACCTTCCTTACCCGCACATACGCCTATCTCTCCTTACTCCAAGGGAATCATCATTTCTTGTCTCTTTCAAGACTCTAACTTGAAATGACTGAGATCTGGAGCAGTACGTGCTATTTCACAATGTGTCTTAATTGTATAATTTTCACTCTATTTTGGCATATATTCTTCTTAGCTTCTTGGAAAGTGGAATTTTTCTCCTTTTTTTTAAAAAAAAAAGTTTTGATTTTTATGGAGCCCGTTTCAGGGAGTGGTATGAAATAAACATTTCACTCAGCCATCTTTTACCAGGAGTGTTAAAAATAAGACATTTTAACAAAATATTACATGGAAATAAAGTCATTCTTCTATTACCTAGATTGTCAAGCAAAAATTGAGGTATATTTTGGAATGTATTTTAAATGAGAAATGTTTAGAGTGTTCAGTTTTATTTGAGAGAAGGAACTTCTCAAAAGACAATCCTACACGGACAGGATCCTTCCTTCTCCCTCTGTTAAAAACATAGTGCTTGAGAGCTGGAATAGATCTCACCTTGTAACATGGCTGTGATGAGAAGCCTGGGGTTATTATAAAATATACACATACCCACAGTTCGCCTTTGATTCTCTGAGTTCCAGCCTTATCAAAAAGCAAATCCCAAGATTTTCAGAGCATCGACCTGCTTTGCAATTTGATAAATTTGCCATTGTGGGAGTTAAATCTCCCAGGCTTGGTTTGTGATAGGTCTTCATTTCTTGACTTTTGTATGGTTTGGCCACTGCTAAATTTCACCAGGTTTTCCTGGGGGAAGTCAGGCCTTAAATTCCTTATAACCTTCTGCTCTTCTGTCAGCTAGTCCTCTTCATTCAATATTCATCCGTGACATTGTTTAGGAAGGGCCAGCAGTCCGAGTCTTTATCTGTTTGACCCAAGCCAGGGAGTTGTCAGATCAGAGAAAGCAGCCACAGCCTCTTGCCACTGCTCCGGTCATAAGCCTATAGTTCAGGCTTCTCTTTGCAAAGGATCATCAACACCAACATGTTGTTTCCAGGGTCATAAATTTGCAATGTGATGAGACATAACCAGATGTTGCCAAACGTGAACTGACTCATAAAGCAGCCGCTCTCCTGCTCTGTCTTGCTTCCCAACTCATCGAAGCTGGTGGTCCATTTAGTTCTTCCTACTCAGCTGAGGGGCTTGGTTGTCCAGATTGAAGTCAGTCATTTACTGGAGCAATTATATTTTTCAAGCTGAATAATGGAGTAGTCATTATCACCTACTCCACAGATATCTTTCTGTGACTTAATGTTCCTGTGTGGAGTTCGTTGCCATTCTTTGGGAACACTTTGTGTTGTGTTGTGTCATGATGTTGTTCCCATATAAAGTAATGGGAGAAAATGGCATGTCGGTCTATAGTCCCTACTCCCACCCCAAGATAGATGGTCTGATTTTTATATATGATTCCAATTCTTTCAAACTTATTAGGACATATTTTATGCTTTTAGGATACAGTCAATTGTAATAAATGTTCCAAAGTGTAGTTCTATAAATAACAAAGCTGTAAGACCCTTTGGGCTTTCGCACACTCTCTTTGTCTTAAATTCAAACAACTGAGGCCATGGAAGGTAAGCAAACTCTCCAAGATTATACAGTCTGTTATTTAAACCCAAGGCTCCAGCCTCCTGTTTGGGTACATTCTTGGACTTCTTCAGGAAAACAAGAATAGAATAGAATAGAACAGAACAGAACAGAACAGAGCAGATTGTAATGTAAATACATAATCATAATCTCAGCCCTTTAGATTTGAAGCCAGGTTAAATTTAAAGTAAAATTCAATGGAAATAAAAACAGATTTTAAAAATCAGATGTTGTAGTCTTTCATGATAGATCATTCCTTTTCTGAATTCCAGTTTTCTCTTTTATATAACTTGGGTGATGGTAACAATGCATTACTCCATCATAACGTTGTTGGCAGGGAATATTGACTGAGGGAGCTCATAAAGTGTTCTTTGAATTGTCCTGTGAAAAGATCCACAGTGGAATCTCGTTTATAATCTTAGGTCTCAAGTTTTTTTCTTTCTTGTTTGGTCTTGATGAGGGTTGTTTTGTTAACTGATAACGTGGAAAAACTGGCTCTTCTTTTATGACCCTCAGAGCCAGAGACACAGGAGAAATACAGCTAACAGGAGAATCAAGCATCTTTAAGTGCATTAAGGATGCGATAAGCCACTTCGATTTTTCAGGGAGAAAAAAATGCTACCAAATGTTTACATGTGCTGTTTTTGTTGTTGTTTTATTTTATATTGTCTGTGTTATTCTTAAGGGATTTTAATTTCCTCAAGTATGTTTTCTTCAGATAAAGCATTGAGTTTTGAAGTTACTTTCTTTTCAGTTTGAAATCTAAAAATTCTCTTTATTCTGTAAGTTTAGTTCTCTTAATACCTGAAGAAATTGGAGTCAAATTTTGTATTCCAGGCATCATTCTTACCAGTTCAGCACAAAGTAAAAATACTACCTTTTTGTATGTTTGTTTCAATGACTACAAACAACCTTAAAAATCATTTAGGAGACTGACTTTCTGTGCATCTGATTTCTTAAGAATTTGGGTGTCTACACCCATCTGGAGCAATTTTGATTTAACGTATTGAGGATTTGGGTCCAGGCATTGGTAGTTTTCAAAAACTCATGAGTGATTATATGTGTATCCAGTGAAGAAAGTCATTATTATAGTACAATCCTTCATTGATAAAATAGTAAAGAAATTCAACTTCATTAAGGTTCTGTGACTTCTCAAAGCAGTGACTAAACCAACTGCAGAAACTGTCATTTGTCCTATCTTTTCATCCCTCCAAAAGACAGCACCGAACAAGCCTGCAGCACTTCCCAGCGATTTCCCAGTGCCTTGCACAATATCAAGTATGTCAAATGGACTCAATAAAAACGCTTGCTAGATGTTGAATGAATAAGTAATTGAGTGAATGTCAGATGGCTCCCTGTGTCTCATTCTGTAACTTCAAAGAAATAATAAGGATAATTGTTGCTGAGCATTCAGACAAGAAGAGTGTTGGGCTTCTACCAACCAGGGATATTGTCATATTTTGAGGTCATAGAAGAATTTCCAGTTTGCTTAAGAGGCAGAAAGAGAGAAACTGACAGTGAAGGGAGGTCTCCACCACATTGAGCGGGGTGCTCCAGAGAAGAGACTTGTGAATACTTTAGATCCCAGAAGAGATGCCGTTACAGGTTCCACAACCAAACATGTAAGTGCAGGGAAATGTATCAATCTGAACATCAAGAATTCAAAAAAGGAGGCACCTCAGGCTCCCAGGGACCGAGGCCTGTCTATTGAGACCGCTAATCCAAGTGAGTTTGGGTTAAAAGGGGTTAACAGCCCTCTGCTGTAACACATGATCGGTCTTTATGAGGTTGAAGCTCGTGTCTGTTTGAGGCCTGCAGACGATGCTAAAGAGCCAATAATGACAGCAATTCGAAGCAATCTAATTATGCAAACGGGAGGCTAAACAATTTCATCATCCTTAAATTAGATTGTCCTAATGAGATAAAGACACCAATTAATCCTGAATTAATTTCAATAGCCTATTTCAGGCAAACACTTTAATATGCAAATGTAAATGAGAAACAAAGCCTACTGTAGAATGCCAGAGTTCAGAACCTCTCTCTTCAGCAGCTGCAGCGGGTGTAAATAGTGCCTAATGAGTTTGCACGGAAAGATACAACCAGTTGAAAATTTTAGACTTCATAAAACACAGCCCGGTGCCTCAGGTATCCTGGATGTGGTCTGGAGCCAGCTAGGAAAGGAGGGGGAGTTTTGCCAGGGAATGTTGTAGTGTTGTAGGTGTACACAGCTGAGTCATAAACACCTTTAACTAAACAAAAACTGGGCAGTCCTCCCAACTCAGAAGTCAGCCATGCGTGTATGTGTATGTGCACGTGTGTGTATCTGTGTGTGCATGCATGTTTGTCTGTACATATGTGAGTGTGCATCTGGGTGTATATGCATGTGTCTGTGTCTGTGTGTGGCAGAGGGGAGGCAGGAAGTGGAAATGATGAAGTCAGAGGAGCGACATGGAGACACCTTAATGAGTTGATATTTGGAGAGCCAAGTTGTCATAACACACACCTGGACAGAGGTCTCTTCTGGACATAAAGTTGATTTTAATTAGTGACCACTTAATCATTCTAAATTAGCCATTCTCAACCCATTTAATATTTCAAATAATTAATTTCCTAAACAAGACATGGGAACAGATTCAAAATCTTAGGTGCCTATGCCGAATCCAAAGATCTGTGATTTTAATGATATTTGGCTGAAGGGCTCTTCAGTGAGCTAATTCCTTTTATAACTGGAAAAACTGCCCCACAGGTAATAACCTGAGTAATGATCTCTTCTGTCCAGAACAGAAAGTGATAGCTGAGATTGGGAGTGAATCCCAACTGCAGTAGAGAGAGAAAATATACTCTTCAAGTATTTGCTAAACTGAGTGACCTGAATGATGTCATATGCATAATAGGTGTTCAATAAATATTTATGGAATAGAAACAAATTAACCTGTAATCAGAGATCTGGGGCGCCATTTGCAAAGAAGAGTATGGTAGACATATTTTGGTGGGTGAGTCTCCATTTTCAGAAAGTGGACCACTCTTCTGTCAAGATCTTCTGGTTATAAAGGATGCACCGTAAGTTTACAAAGCGTGACCATTCCCATCAGAAATTCCTCTTACTCAGTCTTAACAAGGCAGATATTGCCCCTTGAGGACTCAGAATTGGGCCTAAGGAACTAGAATGATACTTTCCCAGTACCTTGATCTCTTATGTGCAAATTTGATATTAATAGAGGGAAAGTACCTCCTGCCAGGTAGAAGGAATGTGCCATCGTGGTTAAAAGTATTAGTCTTGGAGTCAGAACGGCCTATATTCCAGGCTTTCCTTTTATCAATTAAGAGTTTGAGAAAGTTGCTTAACCTCTGTGAGCTTGACTCTCTTCATCTGTACATTGGAGTTATCTCATTAGGTGGTAGTGGGCATTAAATTAGCTACTATGTAAATGAAGCACCGAGCAGGTGCTTAATAATTGTTAGCTAACAACAATACTATTTGTGGTTATTAGAGAAAGATAATCTACAAAGAAAGACCTGCAGGTGAAGTTGAAATGAGAAACAAGAAGAAAATCCTCATGGCTTCCCCATTTCTAGAAACATTCTGGCTTTTGTTTTCCTATGGCCAGCCTTCTGTAGTCTTCTAATTCACACCCCGATCTCATCTCTTTTCTTCTTATGTTTGATGGCTTCTAACTGAAACAAAGATATGTAAAAATGTATCAGCCTCAGTGGAAGTTCTGGCTGACTGTCCAAGCCAGGAGATGCTTCACACAAGTCAACTTCTCAGTGTTCTACACTAGTTAGTGTGTAACTAACTAAAAGGATCATTCAAAATACCCTTAACCACTCAGGTTTTTTCTGAACTGCCAAACTATTTTTCTCCTTGTGATTTCTTTCAGGCCCCTCAGGTATAAAATCTAAAACCTTTTTAAAACCTTTTTAAACTTTAGAGTCAACTTTAGTTGGAGTGACTGTATTTTACCACAAAAATTGAAACATGTGGTCTGACAGTGGGAGTATACTTAATGGGGGACAACAGGACAAGCTATTTGGTATTAGAGCTGTCCTGAAAAATCTGAGACATCGGGTTCCTTATTTCTACATCCTTTGCTACACTGTTTACATCTGCTTCACTCTACGCTACACTCTGGTTTTGTGATGAAAGGTGTAGCATTCCTCTGCCATATTCCAGTCTTTTGGGAGTCAAAGTATAGGGGCTCTGAAGAAAGCCTCTCCAAAATCTTTTATCCGGTTTATTTTATTGATCTTTTAAAGGATAAAAAAAAAGAATTGTAGATTACCTGGATTATAGGTATTTCCCTTGTAAATTTTACATGGAGTTGGCAGGGGGTAAGGGTCGTTCCCACAAGGACTTTGATACCCTGTTTCTATTATATTGGTCTTTGGAGCAAAGTTGACTTACGAATTCTATCTTAACATTCTATTACATTTAACAAAGCATGTTAAGGCTATTTCTGAGAGCTATTTTTTTTTTTTGCCAGGTCATGAAGCTAGGTATCCAGGATTCAAAAATACATTTAAAAAGTCATCAAGAGTTTCAGGATCTAATGGAGGAGAAGAACCCTACTTACAATTTCACTGGCAAAACAGTGTGATGTGTGTGATAAAGCAGGTATGTAGCAGGGCAACGTCAACACGACAGAGGGGATAAGACACTCTGCTTGGGAGGGACTGGGAAGGCTTCTTTAGGAAAAAGTTTTAGTTTGTCAGTCTAGACAAAATATTTTATGACTTCTAGGTATAAAAAAATGAGGTCATATATGGTTAAAAGTTCAATCAGACAATAAACGTAATCAATGGGTAAGTAAAGCTGATTACTAGTTGATATTTCTGACCTTTTCCATAATCCCATGGAAAATATATAACTCAAGATAGTAGTGTGGTATCACTGGTCTTTTTTCTGCTTAGTGGTCCAGTAGGAAGACTGCCTTCACGTTGCATTTGATGAAGCTGGAAGTGCAGTGATGAGTAGAGGCTGAATGCCGTCTACCAACAGGCATTCCACATATTTAAAAAAGAAGTTTGCTGCACTAGAAAATAGAGTATGTGTGTGAACAGTACACTACTTACTTCAGTTCTTGTGTATGATACCCTAAGGATAATATCATGATCGAGATGGCACCCTGACTGCCCTCCTTTTAGCAAGTTAATTGATTAACTCTATGTGTAGTTCTCCTATACGTCGAACACTAGAACAAACTTATGCTGTTGGTAAAATTAAAAATATGAAAGAAATTTGTCAAATTTAAAACACTACACAAGCGCCCGTCATTTCTTTTCTACACAACAACAAGCAAATGTAATCGTTGTTTCTCTAGAAAAGAGACAAGGTTCCAGGACTTACAATTTACTGTTAAAAGAGGGTCAAACCATAATCTATTTCCTTTCATACATACAATTCACGGCCCCTGCCTCGATTCAATTGCACATTAAATGGACCCTCCAGAGCTTTAACGGAATGCCAGTCATATTTTAAGCACTAGTGTAACATGCTATTCACAGACCACTGTTGTGAGATTAAGTGGGATAGAGTTATGGTAACAGATCGGCCCGTCCTGGTCAGCAGACTAGATAGACTGCTGTTTGATAAACCTAATAAAACTGTAGTGCTTACTGACATCGCTGCCCTACTGGGTGAAGTGGCCTGAGATTGTCTGTCCTCTGGCATCAAAGCTGAACTCAAGGTGGAAAGGAGCCTAGTGAAGCCAGCTGTCTCAGCTGCGGGGGTGGCTCTGAGCCCTCGATTTGACAGTGTCACTGGTCTTCATTCTGAAGATAAGGAGAGCTTCTTGATAAGTGTCCTGTGTTAATGGGAGCAATTTGTGGCTTCCATTCCTCTCTGAACTTATGTTGTGTTGGTCTTGGCAGGACATTACAGAGCAGGGTATGGATGGGTCACTGAAATTTCAACCCACTCAAAGCACAGGTCATACTATGACGGTTGGAAACACCACTCAGAGATGTCTTGGCTAGCATATTATTACTGCTTTTTTACATTAAGAAAGAATGCTACATTAAGAAAGTATACTAAATTAGCACTTCAGAGCTAAAATAGAAGATATTTATTTATTGATACATTTGTCAAGCTGTGAAAAGTAAACAGCACTTGAACAAATGTCAGATTAAATAACTCAGTGATTTCAGGCCAAAAAGAAAATTTTATCTCTCTAATACTCAAACTTGTTCTTTTTCTTCTCCATATCACTAAATGGCACCATTGTCTAATCAGTTTCTCAATCCCAAACCCTACGTACCATCTTTGATACTAATCCCCTGGGCTCCCATGTCATATCTATTCAAGTCCTCGGTGCTCTACTTTCCAAAATGCTATCTATCACTTACTGGGATGGTGAGAGAAATTTAGGGGATCCCAGTGAGTAAGAAGTCCATTTCTACCATTATTTCTTACCTGAGGTTATGAGATAGCCTCTTAACTTGGTCTTACACCCTATCCTTTGTTTGTTTCTTTGTTTAACATAGCAGGCACAGTCATCTTAAACACATTGACCAGAAGATGTTTAAAATCCTCCAAAGATAAAGCCCACATTTACTCCCGGCACCAAGATGACAGTGAGTATGGCGGTGGGTTGAGGAGAAGCACTTGCAAGCCGTGTTCACATTTCTAGATCATTTAAACAAAGGGAGAAGTTTGAATTCATCCTTTTGGTGGTACAATTTTAAAATCTGGACTACAAAACTGCTTTGTTTTAAAATCTCCCCCATTGCAGAATATACACTCTAAGAATAGTTGTGCCAAAGAAGCTGAGAGTAAAAGTTCTATTTCCCCTGATCCTACTTTGCACGTATAGACCCTCCCATTTGCCCTCTTATCTCCGCTGGCTATGTTCTCTATTTAAACAATGTGGGGTTTTTTTTACGCACATATATGCTTGTATTTCTTTGTCAGTTAATAGAAAAATCCAAAGTAAAAGTCATTCTTTTGTGTTGGGAGGAGAAAACCATACACCAAAGACTCAAATGATTGACTACTTAGTGTATGTCAGGATATATTTTAAGAACTTCATAATAACCCTATCATATAGGTGCTTTTATTTTTTTTTTTCCAATTTTTATAGATAAAACAACAAAAACCACAACAACTAATGAACTAAGATATTAAGTATCTTGTCCAAAGTCATACAGTCACACCCAATGGTCTTGCTCTAGACCCCTCTCACTGCCCTATATGACCTGAATCTATGAAAGACTGGCAGAGAACATGAGGGTAGAAGGGAGATGTTTGAGGAGAGAACTGAGCCGAGGAGAATTGGAAAGGACAATCAGCACCAAGCTACACAAAAATATTTTGGTCCACTCTCAGTGTACTGTTTTGTTCATACTGTACTATACATTTTGAGCTATTTTTATTTTGATGTAATTTTAAACATTGAGAACAGGAGCAAAGTGGCAAGATTAGTACAAGGAATTTCTGTATACCCTTTAAAGAGATTAACTGGTTATTTACAATATGAACAATTTGCTTTATCATTATCTGTCTATCTATCTATCTATCTGTCTGTCTGTCTGTCTACCTATCTATCTATTTATCTAGCTAACTATCTAATCTCTTTTTCTGAAACATTTAAGAATACACTGAAAACAACCTGCTTCTTTGCCCCTAAATGCTTCAGTGTGCATTTCCTAACAATATGGACAGTGCCCTATATAACCATAGAACAATGATGAAAATTAGGAAATTTAACACTTGCATATTGTTATCTAACCCACCATCCATGTTCATGTTTAATCAACTATCATCTTTAGAAATATTTTAAGGGAGAGACTCCAGGATCCAATGCAAGAATAAGTATTTATGTAGTTGTCATGTCTTTGTTGTCTCCTCTAATATGGAATGGTCTCTCAGTCTTTTTTGTTTTTATTGGTTTTTACATTTAAAGACCATCTTTGTAGAGCATATCTCATTGGGGTTATTCTGAAGTTTCTTCATGGTAAAATTCCTGCACTTTCTGAAAAATGCTGTGCTGTTTTTCTCAGCACATATCAAGAGGCAGATGATGTCAGTTTGTCCCAATACTGCAAACTTGACATCTGGTTAAGATGGAGTCCACCAGATGTGTCCGTGATACAGTTAGAGTTTTCTCTCTATAATTAATAAAATAGTTGAGAGGTACTTTGGGACAGCCTAATATCCTGCTCCTCATGAAACTTTACCCATTAGTTACAGCTACTGATTATTTCATTCCTTTTATATTTGTTAGCTGACATTCTACTGTAAGAAAAATATTTCCCTTTCTCCCTCTCTTTCCTTCCTTCCTTCCTTCTTTCTTCCTTTCCTTCTTTCCTATCGTTTCCTTCAACTAGCCTTTAAAATTTTGTAGTGTCTCTGAGGTCCAGTTCTGGATACTGATCACGTTCCACACACATACCTTGGATGACCTCATCTACTTTCACGATTTGATTGTATGACGACTTACAAATTCGTATCTCCAGCCTAGATCTCCCTGATACGCTTCAGAACTCTATGAGCCACCAGACACTTTCATGTAAATGTTCCACAGACATCTCAGTTTCCACAGTTACAAAATTTAATTCATTGTCTTTTCCCAAACACCTGTTTCTCCTCTTAGGTCTTTTCTCAAAGAAAACATCACTACACATCCAATCACAGAAATCGGAAACCTGGAATTCATCATAGACTTCTCCCTCCCTCCCATTCATTCAAACCCCAAATGCAATTAGTCGCCAACATCTGCAATTCTGCCAGGTGAATGTCTCTCCAATCTGACACTACTTCTCCATTTGTAATATGGAGACCTGAGTTCAGGCTCTCAAAATACCTTTCCTAGATTGCTGTTTTATTCTAATGGCTTTTTCAACTTCCAGTTTTTGCTGCTTAGGACCCATTCTCTATGTTTCTACCAGAGTGATCTTTTTAGAATGCTTATCTCTGTTCATGTCACTCCTCTGCTTAAAAATTGTTCAGTGGTTCCCATAGTTTTCCGGATAATGTTCCAATTCTTTAGCACAGCATCCAGGCAGAGTTCCTGTACAGGTTAGTTCCATCCTCCCTCTCTGCGCTCATCCCCTATACATTTTCAACTAATGTCTTCTGCTCCGGTCCTTCAGAACTCTGTGGCTGTGTGTTTTATGACTCAGGAGCTTTGCACATGCCCCAGTGTCCCCTCATCTGGGGAGGTTTTCTCATCTTCCTAATTCCCTACTTATTTAGATAACACAGCCCTACTTCTCTGGTCTCACATATCACCCCAAGCATACTTTGATGTGTCTCTCACTACAGTGAATTACCTTTCTTAGTTGATTTCTCCTTCTATGCCAAGAGACTGAAACCCCTAAGTGTAAGGATAGTGTCTTCTCTGGGTTTGTATCCCCAGTGCCTAGCATGATACATGGGAAAAAGTCGATAAGCAATAAATTCCAACCAATGAATGAAGATGCAAATATGAATAGATGCTAACTAGATGAAATTAAAGTGTATTGGTCCATAGGGGTTGAGATTGATGACTAACACTATTCACAGGATGTGAAAAATAGAAGGATGACCCAGAGAAATAAACATGGTACTGTGCCCAGGATCTTACCAGTAGGCCTAGTCAAAACTGCGCATTAGAAAATATTGAGAAAGCTAAAACATGGCATCCAAGTAGAGCTAGGAAGCCTGGAAAAGACTGAGTTTTAGAATATTTGGACAGGATCATATGTTGATTGTTTAAGAAATACATAAAAACAGGAATAATGACATGAAGACAAATGCAAAACCAGAAGAATGGTCTTAGTAGGGAAGGAGAGCTGGACAGATAGATTCACTGCTAGCCTAAGAATTTTATCTAATCTAAACTATGAGGAACCCACGCAGAGCAGGAGCAGATATGTACTTTCCTTTTGACAGTCGTGGTACCATTAACACAAAGAGAAATGAAGGGTGGTAGCAAATGCAATGATGACTGGTATCAGTTTGGCTTGTGATACGTTGAATTTGACATTCTAATGCGATATCAAGAAAAACATTCGGACGTTAGAAACAGCTCTGGGGGACACAACAGGGCTGGTGGTGGAGGTTTGGAATTTCTTCCCACAGGAGTAGAAATGCCTGTCCAGCCTCTCCTTCACCGCTAAGACTGCTCTTAAGGCTCTGCATTTGCCTTCAAACTTTCATCTTTTTTTAAAAATATATATTTTGCACAACAAACCAATTTTCTTGCCATAATATTCTTAAATCTTGCCTTTACCTGGTTTTATAGAGCTACTTGAACTCGGTATTTTAACTTTCCTAACATTGCATAGAAGTCAGGTGTGGCTAAGCCTGGGGAGAAATTATAGCACAAAGTGGCACAAACAGGCAGTTACTCAAAATCACTACACGCGATTTTACAAAAAGAAGAGAGAAAAATATAGAGTAACTCTTAGGACATTTCAGTTTCATTTGGGAAAGGACAAAGAGAAGATAACAAAAGGAAGTGTTGGAACATCAAGAAGAAAATGGAGAGTAAATTTTCATGAAACATTAGAAAAAGTAAGGGGGCTTCTGGTAAAAGGGCCGTCTTTAGTTTCCGTAGCTAAGAAAATGGAGAAATCATGAAAACTGAGGAAAGGTCACAGATTTTTGTAACCAGGAGATTAGTGATGGCCTTCAAAAGAGCATCTTGTTCTTCTCAATTTCGTAATTGAGTTTGATTGCTAGCCTCTTCAGGTGGTCATAAAAGATTTGTATGTGACCCAAAGTATCACCAAGATCAATTGGAAAAAAGTGTTGTCATACAGTATTACCACAAAAGGTCAATTTCTCCGTGCCCTTATACATTTTATTGTCAAGATGAAATACAGTAACTGTTGCTTAATGGGCATTTGGTTTGAGCCTCCATTTCTGAATGCATTAATCCATGACTTTTAGCTTCTTTTTCAAAGTAGCCTCTTTTTAATTAAAGCAGACATTTGATTTTGATAAACTGCACATGCAGATAACTTTATTGTGACATAACAGTTGTACAGATATCAATGTTCTGAGTGCAACAGATTTGATCACTTGTTTTTATAAACTGTAAAATAAATATTTTCCCCAAATCAACATTAAGCCTTTCTGTTTGGCTCCAAGGGATATTGTACACATATGCGTGCAAACACACAACATACACATAATACACAGTAAAACGTTTAATTCAGGACGTATCACGAGCCATTGTTTCATCTACAAACACTGCACAGCTTTAAGGTTTTTCTGAAAGCCAACTATTCTCCACGTAATAAGTGCCAAGGTTTGACTACAAGTATTCAAATCCTAGAATCTAACAGAATTGAGTGAATAGAGGGTCCCAATTTTATTTCAAAAAGAAAAAAAAAAAAGATACATACTCCGGCTTTGTAAAGATGACACTTGGGAAGCAGGAAATGAACCAAAAAATCTTCCCCATTCCAATCCAGATCTCTCTAAAGTGGATTTGCAACTCTCTTTCTGAAGCCCAGTCATACATGGAACGCTGAAAAACAAAAATGGATTTTCCCCTTTGAAAATGTCACAGGGCATCCAGAAAATCTCTTTGAGTTTTATCTTGGCAAACAAATGTCCACTGATCAATATAAATGAGGAACAGGCCCACCAACATCAATAGGAAAGGACTTCTGTGAAGTATGATTTGATTCCTGGCGCGGAGTGGCCCTTACCAAGCCCTGTTCTTTTATCAGCTTGAAAGAAGACGATATCATAAAAGGGGCCTCCAGATGACTGTCATTTTCAAGTGGGGTGTTCTTAAGTTATAGACTCCTGCCACCTCCGAGATAAATGACTGGCTGCCCTTGACTGACCCTGTCTTTAAAGAAGGGAAGGCTGTCTTTACAGACACAGGGATGCATCCCAGAAAACTGTGAAAGGCATGGCATTTAGAGACAATTTTATTTCTTTATCAACAGAGAGTTCTCTATTTCACTTCTCAGGTTTTTATCACTTGCTGGCATATGTGTCGAAATGAGATCATGAGGTCTCAGCACAACTTCTTCCTTGGCCTCTGAAAGACTCCCTCTATTTAAAGTGCAATCAGTGTTTCGTGGAGGTAGCAAACGTTATGATGTCACACCCCAAGGGCAATGCCTGACTTTGTGCTTGATGAGCAGTCTGAAATTATTAATTATTTAACAATCACATCCTGTTTTCTTCACAGTATTTTTAACAGTAAGTGAGCAGAATAACCACTCAGTGAGACACAGTCACTGATGGGATGGTTTAGAATATTTTGCCCTGCAGTGAAAAAAACTTCATGAAAACCTAGTCCAGAAAGTTGGAATAGCACCTACCAGTTTCAGCAGTAGTTATGGGACCAAAATAACTTCTTTTCTTTCTTTATTGAAGTACAGTTGATTTACAACGTTGTGTTAATCTCTGGTGTGCAGCATAGTGATTCAATTATGCATTTGTGTGTGTGTATATATATTCTTTTAAATATTCTTTTTCATTATAGGCTATTACAAGCTACTGAACATGGTTCCCCAAAATATCTTTCTAATTATTTTTGAGAGGCAGAATAGGAGGGTAGCTGACATCTGGACCGTGAAACCGAAATGACTGGGTGAAACTCTCAGGTCCAAACTTTACTAGCTATGTAACCTTGGGCAAGCTCTTTAAGTCCCTGTGCCTCAGTAGCCTCGTGTGGAAAGTGAGGACAACGGCAGGACCTATTCATAATGTCGTTGCGAAGATGAAACAAAAAACGCTTTGAATCTTGCTTTGAACATACTAATTGCTCAACGCCTAGTAGCTGCTGCTATTCATTCACTTTCTTCTTCCCTTCTCTCCTTCTTCCTCCTCCTCTTTTTTCTTCTTCTTCTTCTTCTTCTTCTTCTTACAGAAATTCCAGACACGTTTTATTTTTAAATAGGACTTTCCTGAAAAAGTAATCAGACTAAACCCGAAATTCCAAATGGTGAAAAGTTCTGCACGTCCTGAAAGCACTTTTACAAGAGTTCTACGCACGCACGATCAGACTCGGCAATTGCTGAAGAAAGCCCTTCTAAACCCTGCAAATATCAGAGAGGCTTTCTGCCCCATCGTCATCTTCTATTGAGCTTTAGGAAGCCCTGTCTTTGGAATAAATGATGTGAGGCTAACAGGCTTCTTTTCTTTACTGTTTTAAAACATAAAAATTCTTGTCGATGGTCTGGTGTAGGAAGCTTTTTGAAATTTTTCTTTTGATTATCGCCCATAATAAGGGACATATTTCACATCATGATCCAGCACACACATGTGTCCGTATGGAGGCCCTGGTAGTTTTTATGGTGACTGTGTGAAAATTATTCAAAGGTGCTCCCTCTGGGTGGGAGAATTAGAAACAGATGCCAGCTGTTGCAGACACAGCCGCTGGGGCTCATGACTTGGCCCATGTGAAGATGACGCATTTATTCCCTATGACCCCGGACCTGGGGGCTGCTACCTTTTAAAAATCTTCTACCTTTTAAAATTCACATCATGATCCCTGAACTATTTTACAACTTATTACAGAGACATTATTTGGAACTTAGAAGATAATGCAATAGGAATTAAAAGAAAGCCTGGGAGTGATGCCTGGTTCTACCATTTACTGCCTGTGTCCTTGGGCAACTTTCTTAGCCACCCTCAGCCTTCGTTTCTTTCCCCATCAAAATGAGTACATTAGTATAGCCTTTAAAAGGCTGATGTGAGAGTAAATGAGTTAGTAAGACACTTAGAATGTGGCCTGGTACACAGCAGCTTTGTTGGCTACTATTAGCATTAGTGATTGACAATGTTCACCGAACTTCCTGAGGGGGACAAAGGCAGGCAGGGCACGGGGATGTGTGAAGGGGGCGGCAGTGGTAGCCATACCATCCGGACCTGAAAGTTTGAAAGGGGCTACACTGTTGCGGGTAGACCCAACTGCACGATATCCTTTTTTTTCCCTCATAAGGAGGCTTACAACATCATAAGACTTTGTACAGGAAAGTCTGCTGTAAATCAGAGCGCACTCTACAAATATTTACAATGACGATTCAACAAGCATTTATTAAGCAGTTGCTTGGGTCAAACAACGGGCACCATACTGGGGATGAAGAGGGTGTATTCTGGAGAAGTCCTAGAAGAGTTAGACTTGTAAATAATTACAGCAATAAGATGGCTGAAATATAACGATGTGAATGAGGCCCCATAGAGAGCAGAGAGAGAAAAGAAGGTTAGAGAAATAGATGCTAAGCTGGACGTAGAGTGGGGCCTTTCAGTTAGATCACAGTGGGACTCTCAGCCACGTTTATACAGGTTAACTATTGCTATTACAATTGCAAATAGTGCTGAAGCAAAACAACTCATAGGCCCTTTGGATTTCCATAGACTTTGCTATTGCTGGACATTAGGTTTATGAGGGCTTATGGCTTGGGAGGGTGAGGGAGGAAAGGTAAGCAGAGGCTGAATCACGAAGCACATCAATTACAATTTATTATGTTATCTCAGGGTTAGCATGCTACCCCCATGGTTTTATTTTCCTTAATTTTCATCTTTCTATCTCTGCCTCTGTTCTAATTTGTTGTGATGAAGATGGAAATCAGTTTTTGGCAAGCAGTTAGTGAGTGAATGGAATGGGTTAAAATTTAGGGTTTTTTTTTTTTTTGAAAGAGTTTGGGAATTTTAGGAGGTGAATAAAATGAGTAATAGAGGGTGGTGTAAAGGAGACATAATTATGGTACATTGGCTATTCCATTACCTTTTGTGTGGAATCGAGTAGCGTTTTCATTCAATTAATTACTTTTAGTTATTTTTAAGTAATATATGTTTAACACAAAACATTCTCTTTTTAGAGAAAAGGCTAGTATTTTTCACTTCCAGAGTCACATATAAAGCACCAAAAATTACTCCATGAAATCTGGTCTGTAAGACAGAGATATTAGTATACACACGGAGATACATGCATATGTGTGTGTGTGTGTGTGTGTGTGTTTGTAATGGATATTATTTATAATGGATATTGCCCTGTAACCATAACACTTTGCAAATATGATCTCTCAGTTTGTCATTTGACTTGTGACATTACTGTGTTACCTGCCACGCAAAAGCTATTTATTTATATGCAGTCAAATATCTTGTTTTGCACTTGAATTCTGAATCCTAGTTGCACTTAAGTTATAAAGGAATCAATCCACGTTATCTTTAAGTGCACTTACACTTCCAGTTTATAAACCAAGATCTCCATCTCTTTAGAGCTGACTCTTGTGTGTAGTATGATAGCTGTGTATGACCTCTTTCACATGGCTATTCTGTTAGCCCAAAACGCTCATGAGACAGTTCCAACTTTGTGCCACTGATTTGAGATGCTACCTTTACCATACACTAAAAGTTCTTGGGCACTGGGGTCTATTTATGAACTCTCTCTCTCCTTCTGTTTCATCCATTGTTTACTATATGCTGAGTACCATACTGTTTTAATTATTAAGACTTTGTAGAATGTTTTAATATCTGATACTTCTTCCTTTCCAGTGTTTCCCCAGCTATTTTTGTGCATCTATTTTTCCACAAGAAGTTTAATATCAGTTTTCTAGCTTCATAAAAACAGCTTGTGGTATTTTACATTGGGATGACCTTAACTTATGAATTAACTGAGGGGACCTGACATCCTGATAATGCTGAGGCACTCTATCCAAGAATAAGGGAGGTTTTTCCACTTGTGTGTGCAGAAGATGTTTTAGATTTTCTTAATGCAGGCTTTGAACACTTTTTAAGTACGTTCTTAAGCATTTAAATTTTTGTGGTTACAGTTGCTATTGTAAGTAGGGTTTTCTCTTCCTGTATGTCTTCTAACTGACTACTGATTTTTGCATGTAAATTTATATTCTCATATGTTGCTGAATTCTTTGTTTGTTTGAATTAGACTTACATTGACTCTCAAGGTCTAGTTTTTCCAGGTAATATGAAATTATCTATAAATAGAGGTAGTTTCCCTTCTTTTGCAATTCTTATGCTTTTAATGGTTCTCTCTTTTCCTATTGCACTGGTTAATTCTTCCAATATTCTGTTAGTAATGGAGATAGTGAGTATCCTTGCCTTTTTCCTGACTTTAGTAAGAATGTTTCTATTGTTTTCTCAGTAAGTCAAATGCTGGATTTTGGACTGAGAGGGTTATCTATCCATTCCTATTTACCAAGTGTCACATTGGGACAATCTAGTCTCTAAAGATTGGAGAGAACGCCCCTCTGAAAACAGCTGAGCCTGGTAAGTTTTTTGTTTTGGTTTTGTTTTGGTAGAATAGTTTCTTGATAATATTCCTAATTTCTTCTGTGGAAATTGGTCTTTTAAGTTTTTCATCTCTAGTGTAGTCAATTTTGATATAATGTGACTTCCCAAGAAATTAACTCAGCATTCAA
The DNA here is from genome assembly GCF_048773025.1 of Camelus bactrianus. Lineage (NCBI taxonomy): Eukaryota > Metazoa > Chordata > Mammalia > Artiodactyla > Camelidae > Camelus > Camelus bactrianus. The sequence goes on from NC_133559.1 coordinate 14,156,618, forward strand.
ATTGATTTGCATGAAATTGTACTAGGCAGGCTTTTATATATATATATATGTATATGTATATATATATATATACACACACACATATATACATATAATATATATATTTTACAAATTTCCTGTGTCAATAGTTACCTCTATATTTGTGCTTTCTCCATTATAGCTTAATTATATTGACTAATGGTTTGTCTATTCTGTTCATTTTTTTCCAAAGAAATGAGATTTTGATTTAATTTGTTCTACTGTTTTCCTATTTCCTCATAAATTGGTCATATAATTATTATTCCATATTTTGTGCTTTCTCTTGGTTTATTTTGTTCTTTTTTCTGGATGTAAAAGTTGATTTTTAATCATTTAGCTTTAATTTCTAATATTTTAATTGTAATGATATAAGTGCTTACATCTATAAATTTTCCTCTGATCACATCTCATCAATTTTGATTTATAGTCTTTCCATTATCATTATTTTTCAAACATCTGTTCATGTTTTCCATTCAGCCAAGAGTTTTTAAAATATTTTTAATTTTCCAGATAGAAGTCCTTTTCTTAAGCTTAATATTTTTAATTTCTACTTTTTGTTACCAGAAATTGTGATCAGAAATTTTCATTTGTAATATTTTTATTTTATGAGAATTGCTGATGTTTTCTGTGTGATCAATTTTTTGTAATTGTTCCACATGCAATTTAGAAGCTTATTCTCCGTTTTTACAGTGTTTTTCAAACACACACACACACCCACACACATCATCTATATGGTTAATCTGATGATGATGTCATTTATATCTTTAATATCCTAGGACTGCTAATAAAATATTGACCCATACTTTACTTCTGATATTTTTTATAAAAGGTTTCTGATGCTTTAACTTTCAAAATGACACCACTTTTTGTATGGCTTTTTAAGACACCCTTCACAATTTTAAGAAAGTTTACTCCTGTGCTTCAGTTGTATATGTGTTGTTTTTTTACTTTTTTCATGAACAGTTGTTAAATTATTACATTTCCTTCTTTGAAGTAATTACACTTCCTCTTTCAATGAATTAATTTGATGAAAAATGATTTTAGACATTCTAATATATTCTTATATTTCTGAGACAAGTATACTTAATTGTGTTGTTTTATACACTTCTGAACTTGATTTGTTAATATTTTGTTTTGAATTTTTGCACTAGATTTTCATGATGAAACTGACCTATAAGCTTCTCCTCTTTTGCTGATCATAACTGGTTCTAATAATAGGGTTATTCTAGTCCCACAAAATGAGTTGTGGTATATTCTCTTTTATTCTAGCCTCTGAAGAGTTTCTTTATGAATCAGGAATTACCAAGCCCTTGAAAATGTGGTGGAATTTCTTGTTGAATGATCTTTTCCCTTTAACCAGATTTCTAGAAGTTTATTTTATTATTATTATTTTTTTGCCTCTGTACATGTTTTCCTACTTCATTGATTTCTGCACTTAATTGTGTCTTTTGTTCTGCTGTTCTTTTCCTAGTGCCTTAAATCAGAAACTTTGCACGTTCATTTTTTTGGTCTTTATTTCTTCATAATGAGCACTGAAATTTATAAATTTAATTTGAAGTGCCACTTTCATTTCATCCTACAACATTTACGTACACAATATGTTTACTATTATTCAGCTTTTGTAATTTAATTTTTAATAAGATTTCTTCTTTGACCCACAAGTGAATTAGAGATATTTTGTAATATCCCCAAATTGGAGCTTTTAACTTGTCTTTTTGTTACTCATTTCAAATTTAATTGCATTAATTTTAGAGAATGTTGTTCTCATGAACAATTATTTTATATTTGTCAAAATTTGCTTATGGTCTAATACCTAGTTAACAATTGTACACACTTCAGAAATGTTTGGGAAGAATGTGGTTTTTTGCACTGTTACATGTGAGATTTTATATATGCACATTAAATCAAGCTTATTAATGTTATTGTTTAAATCTTCCATCAATTTTGTAGCTTTCGTCTAATTTATCTCATTGTCACTAAGACAAGTGTATTGAAAATTTCAACTCTAATTGTAAATTAGTCAACTTCTCCCTGTAGTTTTTTCTCAACTTTTGGATAAAATTTTGAGGTTATTTCATTAAATGCACACAAGTTAAATTGCATTTTCCAGGTGATTTGAGCTTCTTTTTAAAATTTTTTTGAGCTTCTTTTTTTATTATTATTATGTAGAATCTATTTTTATTCTTAATAATACTACTTGTCTTATATTTTGTCTGTTGCTGTATCCTTTCAGATTATTTCTTGATTAGTATTTAACCGGCACATCTTTTTTTATTCTTTGATTTCATTTTTTTTTATTCTCATGTTTTATGTATGTATCCAGTGAAAAATACATATGTAGGCTCTTTGTTTTTAATTTAAATAAACTTTATTTTTTAGAAGCATTTTTAGGCTCAGAAAAATTGTGAACACAGTGCAGAGTTCCATATAGCTTGTACTCAGTTTTTCCTATTATATGCACATTAGTATGGTAAGTTCGATATAATTAATGAATTCATATTGATACATTATTAACTGAAGTCCATACTTTGATTCAGATTTCCTTAATTTTTACCTAATGTGTATACTTTTTTTTTTTTTTTTGCTTTTTTTTTAGGCTTTCATTTATTTTTTAATTGAAGTACCATCAGTTACAATGTGTCAATTTCTGGTGTACAGCACAATGTCCCAGTCATGCATACACATACCTATATTCATTTTCATATTCTTTTTCATTAAAGGTTATTACAAGATATTGAACACAGTTCCCTGTGCTGTACAGAAGAAGCTTTGTAGACTTTTTCTTAAATCAATTTTGACATTCTCTGTCTTTGACAATTCTATTTGTATGAATTATGGCTATTAAAATATTTGATTTCTTCTATGCTTACTTTACTGTACTTTTCTATTCATCACATTTATTTGATTTTTTCTCCCATTTTTCCTATTTTAAAGTGAATTTGATACCCTGAATAAAGCTTTCCCTAAAAGCAACAAAAGTGCTAAGCAACATTAACTAACATCCTTTTTTAAATGCATTACAAAATTAACAATAAAGTAAAAAATAAAATCTTAGAGACAAAAAGCTAAATGAAATCCAGAGAAAAAAGCCAAAAACCCAAACTGGCTTTCATAGGGAAGAAATCTGTCAAATCTGATGGACAATTTCCAGTTTCCAGCCCCACCTGAGTAGCTACTCAAAGTGAGGAGTCTAACAGGAAACTTCAGTCTCCGGACCACATACAATTAAGACTCCAGTGCTCCATGTTTTGTGTTAGGGAAAGCAAGAAATGAGCTTACCACGACTCTTCAGGAAATTATCCACCTTGCAATTCAGCATTAAAAAAGGGAAGAAAATAACACTCTGAATATTTTTAACTACAAATTGATCCTCATACAGATAAGAGACCTGGATTCCTACTAAGTATTTAAAAAAAAACTCAATCTTAATATTTAATTAAAAATTTTATGAGTTGATGATACCCTTAGGTGTTTGGCAGAAGGTAATAAAAATTCTGTCTGGAAGAATTTACTTTCCATGAATTTTTCTAAGTATTGTTCTGGATTACCTTTTAGAAATGTGAGCTCATACTAAAATACACCCATACACACGCACAAACACACACACACACACACTGCACAAAATAACATGGAACCAAAAATAAAAACCAGCTGAGAAAAGCAAAATTGTACCTCACCTTCAGATATGAAAATGATCATTCACAGACTATAAATTAAGTATTTTCAATTTTTTAAAAAGCAAAAGAAGTGATTGAATATGCAAGCTAGAAATGTGAGACTATAAAAATCTCCAAATAGGTCTGAAAAAGAACCAGACTGAATTCTGAAAAACTGAATGGAAAGGTTTAAAAGCAGAAGATATAGATAAAGAGAAAATTCATGAACTGAATCATAGATTTGAAGAAAACGTCCAGAATGCAGCAAGAGACATAAAGATATGAAAAATATGAATAAAAGCTTAAGCTCCATGGAGAAGAGAGTGAGAAGTTCAACATATTTATAATTAAATTTTCAGATGAAAAGGAAAGAAAGAACATGCAGAGTCATATTGGAGGAAACCTCTGAGAATTTTCCAAAGGTTGTTTCTTTGGAGAAATCTGTTATCAGTCTAATTGTAATTTCTGTTTAAATATATTTGTTTTTGTAGTCCCCTGCTTCTTCCTTTTCTAAATTTGTTCTTTATTTCTTTACATGTTTCACACATTGTATTTAATAATAAGTGCCTGCTAGTTGCAGTATATCTTGAGCTTTAGAGAGTGTGTATCTATTATTCATTTCTTTCTATTGACTGTTACTCATGATTTTTTTTTTATATGTTAGAGAATTTTATTATGTGCTCATAAGTCACTGCATTAGTCTGGGAACATTCTAGGGGTCTAAGGTGAAGATGCTCTTCTACGGAGAGGACCTGCATTTCCTTCTCCCGGCACTAGAGAGCTAACTGATCTGGAAACGATTTTAGCACCAGGCTCCGTTCCCTCATCCTGAGGTGAGTCCAGGACTTAGTTTCCCCTTTCCAGTGACTGCAGGACAATCCTAGTTTTTGTTCTTGCTCATTCTTCATTGCCACTCATTGTAATTTCAGCTCACTGTGTTTCAAAACTGCGGTTGCTTGGCCCTGAGGAGTTCCCTTTGTTTGTGCTAGAGTTAAGAAATGTATCAAGAAATAGTTTTGTTGTAATATATTTAGCATTTACGTGTGGATGTGGTTGGCGGGCCCTTCGGTGCACCATAGCAAAATATCTGTAATTCTTCTGGCCCCTCATCAGAAATGATAAACTTTCCTTTCATTTCCCAGACAGCAACGATCTGAGAACTAACGCCATGTGGCTGTAAGAAGTCCAGTCCTTACCATGCTTTCCCCCCAGACATCTCTGGACACCCGTGAGGAATATTTTTATGTTACACAGATGCAGCTTAGTTTTCATTTGTAAACTTGCAGGGCAGACTGGCAATGACCCTGTCTGCACAGCTCCTGCAATCACCTCTTGCCGCTGTGTAATGAGTGGCTGCTGCTTTTCACATTCTATTTTACCCTAAATGAGGATACATCCCTGCTCCCCAATTCACCACAACACTACCAATGCCAAGTGTCTTTTTAACATTTATCAAAACTCAAAACTTGGCCAATAGCCTGGGGCAACAGAAAAGAATTAAACCTTTCAGAGAAAGAAAGAGAGGAAGAGAGGAAGAAAGAGAAAGAAAGAAAGAAGGAAGGAAGGAAGGAAGGAAGGAAGGAAGGAAGGAAGGAAAGAAAGAAAGAAAGAAAGAAAGAAAGAAAGAAAGAAAGAAAGAAAGAAAGAAAGAAAGAAAGAGAGAGAAAGAGAGAAAGAGAGAAAGAGAGAAAGAGAGAAAGAAAGAAAGAAAGAAAGAAAGAAAGAAAGAAAGAAAGAAAGAAAGAAAGAAAGAAAGAAAGAAAGAAAGAAAGAAAGAAAGGAAAGAGGGAAGGAGGGAAGGGAGGGAGGAAGGGAGGAAGGGAGGAAGAAACGAAGGAAGAAAACCAAACACTTGATCTCCAATATAACTGTACATATTGTCTCGTTCAAGGAAGTCCACTCCTGATACCCAGCAGAAGGGAAAAATCTCAGTTTCCGTCTTATTCCAAGTCTAAGGCCAGGTTTTCTATCACTACGTTTTCAGGAATATTGTCCCCAGTGAAGATAATTGCCCCTGTTTCCATGAGAATCTTTTAGATCTTCATAGCCTGTATCCTTGCCATTCTGGAATAGTATCTCAGAGTCACGTTTGCATATCCAAAACATATAATGAAATTTCCCCAAAATGCAAGAGGGTAGTTATCCTTAAAAGGAGAAGTCTTGATTTGCATTTCTCTGATAATTAGTGATATTGAGCATGTTTTCATGTGCCTTTTGATCATTTGTATGTCTTCCTTGGAGAATTGCTTGTTTAGCTCTTCTGCCCATTTTTGGATTGGGTTGTTTATTTTTTTCTTATTGAGTTGTATAGGCTGCTTATATATTCTGGAGATCAAGCCTTTGTCGGTTTCATTTGCAAAGATTTTCTCCCATTCCGTAGGTTGTCTTCTTGTTTTACTTATGGTTTCCTTTGAGGTGCAGAAGCTTGTAAGTTTCATTAGGTCCCATTTGTTTATTCTTGCTTTTATTTCTTCTAAGAGAAAATTTTTGAGATGTATGTCAGATAATGTTTTGCCTATGTTTTCCTCTAGGAGGTTTATTGTATCTGGTCTTATGTTTAAGTCTTTGATCCATTTTGAGTTGATTTTTGTGTATGGTGTAAGGGAGTGTTCTAGCTTCATTGTTTTACATGCTGCTGTCCAGTTTTCCCAACACCATTTGCTGAAGAGACTGTCTTTATTCCATTGTATATTCTTGCCTCCTTTGTTGAAGATGAGTTGACCAATAGTTTGTGGGTTCATTTCTGGGCTCTCTATTCTGTTCCATTGGTATAGCACAGGGAAATATATACAAAACCTTATGGTAGCTCACAGAGAAAAAAATGTGACAATAAATACATATATGTTCATGTATAACTGAAAAATTGTGCTGAACACTGGAATTTGACACAACATTGTAAAATGATTATAAATCAATAAAAATGTTTTAAAAAAATAACATAATAAAAAAAAAGAGAATTCAAATTGCTTCTTTATAGAAATGGAGTAATTGCTACCAGCTTTGGAATATAAATTTATCCTCCCTAGCCATAAAGGTTTCCAAAAAATTGTTATATCCCATTCCTAACTAGACCACCCCATTTCCTTGCCACCCTGTTGGTTAGTCCCAAACAAAACACTTTGCAACCTCTTCAAAGGCAAGAATGTTGTCTTATTTGTCTTTTTGTCCCTGGTGCCAAACAAAATACCAGTTCCATGCTCATGCTCAATACTGTGGAGTGCGTCAATCAGTGAATGACTCTGCAAATGCATTTTCCATTATTTGGAGAAGCGCAGTAGAGGAAACTATATTTCGTTTTTACAAAATGTCTTACAAAAGGAGAAAGAGAGAGAGGAGAAAAAGAGGGAAGGGAGAGAGAAAGAATATGTGTTTGTCTGCCTTATGGGGACAACAGGTTTGAATATTGATGAAGTGGAACCAAAGATCCACAGTGTGCGGTGAACTGAAGTGAGACAGAAACCCAGAGCAGACTGGTGACCAAACAGGAAATGCCCTAGTCTGTTGACGCAGCATATATTCGGAGCCCAACCAGTAAGCAGCAGAAAGTGACATGAATGAGTATGGTTAAACGCAAATGAAACAGCCATCAAAGACGTGTCTCTTCCTGCTCGTGGCTGCAGGCTTTCAGAGGCGTCCAGCAACAAGGGATAGAGGAATCTGCATAAAATATTCTGAGCAGAGCATGGGTAGCTGGTTCCAGACTAGATAAACAATTTAACAAACACCCAGGAAGAATGTCTCTAACCTTCATAAAACTGAAAGGACAGGCAAGAAATGAGATGGACGACACTGTCGTGGAAATTACAGTCTCAGCGATTTGGAGACATTTCATTCTGCTAGAGGAGCTGGCACACTGGAGGAGGGATAAACAGGAAGTTTGAAATCTGTCTGAAATGGCATGGCATATTTTTCTTGGGGGATGGTATTAAAAGAGACTAAAGATCTCTCCAGAAAATAATATCGCTTAAAGTTCAACTCATCTTTTGAGCAACTTAAACGACTGACAGGAGTTATTTAAGCAATTGCTTTATGTCGGTTCCTTAAAATCATGAGACTAAATTGAGTCTTGGGAAAGAAACTGCTCCAAAGAGAAGAAACAGTCGTCTATCAGTGAACTGGGAAATAAATAAGTCATGAGACAGTCCATCTGCATGTGCAGTCCTCTTGCACTTAGACACAGTTCTAGGCACTCTGAGAGGAAGACAGCTGAACAGCTTAGTCCTACCTTTGAAGAATCTAATTAGGGAGACAGGCTGTACCTGGCTATACCGGAGTTGTAAGTGCAGACGGATTTCTCACCAGCTGAATAGACAGAGTTCAAGAGTGGTCAGAATACATAGGTGTTACTTGAAGAAGTCTTCTAAAAAGAAGTAAGTTCTACACCATGATTTAAAGCGGATATTTGGAAAGTGTATTAAACAGTTGATAGTCAAATCTTGAGCTATAAATTACATACATATACATATATGTGCTCTTTTTAACCTTCTACTCAAAGGCAACTTCCTTCATTAGAGAATTACATATTACTTAGGCCTTGGAAATTAGGTCCAGCATTTCCTGAAGTGTTCAGTGGAATTCTGTTAATTAGTAGTCAATAGAAGAATAAAAAAGAACCATGGCAAGGTTTTGTGAGCTATTTTTTATTCTACTTCCTTCTTAGGCTACTCAAGCACGTAAGTTTTGTAGCGGTTTTGAGAAATCTTCCAATGAAGAAAACTATTTAATGTATTCAACCAGCAATTTCTAAGCTTATTTGAAAGACACTTTTGTGGGGGAGGGGATATCTATCAAAATGTTAAGGAAGCCAGTAAACAGTTTTGAAACCACTGACTTAGTTCAGCTTCTCAGCTGATGAAAAAAAGAAGTGGAACTAAGTTACTTGCCCCTGGTCACTGGCCTCCTAATGCCTAGCTGGCTATTGTCTGGATTACCAGCTCTACCCACCTTCTGCTTTTAATTGCACTGAAATCAAACACTGCCTGAATTTAGATGTTTTTGTTGTTGTTGTTAAAACTAATGGCCTTAAGGCTGATCGTGAGATTTTTGATAAAAGGTAAAAACTTGAAGAAAAAAAAATTGGTTCAATAGTATCATGAATCTTCAAAGTGAACTTGCTAGAAAAGGAGTGGCTCCTAAGAGAGTTTTCCATCCTCAGAGGTCTTCACACAGAGATAATGATTTGTCGGGAGGGTTATGGAGTTTCCTGAATCAGTTGGATACTGATAAACTCTACAGTGCTGTGTTTTGCTTTAAGAGTTCAGGGCTTGCTACAGCTAGGTTAACTACAGTAGAATCCAGGACCTAAAACTACCAAGCCTTTTGGTCAGATAGGTGCCAGGGAGAAAGACTTAGTTGCCCGTATTTGAAGAAGACACAGCCTCCCAGCAGAGCACCATGTTCACAGAACGCAGCAGGAGGCGGTGGGTATAAATTCAGGCAGGCACTTACGTACAGGGTGGGCAATGAAGAGAGTCAAGCTGCAAGCAAATACTTGGCGTCTGGAATTATCTCAGCAGGTGGAAGAGCTTCCAAGACAGGGGTGAGAGGCACAGGCAGAACCATGACTCCATTCACAGCGTTACCGAGTGCCTTCTTGGTAACAGGTGGGCAGGTTCTGAGCTAGGTGGTTGCTTATTTCTGGCTCTAGAATTGGGCTGTCTGGGGAGAGGGGCTGAGAAAGGTAGAATGAGATTGGCACAATCAGGCATACATTTAGGGGTAAGCTACAGGATTCTTATCGAATGAAGGAATAATGTGGGACTATGGCAGGAGCCCCAGTTACCAAAACTGAACTGTGAGATAGACATTAGAACAACAACAAGAGTGATGTGACACTGAGTCCCTGTGTCTGTCTGTTCGCAGAAGTGGTTCTGAAGACCAGGGTGGGTGTACAGCATAGTGATTCAGTTATAGATGTGTATATATTTTTTTCACAGTTTTTTCTAGAAATTAACACAACATTGTAAACCAACTTCAATAATAATAATTAATTAAAAAAAAAAAAAGACCAAGGTGGGGAGGAGCCTAATGGTGGAAGTCATATGTCTTCAGGGGAAAGAAGAAATATACAGAAGCCAAGCTCAGAGCTGCTTCCCTCTCCAAAGTGCACTTCATCAAATAGAAAAAATATAGGAAGCAAATCCCTAATTACTTCGGCGTCTTCCTGCCAACAACTTACGAGGCCGACACAGTCAGCTTAGAGAGCAGTTCATGTTCAAACGTGTATGTGCTGTTAGGCTGGGAGGTAATAGCCTTCAGTAGAGTGAAGGAAAGGCATGTGGGAGAAGATGAGAAGTTAGCCCAAAGCAGCACAGGAATATCCCTGCAGCCCGTCATCACGGCACGGCCTTATTCTGGGCGAGAGAGTAGTGCTTTACTTAAAACTTCAGAAATCAAGACAGACCTCAGAAATGTTGCTGCAGGGGAGAGAGACTATGCTGTAATGGTCAAGAGCATGCATTCTGGAGTCAGTGCTCTTGTTTCACATCCTGGCCCCATCATTTACCAGCTTGCGGCTTTAGGCAAATGACTTCACGTCTTTGCACTTTAAATTTCTCAGAGAAAAATTGACAATTAAGAAAAAACAAGTATTAGTAAAATTGTATGATATGTATATTTATATATACATATATGTTTATAAGCAGCAAACTAAAATTCACAGTATCTGGCAACACTACACAAAGTCTTCCAGGAAATTGAAAAGAGGAGAATGTCTCCAACTCAATTTATAAGATCCATGTTACCCTGATATCAAAACAAGAAAAGGCATCACAAGATAGAAAAACAATAGCCCAATATCCCTCATAGATGCAAACATTTGAAATAAAATTTTAGCCAATGAAGGCCAACAGTACAGGGATAATACATCATAACCAGGTGTAGTTTATCCTAGGAATGCAAAGGAATATTCAAAAACAAAATAATATAATTCATCATCTTATACTTATTATAAAAAGAATAACCAAATTATCACCTCAATAAACACATAAGGGAAGGGCATAGCTCAGTGGTAGGTTATGTGGTTAGCATACACAAGGTCCTGGGTTCAATCCCCAGTACCTCCATTAAAAGAACAAAATAAAATAAAAACACGTAAAAAACATTTGACAAAATCCATCATCTACTCTTAATAAAATTTCTCAGCAAACTAGGGATAAACGTGAACTCCTTCAACCTGATAAAAGGCATTTACAGAAACCCTACAGCTAACATCATACTTGATGGTGAGGTCTGTCTGATTTCTAAAGTTTTAAATAAAGCACTACTCTCTCACCCAGAATAAGGCCGTGCTGTGATGATGGGCCGCAGGGATACTCCTGTACTTCTTTGGGCTAACTTCTTTTGTAGGGGAATGAAAAAATAAAGTGTGGTATATTCAGACAATGGCTTATTATTCAGCAGAAACAAACAGACAAACAAAAAAACTAGCAAGCAATGAAAAACTATGAATGGAAGAAACAAATGCGTATTACTAAATGAAAGAAGCCTGGCTGGAAAGGCTACATACTATATGACTCCAACTATATGACTTTCTGGAAAAGGTGAAACTATAGAAACACAGAAAGATCACTAGTTGCCACGGACTGGGGATGGGGGAAGGAAGGATGAATAGGCAGAGAACAGAGAATTTTTAGGGGAGTGAAAATACTCTTTTTCATACTGTAATGATGGATACATGTCATTACACATTTGTCTTAACCATAGAATGTACAACACAAGGAGTGAACTGTGTAAACTGTAGACTTTGGGTGATGATGATGGGTGATGACGATAATGCAGGTTCATCAGCTGTAACACGTGTACCACTCTAGTGGGGTGGGGAGGGGTATGAATAGCAAGGGAGGCCATGCATGTTTCAGGACAGAGAACATTTGGGAAATAGCTGTCCTTTCCCTCAATTTTTCTGAGAATATAAAACTGCTCTAAAACATAAAGTCTTTTAAAATTAAAATTTTAAACTTCAAAAAGTCATATTCGTGTTGGCAAGGAGGTGGGAGAACTGGAACTCTCATGCACCGCTCATGAGAAATCTAAAACTGCACAACCACAACTGTGGGACACAGTTTGGCAGTTTTTAAAAAGTTAAAAAAAAGTTTCAAGTATCTACCAAATGATCTAGCCATTCCACTCTTGGGTATTTGCCAGAGAGAAAGTAAAGCATTTGTCCATACAAATTGTATGCTATGTTCATGGTAACTTTTATTTTCAAAAGCCCCAAACTAGAAACAACACAAGCGCATCAACAGATAAATGAATAAATTGTGGGACAGCCAAACATAGAATGTGACTCGGCAATAAAAAGAAATAAGTTATTGATACACACAACAACATAGACGAATCTCAGAATAGACACAATGGGTGAAAACAGCAGAAAAATAGAGAACATACTGTATGATCTCCTTCATACAAAGTTCTGTAACTTGTGAAATAGTTTAAAGTGAATAAAGCAGATCAGTGGTTACCTGAAGAAGGGAAGGGGATAGGGTTAGAAGAAATAGGAAGAAAGGACTTAGAAGGGGCAAGAGGAACATTTTAGGAGCAGCGGACATGTTCCTTCATATAATTGTGGTCATGAGTTCATGTCTGGTACGTACATCAAGCTTATCAAGTTGTACATATTAAATAAACACATGCAGTTCATTGTATATAAATTATGCCTCAATAAAGACGTTAAAAACCAAATTACCATATTTTCAAGAAAGATTTTTTTGGAATTCAAATCATTAGATCTAGGAGATTAGATCTGGTGGCAAATGGAGAAGAACGAAGAGTAAAGGATGCATTTGGGAATTTTTATTGAGCACAAGAATGGGCAAGGCCATTCACTGAAAGAACTGGACAGCCTGGGACGAAACCTCGCCATAAGCCTGCTCATCCATCTGTGCTTTCCATTCTGTTTAAAGGCAACGAGATCCCTTCAGTGACTATAAACAAAACATCTGGGTTGATTCTCAAATTTTTACCCTCTTCTCCAGATTTAATCAACCAGAATGAAGACATTGTGGAATGGATACATGGATAAACAAGTGCTCAGATCAATGGATTAATATGCCAAAGGGTATATCAGGGTTTTAAAAATAGAATCTATTCATAAAATTAAAAGAAAATTCAGTCCATTCACATTACCTTCACATGTAAAGAGTCACTTAGAATCTACATACCTTCAAAAAATTTTAATCTTATAGTGCTTTGTCACTTTCCAACCTAAATGTACGTTTATGTTTGAGAATACTGAGATATATTGACATAAATAGCATCACCACATGAAAATTTCCTAGCTGGAGAGCTCTCTGATTTCCCGACATTTTAAAAAGTTTCTTTGGACCAAAGAAAACAAAGTGATGGTCAAGAAACCCTGAGGCTCTGGCTTTGAGAAACAAGTTACAAGTGCCCACCATGTTCTCAAGGGAGCATAAATTCCACATCCCTGAATTTCCAAAATGGCATTATATTTTATCTATTAGCAACAAATATATCAATAAGAGTAAAACAAAAATGAATTACTCCAACCCCATATGCTATGGATTAAGATAAAGTTTTTTAAAAAATTATATGGGTTCAAGTATTCTCATCTCCCAGAGCATTGATTAAAAATTCGCCTCCAAAGAGACATTTCACATACAAACATTCCCTGTAAGCTCCAGCCCTCTTCTTGCCTTGTCTTGTATTTTTGTGCATCCACTCAGCAGTGGAAATGATTAAATCTCCAGGCATCATTCCATCTGAGGAAAATGAAATCACTGGAACAGAACATGTTCCAAGGATCATCTGTCTATTTATCCAGCCAAGAGTTTATGTGTTACCTGTCATTCGGTTGCCACTTCAACAGAGCTCTGGGCTGGACTGAATAAGGGAAATGTAGACTCTCCGAGCTAGAGAGGGTCACAAAAGTTCCTCTAGCGAGTTCACTGACATGCATGAGAGCAAGATTACAATTTTCACAGGTCCCTGAAGCCCTCCAGAGAGCCCCTGAGAACCCCGGAATCAGAAGCCACTCACGATGCCCTTAAGAACTGAAGACAAGCAGGTAGTCTGGGGAGTATTGCTGGCAAGCATGACAATTGCACCAGTATTCCCTTGACTGACAGAATCCTGTCCCAAATATTGGTCATGCACATGTTTCACATACACACTTTAATCTCAACTACTTTGGGGTCCTCATACGCACTATTCTATTTCTGTTGCCTTTCTTTCTGTAGAACAAGGTCTGAGTACTCATCTTTGCTCTTCGACTCCACCAAGGTATTTAAATGATTGATCCAAGAGAGACAACCATGGTATGTGTCTAAGGGAAATACAAATAATTGACCCCATATTGAAAAGACATTAAATTTCATATGATTTATTTCTTAAGTTGGGTGATGAACATAAAGATATTCATTATGTAGTCATCTGCACTTTCATTTTTGCCTAAAACATTTCATATTAAAGAAAATTTAACTATTCAGAAATACGAAGATAGGCTTGCAAACAGGTCAACAAATTTATGATCTTTGCTTTTATAGACCCTGAAACTATGCTCAATTAATTTTACATTAAAATTTAATGATTTGTGTATTATAACTTGAGAGGAATTTATACTTTCTTTAACATAGAGTGAGATATGTTTCATATTTGTTCGTTTTGTGGTCCACTCTGAGTGTTTTCAGCTATATCTAATCTGAGATACATATATGTAATTTTGCTTATATATTTTATCTTCCATAGGTCTATTTCCTCTTATTAAATATTCTGTAATTCTTACTGCTTTGCAGCTTGCCCTAGTTGTACTGAATTTTAATACTCATTCTACTAACTTGTACAGTATCATTTGCACACCTAATGAACATGGTCATTCAAGTTATTGACTGAACAATTAAATGCCATTAAATGCAGAAATAGTTACAATAGAAAATCAACTGTTATGCCATTTCAGTTTAACGTAACCCATTGATATCAATTCTTTGCATGTTCACTAGTTAAATCTACCCACCTCAATATTTATATACAGCCTGTTATGCCTCCCCGGGTGATGGATACATATGTATCACCCAAAACAGAATCAAAAGCCAAACTGTGACCTAATAGATTGGATTCATAATTTTTCCTTTACCTACAAAATCAACCATCAGTTGACAGTAGAATTTAAATAATTTAGCAAAACTACTTTTTAAAAAGTCAAGCAATTCTCTGAGAAGTGACTCATAATAATCTCTCTTAATATCCTCATTATTAGGTGAAAAAAGTGTGGTCCTGAGTACCTAATATGGCTTCATTATATGACTTTAACTTTCTGTAGTTTTCAAAGACAAATGAACTTAGAAAATATTTTAGTTTAGTTTCTGATTTTGTATTATCTGTTTCATTTTAGATGATAATTAAATGGCTTGTGGATTATATTTTCTTATCATTTTCCCAGTGATGGAAATTAACAGGTCAGATATTTTCCATTTATCATCCAATAATATCAAAATATGGGAATGACAGGTATATAATGTCTTAAATGAGTTGGTAAGTGTTCCAAAGGTCAACAAATTACTCTTACTATCGTTAGAAAGTTTTAATAATTTACCTATTGGTTATGTCATTCCGTGTGATAAGGGAGGACCCCACGCTCAACAGCCCAAATAATTCAGTTGTGAAAACATTAATGAGGACCTCATGCTATAACTAGTATGACCTAGGAACACAGTCAATGAAAAGTCAGTCCTGTAGCCATTAACACGAACACGGCAAGGAGACTCATTCCACGTTTGTCTTCTTTCCCTCCTCACTAATAACTGCATCTCATGAGATAATTGTAAGTTTTTTTTTAAATATTCAAGCTGTTATCTCACACATGTTGTAAAACTAAGGTGCTCTGAAAGGTCCCTGAGAAAAGTCCCAACTCTGGAATATTCAGCATTATTTTACTCACATGAAGGTGTTTTTCAGATTCTCATTTCCACAAACATGTTAAAACTGCAGCTGAAATTATTATCGAATAATTGAACAATGAATTAATGAACGGAAGCAGTCCTGATAAACTGAAATAACAGGAAAAATAGTTTTCCAGCCTAAGAAATTATTTTTGGATCCTTATTTACTCTCGAAAATTATATAATAAACCAAATCCCCCAGTAAACCAGGCAACTGTCCAACTGCATCTAATTGAATTAACTCTGAGATAATCCAAATCTTTCTAGGAAAGATAGTTTTCATATTTAAAGAACCGTAATTTGAAGAAACTACAAAATATTACTGAGCAACATAAAAGAAGACGTGGGGAACTGTGGAGCCCTCTGATGTTCCTGGATGGAAAGATAATACTGTAAAAACATCAATTTAGACAAATTATTTTAAATGTTTCTTGCAATTCTGATCAAAATGCCAACGGGGTTTTTGAAAGAAACTGGGGGGATGAAACAAATGATGTTAGAATTAATTCAGAATAAAACACAAGGAAGAACAGTCACTTTCCTAACAACCAGAGTTGTCACGAATGGGAGAACTTAACCCTGCAAGATAGTAAAGCATGGTATTAACATTCAGTTACTAAAGCCTTGGCGCCGAAAATGCAGAGTTCAATTACCAGAAGAAGCCAAGAACAGATCCTGATATACAGATGATCAACAAATAATAAATTAGCATTGTAAATCAATGGGAAAGAGTGATAGTCAATAAATGGTGTTGCCAAAATGTATTAGATCTGTGGCACAAAATAAAATTAGACCTGATCTTACCCAAAGTTTATATACAGGCCTACCTGGATCCAGGTTTTTGAAGGATTTAAGCTATCACAATTCTGAGTCCTCTTTAAGAAAAAGAATACAATATTACATATGTAAAATTAGTCATGGACGTGAGTATTAGTTTAGGATAAGAAAAATCACAACACAATAGAAACTGCAAAAAAGCTAATAGATCCCAGAAATATGAAACCTGGAAAAAAATTTCTTAATTAAATAATTGTCTGATACGTCTATAATATTTTTCCCTGTATATGTTCTGGCTGCATACTCTGGTTACTTTTTCATAAAAATAGCTATTTTTTTATTATTGATAATTTAAAGAAATTCCTTCAGATTCTCCACTCCGTCTTGATGATGTTATGTAAGTGTTTAGGATTATTGTCAACTTTGGGGAAATCTCTACCAAGTTTCTTTTATATATGAGCTGTAAGATTTGGAGGATTTTCACAGATGAATTTCTGGCTTCATACATTTTAAATCTTGTGCTCTCTCACTAACCACACACTGTCAGCGCTGAGCATCAGAGAACACATTCATATCGGATTAGAAATTCTACCCATACGTCTTAGTATCAGAACACTAGGAGGCTGGCACAAATGGGAAAAATTTTTGGAAATCACTCCTCCACTAGAAGGACTAGCTATACATGAACGTAGTGGTGAACCATCTAAAAATATCCCACAAACCCAAACTCGGTGTATCCTATTAGCTGGAACCCAACATGCCTGCAGCCACTACCATGCAATCTGTCATATGGGAAAATATAAAGGATAAAATGTATTATAGAAGGCAAGAGTGATAAAGGGAAAACTGGAACGGAAAGTGATGGTCTTAAATGCATGTGGTTCAAATATTTTACTTTTGCAAATTTTTCAAAAATATATAACCATTGTGAACATAATTCGAGAGGTCTTTTTATTGTGATAAGCCTACTTCTGATTATCCTCACCAGCAGTTTAAGAAACTGAAAGCTGGGAAGGGAAAGCAGCTTTTCCTTAATCACACCGCTTGCAAACTGCTAGCTGAGATTAGAAGTCAAGGTTGAATGATTCCAAAGACAGTACTCTAAAATAACAAGCTATATTTCTAATAAAAGAGAAAAAGAGTTAATATCTTTAATACATGGAAAAGCTATTTGGAATCAGTTCAAGGTCACCATATTCCAACAGAAACATGGACAGTTTTCCAAGGAAAAAAAACAAATGGTTAATTATCACTAAAAATCACTCAACTTTAAAATGGATACATTATTTTTTCAACTCTGAAAATAATTTTTAAGTGATAATTCACAGCATTGTTGGACTAAGAGGGAGACACATACATTGCTCTTGAGAATACAAATTTGTACAAGTTTCAGAAAATCAATTTGTCAATCTGGCAATGTGTATTAGAAGCTCTAAAAATGCTCATCACATTCCACTTCATCTCCAGGAAAATAATCAGAGATAAAGAAAAAGTTTTATATACAAAGTCACTGCACTATTTATAAAGGGAAAAAAGAAAAGATATAAAGGAAATGGTTAAGTGAATTATAGGATTATCATACAGAAAATCAAATATAATATGTTCCATTATGTTATAGTTATATTTCCATAATATGCCGAAATACTTGCAGACTGTCAAGCGAAAAAAAGGTCTTTTTTGAATACTACCCAGTTCAGTCTCAAACACATAAACACACACACACAAACACACACAGAGACATTAGGCAGAGATACAGAGCTACTAACACAGGTTAGGAGCTATCATTTCAGCAGTGACATTATGACATTTTAACTTGAACTGGCAAATGTAATTTTAAGAATAACTGCTTCATTTTATAATCGACAAAACAGAACGTTTGTGACCTACTTCTCTGCTTCTTGTTGGCAAGTTTGAGAATTGATGAGGGTGTGTCTGTATTGTGGCACTGAAAACCTACCTTGTTATCAGAGCATTCAGTTTAGTGCAGTTCAGAGCAGGCGTCCGATGTCCTCAGGTCCACGTTCGCCGCCCGCCGCCCCCCCGCCCCCACCGTTTTACGGTTCGCACAGCTGTAGCTGTCTGCCTGGTGGGCTCCCAGAGCGGGCTGGGTTTCATTGTAAGGCTGTATCAGCGAAGCCCCTGGTCTCTTATGTGAGGAAAGGCACTATATAAATGCAAAATAGTCTATTTTATTCATGCTGTCATATAAATAGAGATCTACTTTATGTTAGCAGTTTTTCAAGGAAACTGGCTATTCTTAGTATCAGGCGAGTCATTCTCAGGGCTTCCATGATCTATTGGGCAAAATTATTTTTCACCCCAGGACAACAGGTGCCTTCTCAGGTGCAGAAGAGTCGCCAGAAATGTCACCTTGAGCCAATACTGGTCCACACAGAGGACTAGATGATTATCTAGATGGGTCGAGCTGACCCTTGCTCTAGCTGAAGTTGCAAATGTCTGGCTGCAAAGACCCAGAGAGCCAACTCTTTTCTACTGGTCTCAGCAGTGGCCCCCTTTCTCAGCATCTCCAACATGAGGACATGGTGACAAAGACAGGGTTCTACAGTCAGGTGGACACGGGTTTAAACCCTCGTGCTGTTTGAGAGCTCTGTGTCTTTGAGTTTGTCCTTCATTTGTGAAATGAACGCATCCACCCTTGGGTGAGGGCGGTGGGGGTTACAGGATGAGTCAGTGAAGCATGGGAGGAAGTCATTTGACACAATGCCAGGCACATTGTAGTTCAATACATGTTATCTGTTAGAGTCAGTAGTTCCATTTCCCTCATTCAGCACCAACCTGAGCAATGTGATTTTAGAACACTACGCTAAGGGCAGGGAGTGAGGGATGGCTGGAGAGCAGGAATTATAGGGCCTGTGTCTGCCTCTTAAGAATTTACAAGCTCTAAACATAGAAAGCTTAGAACCAGAAGTGACCTCAGTAACTTATCTGTTCCACTCCCTTCATTTTTCAAACGAGGAAAGCTTATTAAAACAAGCCAGTGTGACTCCCAGTTCTGTCTGACATGCTGTGTGCCTCAAAATGAATCAACTACACTTGACACATTAATTTAGTTCAGAGATCCTTTGAGTCATAGGCCCCTCTTTTCTGTGTTTCTTCCTCCCCCTTTAAAATACTAAATGAAATTTGCTCTATGGTGGGGCACAAACTCTTTTCATAATGTGCTACCTTTAGACCATCACTGACTAATCTTGCCTGTTATCTTGAGCAAACGTATGCTGCTCCATAGCACGAACACTCAGGAAAGCTACTCCTTTTCTTGAAGTGTTTGATAGAACTACACCTTTAGTTTTGTCTCACCTTACTTTCTAAAGTGTTGAAACCCTTAAGAATGAATCTGTAAAAGAATGAAATTTTGCCATTTGCAGTAACATGGATGGACCTGGAGCGTATTATGCTAAGGGAAATAAGTCATACAAAGAAAGACAAATACTGTATGACATCACCTATATATGGAATTTAAAGATTACAGCAAACTAGTGAATATGAGAAAAAAGAAACAGACTCAACAGATACTAAGAGATGGAAGAGGGGAGGAGCAAGATAGGGGTAGGAGAATAAGAGGTGCATGTTACTATGCATAAAATAAATAAGTTACAAAGATATATATTGTATAACACATGGAATATAGTCAGTATTTTACAATAACTATAAATGGGATATAACCTTTAAAAACTGGGAATCACTGTGTTGTATAACTGAAACATATTATTTTGTACATCAACTATATCTCCACACACAAAAAAAAGAATTTTAAAATAAAAAATAAGAAATGTGTATTTTAAAAAGACAGAGTACATAGAAGTGTCAAAATGACAAGGAACCAAGATGGCTTCTTAACATCGTATCCATTACACTTTCCACGGTGCTGATCCCAACCGTCTCACTAAATCAAACTGAAATTAGGCATTGATACCCCTGCCTACTCTCCCAAGGAATTCCTTTATCCTATGGATCTACAACTGAAATGCTCAGAGAAAGAAATTCTTCCTCTCTGTGTCAATTCTGTGGAAGGGAAAAAATGCTTCTGTCTCATGTTAGCCCCTCTTTCCAATTCTATCTTCCTTTTTAAAAATGAAAGGTTAATAATATGACTGGACAGAATGTAAGTCATCCTTCAGTCCAAATGTTTCAAGTAGTATCCTCTTCTCTCTAGTCCAGGCATCTTAATTTTTCTGTGCCACATACCCCTTTGGCAGCCTGGGGAAGCCTATAAACCCCATCTCAGAATAATGCTTTTAAACACAAAAACAAAATGAAGAAACTTCAAAGAAAATTGGCTACACTGAGCTAGTTATCAAATTAAGGAAAAAACTGGAATATAAGCTCATATTTGTCTTTATTAATGCATTAAATAACAAGATCTAGTTGTGGGTCTAATGGCCACCATCATCTCAAGGTAGTGATGAGCACAAACGTTGTTTCCAGACAGCTGCAGCGACTGTAATATGGTATAAACATATCTGTGACTTCTATTGATGGCAGCCATAAATTCTGCTAATCCTATTGTGATTTCTTTCCTACGTTCATAAAGGAAAAAATGCTAAATTCTTATTAGAAGTTAGTGAAAAGGAAGATACAACATTTCCCCAATTTACATCTGGGGACCCTGTGAATTCTATCAGAGAACCCCTCAGCCCCCTGCAGCCTAGAACTCCAGCTGTGGTTCCCAACACAGCTCTGAGCAGGCCTGGCCCAAGCTCGCCAGGCTGTCCTGCTCCTCCTCTTCCTCTTCCTAACGCAGTACTCAGTTGCCCTTGAGAACTGGCCTTTTTTTTTTTTTTTTTTTCTCCATGTCTTGTTTCAAGAACATCTAGGCAGGAAAGTTTCAAATTTAGGTGATGTGAAAGCAAATGGTATTTTCCAGTTAGGAATATTGTATATAGCACCAAGTTCTCTCTTCCACTACCCACAGATATTTTCCGATTCTGTGTGTGTGTGTGTGTGTGTGTGTGTGTGTGTGTGTGTGTGTTTTCAAGATTCAAGGCCTTGGTGGAGTTTGAAAAAAACCGACCCCTCTGAAAGATTAGTAATATATTTCACTACCTTGTAATGAGGGAGAGTTATCTAAAACATACTCAATTTGTCGTCTTTCTTTTATTTCTCCTCTTCTTTGTTTTCATATATTCTCAACAGAAAACACACTCTTCAACTGACCTATATTTAGTCTCTCAAACCACCTAGGCAACACACACCACACACACACACACACACACCCCTCTTCCTCTATAGACGGATGTACACCTACCTATATATGTACATACAGACATAAACATAGATACAGAAATATATTTTGTATCTTTCCTCCTTTAAAATTTGGAGATGACCCCAGAGTTTTTCCCATAAAAATAATTTTATCGTAATAAAAGTCCCATGAGGGCGGGGACTTTGTTTTGTTTGCTGTTGCTTCCGTAACAATTAGAACAGTGCCTGACACTGCTTGAATATTTATTGAGTGAATGGACAAGTATGTTAGCTGTAAAGACTTCTGCAAATAAAGTGGGCTTGTGAGGATTTTTTTATTTTATCTGAAACTAATGTTAAGAGAGAAAGGCAAGAACCTCAGAAGTCGTTTTCATAAAATCAAAACCAAACCTTAAATTTTAGGAAAATACATACATACACCCTTAATAACAACATGACTGTTCTGTCCTAAAATAGCAAAAGGTTTTGTTTTATTTTTAAATCAAAATGAAGGGCTCTGGGTGCTAGTGATGATACAGAAGACATGAAACCAGAGCTATAACTAAGTATGAGTCAAACTAGCCATACATGCCAGTCCAGAGGGAAAATGAGGCAACGTAAGTGTATATTGATTACTGAACTCTATAAATACCACTAGGATGGTTGTATCACCATGGGTGTTCAATACATATGCATTGACTAAATAATCCTGAGCTAACAATTCAACACCAGGTAACTTCTTCCTCCCCTCACCTTCAACATTGCACAGAGATGCTAGACTTGTACCAGTGGAGTAGAAGAAACCAAAAGGTGAACATTTAACTAGGGAGGACTGTAGAGAAGAAGGAATGAATTAGTGGCCATACAATTTGACTTCTGGTCAACCACATAAAAACCGCTGAGTAGTGGGAACTCATTCAGATTCTGATGCAATAAAACAGGAAAAGATGGACAGGAGTGAGTGATCCACGTGGAGTTTAGAGACTCAGCCCATACAGGTTGCCCAATGATAGCATTCAAATCACAGGGTCCCTTAATCCACTAGATGATAATTTAGATACTACTTTGTATAATTCATTTCCTAAAACAAGATTTCTCAAGCACACCTGAAAAATGCTCATACAGCTCCCCTTTAGAACATTTACAGTGGTAAAGATCACATCACTTTTTAAAACAGGTAGCTCAGTTATTAACAGATGTAATTACTAGAAGCCTCATCTTTACAAGACTTGAAATTTACCACCCTATAATTCTACCCAACACTGAGCACAGTGCCTGATACATGGAAACCACTCAATGATTTCATTTGTTGAAGTTATATTCTCTTCTTTTTGTCTCCTAGGGCAGTAGAAGTTGGAGGGTCAGGGGTGGCTTGGAGA
Source organism: Camelus bactrianus (assembly GCF_048773025.1). Lineage (NCBI taxonomy): Eukaryota > Metazoa > Chordata > Mammalia > Artiodactyla > Camelidae > Camelus > Camelus bactrianus. The sequence continues at coordinate 14,179,547 of NC_133559.1, forward strand.
GGGGGAGTAATCTTTGCTCACTTCTGGATGATAGACTATTTGCTGTTTTTCCTGAAAGTATAGGATAATTTGGGAGCCGTGCCCCAGTGGACAGGAGCTCAAAACCTCATGACCACAGCTGCACTGATTTATTCAACATGTGTATATATTCCAACAACTAACACACATTGAGTTTGCAATTAAATAAAAGCAATTCATTTCTCATTTAACATTGTTTCTCATTACCTTTTCAGTCAATTTATTTTTTTGATCCCAAACGCAGACCTTACTCCTGTTAAACATTTTATTCTCTTGGTTTTCATGCAACAGTTCAACAACTTTGGGTAAATACCAAAGGAACACAATTGCTGAATTTTATGATGACAGTATGTTTAATTTTGTAAGAAACTGCCATACATCCCTTCAAATTAGTGTACCATTTTGCTTTCCTATCAGCAGTGAATAAACGTTCCTGTTGCTCTGTATCCTCATCAGCATTTGGAGTTGTCAGTGTTCTGGATTTTGGCCATTCTAATAGGTGTGTAGTGGTATCTGACTGTTGTTTTAATTTGCATTTCCCCGATGACATACGATGTAGAGCATCTTTTCTCATATGCTTATCTGCCATCTGTATATCTTCTTTGGTGGGATGCCTGTTAAAATCTTTGGCTGATTTTTTAATCAGTCTGTTTGTTTTCTAATTGTTGACTTTTCAGAATTGTTTGCATATTTTAGATAACAGCCCTTTTTTCGCAAATATTTTCTCCCAGTTTGTGACTTGTCATCTCCTCCTCTTGATATCCATCAATGTTTTTATGTCATATATATCAGAAATTGTTTGAAGGGTTTACATGTAGAAGGTCCTTTCCTTCCTCCCAACTCTAATGCAGGCTGTTTTTATTTCTAACATTATATTGTCGCAGTCATTTCAAGAGGTTCAATATCCGATTCAAGAGATTAGACATCAAACCTCAAAGTGTCACTTTACCCTTAAGCTCCCCACACAATTGCATACTTCATAAAAGAAGATCACATATTTTTAACATATGCTATTTTCTATTTCTTGCTGTTTTTTTTTTTCTTTCTGGGAAGGAATACTAGTTTAATCTGATTTTATGTGGACATATTTTTATTCTATAGATGATTGTGACTACCGGTGGGCTAATTGCTAAAAAATTTCACATGTTGGAATTTAGAAAGTTTTGGAAACTGTCCCCAGCTCCTCTGTTTATCACATTTACAAATCGGGTAACAGTAATTGCCTTAATGTCAAATATCTTGTGCTCAACAACTTACAAGAATCCAAAGCAAAAATGTGCTTGGGAAGCAAATTATCCCGAAATAGGTGACCCTGAAGCCTCATGAACTAACTGTGCCTTCCTCACTTATTAATAAGCATCATTTCCAAGCAACCAAGATGTATTGAGTTGGGAGTCCCTAAGTGCAAGAGGGTCCAGAAATAGCTTTGACTTTTCCTCTTTTTAATTTACCTTGTGGGGCTATGGGGAAGGAGCAATCCTTTAGTCTGTCAATATCACCAGCAACAGCGCCACATGAAGAGAGGACGGGGAGGGGAGGCGTGAGGTGATGGGGGAGGCTCAGCCGAGAAGATGGAATATCTATCTGACACAGAAGAGGAGTCTCAGAACTCTGCAGAGTTGAAATGTCAAAAGAAGCCACTGAAAAAGAACTGAGTCATCAGAATTTTGACACTGACAAGGCTACACTGCATGCAATATATGTGACTTCTAATACCCACCAACTGTTACAGCATGGACTAAGACATTTTCCGTTTCTATCTTTAGTCTGTGGCAAATTTAATTGTTTTATTTTATTTTTTGATATTTCCCTATTCTATTTTCCTTTAATCATTGTATTCAACCAATGCAGGCTGATACGCATTATGTCTTTAAGACGGTGTATCTTGATCTCAAAAGTAATTTTTGCTTATGAAATCTGAAGAGCTATTCAGGAGATCAAATAAAATAGCGTGTAATACATACTGTGAGAAATTTTAAAATAATACAAATATATCTTATTTCCTTTAACCAAAATTACAAGATTGATGTGATATAACATATAGTGCAGATGATAATACAGTATCACTTAATTATAATTTTATAACAAAGTAGAAATGTCATATGCACAAAATGCAGAATCATTTTTTTTTTTTTTTTTTTTGCAGAGAGTTTTCTTTCAATTTCATCAAACCTTGTAATTCTTCACTGAGAGAACTAGATGCCACCGTTTTCATGCCCTTATCATATTTAGCAATGTTTTGGGACAGGATTCAACCTCTGGCAAGGTTGCTGCTAAACTAAGTGTGAACTTCTGAATGGCAGAAAAATTCTCATGGTTTCAGTATGAAAACATGCAATTGAGAAAACAGTACAGTAGGATCCCATAAAAATACTGCTGGGTTCAAGCACATATTCATCACTAAGGACCAGTGAGTTCTTTGTCAACCTACGTATCCTGTCTACATTGTTTACTCATTTGTAAAATATAGGGAAGGGTAAGCTAAGCTAACTAAGGAGGCTGTTAGCCTCAAACATAACTTATGGGAAGATGTTGTATACTTGCATAATTACACACAGAACATGACTATATACATTTTAGTGGCTTGAGGAAAACCAGGGACCTCCTAGACTTGCACTGTTCAAAATGGCGCCAGGGGCCATAGATGGCTATTGAGCACCTGAAGTATGGCTAGTGCAACTGAAGAATTAAATCTTCAATTTTCCTCCATTTTAGCTTGAATTTAAAAACCTGAAATAGTGTAAAATATTTTTTCTGTTAAACACAACTTCCTTGGTAAGGTAGGATGACATCTCATTTAAGCCATTGAAAATTTAGCATCCAAATTAAGATGTACTGCAAGAGGAGAACGTACATTAGAGCTCAAAAACATAGTACAAAAACATATAAAATATCTCATTTGTAATTTTTATATTAATCACATTATTTAGTAGGCTGAATAATGGCCACCCAAAGACATCGGGTCCTAAACGCTGTAAGTTGTGCCTTATTTAGAAGGAAAGTCTTTACAGATGTGCTTAAATTAAAGATTTGGGGATGAGGAGATTATCTGGGCTAGCCCAGATGGGCCTTAAATGTGATCCCATGTTTCCTCATAAGTGAAAGGTACAGGAGTATTTGGATGTACACAAAAGGGGAGACAACGTGACCATGGAGGCGAAGATTGGAGTCTTAATGAATGCCAATGAGTGTCAGCAGCCACCAACAACTGGACAAAGCAAAAGAACTAGTCTCCCCTAGAGCGTTTGGAGGGAGTGTAGCCCTGTTGAAACATTGATTTTGGCTCAGTGAAACTGATTTCAAACTCTGGCCTCCAGAACTGTGAGCAAATACACTTCTGTTGTTCGAATCCTCCAAGTTTGTGGTCATTTCTTATAGCAGCGCCAGAACTGTGAGCAAATACACTTCTGTTGTTCGAATCCTCCAAGTGTGTGGTCATTTCTTATAGCAGCCTCTGGAAACTAATATACTTACTGAAATTATGGTATTTTTGTTGTCTTGAGTTAGCCGTAATAGTATATCAAAATTAATTTCACTTTGTTTTTTTTCTTTTAACGTGGCATCTTGAAATTTTTAATTTCCTTTGAAGCCCTCATTAAATTTCTATTGGGCAGTGCTGTCTTAAGCCATGTCATCTTACAGGACTTAGGAATCATAAGTCAGTCACCTTCTCATTGGTGGAAGATCCCTGAGCATCCATCCTAAAGAGAAAAGAGAAAGTGTATCCATCCAGGAAATGCCTCCCAACCGCTTCAGTTCTGTGTTCTCAGAGTGTCTCACTGCCAACCTGATATTTCCTCTGCTACATTTGTGAAATAAAGATATAGACCAGCAGGTATGCAAAATTACGTTTTCCCTATAATTTCTCTGTTTCTCCATCATTTTGAATAGACTCTCCATGTAAATATAAGCATCCTAAAAGAAGGAGATTCCCTTCTTTCTTTTCCCCTCAAAATCTTCTTTTCAGGGCAGAACTCAGAAGATGTACAGAGTTAAGTTCTTTCTTCTTTGATTTGTCTAACAGGCATTATTTTTTAAAAGGCTAGAAAGCTAGGCACGTGGGCATCCACACTGCTTCTGAAGGCAGGACAATGAAATATACACACAAAAAGGATTCAACATAACCTGAAGACCTTACTAATTTATATTCTTGCACACTGTATGTATGTAGAGATTATTTCCTAAACATTTAAAAGGTATTATTAGCCCTTGCCAGCACTTTTTTCCTTCAAAGTGGTTTACAAATACAAACTTGTTTCCCTGCCTCCCTTATGAACCACCATATAATGCTGAGATGGGGGACTTGAATGAGGACTGGGGAGGTATAATTCATGGCCCATAATTTCATGTTTCCTGGATTTACCATTGTGTAAGTCAGCCAACAGATTAACAGTAATTACAGACAGCACACAGTAATGAGGTGATTTGGGACAAATAATCTCTACTGTTACTCTATAAACGGGATCTTACAGAAGATCTACAGGTAGCCAAATTTTGATTTGCTGGGTTTTATACATGATAACCCTGTTTTAGACAGACGGGCTCATCTCTCTTTGCTCTGATGAAGCTCTTCCTAGAAAGGCAGGATGCATGTGTTAGCTGAGACACTTGCCATCCCTTTGATGCCTTCAATCTTTGGAAGAGGGAAGGGAGGACTAGAGAAAGGCAGTACCCTCTGTCTGCTTCCTGGAAGAACCACTAGTTTATGGAAAATTATCCTTTCTGCTTGTCAAAGAGAATTGCAAGTCTTTTCTGAAGGACCCCCTAGGAGAGTTGAACTCACCTTGCTGTGGCTTCTCCTACATGTCTGCTGCCTCCAGTAATAACAATGACATTCTCATGACATATGATCATTCTCCCTTCTAGTCATCCCCTTTCTCATCTTTCACTTCAAATTCTAACTCTAATCTGCTCACTGAATCTATGTAATGCTTCTTTTAAAGTGTCTTCTCCCTTTCATTTCCAGAGCTGCTTACCAGGTGGTCCCAATTGCTCTTCAACTTGATATTACAATGGATATTTTACAAAGTATTCAACCTCAAATCTTTCCCTGTCCCCTTCTCCTCTCCTACTTTTCATTGTGTCGCCATATTAATTTTCTTAAAGCCAATCTCTAATCATGTTCCTCCACATAGTGGCTCTCTATTCCATTAGGAATAAACCCCCCACATTTTAATTTGGAATTCAAAGTCCTCCACAATCTGACCTCACTTCACTTTTCAACCTCTCTTATGGACAAGTACCTTTCATGTACCAGACATTCCAAACGAGCATGACTTCTTGTCCTCTTCCAAGCTTTCCTTTCTCTCATGCTTCAGTGAATTTGCTCATGGTATTTTCTTCTCTTTGTCATGTTCTTCCCTTCCATTGTCCCTGCCTTACCAACAGGTTTTACCCATCTTTCAATGCCAGTATAAATCGCCTTTCTCTGTGGAGCCATCTACGGTCCCATTTTATTGAACATGTCTATTAAAATCAACCTCTCTTATTTCTGTGTTTCCTTAACTTTCTTAAAGAACTCACCACGTTCTGCCTTATATTGCCTTATTGGTACATCCCATCTCCCTACTGGATGGCAAATTCATTCCACTGGGGACCATGCCTTCTTCACCCTTTCATTCTCTGTGATGCCTATCAGTTGCTAGGAGTTCAACCAGAATGGACAGTGTGAAATGGAACGAGCTCCTGCCAAGCTGGGTTTATGAGTAAGAGCAATGGACACAGTTACAATTGGACTGAAACTTCTTGGGGGTGACAGTGGAATGGAAGAGACAGGACAGCAAAAATGTAGCTTCCTGAGTTGGAGCCAGGCCAGAGCAACGGGGTTAACAGCAGTGCTCTCAGGAAAAGTGCTTGACCACATCGAATCATTAAAGCTCTTTGGCTCCCTTCCTGCTGGGAAACCCCTACAAGAGGGATTTGCTTTGAGGGAAGGGGTTCTGTGCACGTAATTATTCTTTCCCTCTAAACCCCAGGAGTAGGATGCTGGTAATTACTTTTGGATCTATTCAGTGTAATTACACAATAATCCACAGCCACCTATAAATACTCTGTCATTACATGGCATTGTCCTGGTAAACTCTACTAGGTTTCCTGGTCGAGTAATTACAGCTGTGCCACAGGGCAAAGATTAGTGGCACTAAGAATTTCCAATATTAACACTCACATCTCAGCTGCACAACTATTTCCATCTGTAGAAGCACGAGCTGCAAAGAGGCTGTATACTTTGGCAGGCAAAGAGGCGGCAGTTTTTGATGTTTTGGGTGAAGAAGGAACTTCGCCTCCACACTATAAGGGGATGGGGGGGCACAGTACTAGGACCTTTGACCTTCTTTGTTTCACAGATCTAGAAGGAAAGAATTAAAGTTAGCATATATCTACCCTGGTTTCTCTAAAGAGTAGAGTGGATAGTACCAGCAAAATATACAAAAGCAATAACTTATCTTGGCATGAAAACAAGAATTGAAGAACCAAGTCCATGGTTTGCATTCTTGTTTTTCTCACTATATTATATAAACCTTTGAAGAACACTTAACATTTTTTTCCTTACCTTTATATCTGAGCCTAAAATGAGACCTTTTCATGTGAGACCTGATAAATAATAAAAATAAATAAATGGAGAACAGACAAAGGGGAAAACATTGAAAATAAAGTAAAATGGGGAGGTCAGAGAGAAAAAGGAAGGAAGGAAGGGAGAAAAGACTGGAAAGAAGAATGGAGGAGGTAGGGGAGAAGGAGGAAGCCAAAGAAGAGGAGAGGAAGAAACAAAGGTTGAGGGGAAAGAACCCCATGGTTAATTTGCTCCCATGGCTTTGCCTTATTTAAAACAGTGCAATCTGGCAAACTAGAGTACATACTAGAGGAGAGAATAACATCAGAAGAACAAATTAAGACCAAGTCAAAATAATATAAGTGTAAGATGAAGCTGGTTTGGGCCAAACTAAGAAAAAAGGATTGAAATAGGAACATCCCCAAGAGAATACAAAAATAATTTGGGGAGAACAGAATTAGATTTCAATCTTTGTAGACTTCAAGACTAGGGAAATCAAAGGGAAGCTTCTTTTTTATTCAAAGTAGAAATAAATAAAAATGACTCCAACTTTAGAAAAGATGGTCTCTTTAATGGTGTTGGGAAAATTTGATAACCACATGCAGAAGAATGAAACTAGACCATTATATTAAACTATACACAAAAATTAACTCAAAATGGATTAAAGACTTCAATATAAGACCTAAAAGCAGAAAATTCCTAGGTGAACACATACGTAGAAATCTCATTGACACTGGCCTTTGCTGTTTTTGTGGAATGACACTAAATGCAAGGGAAATAAAAGAAAAAAATTAACAAATGGGACTGCATCAAACTAAAAAGCTTCTGTACAACAGAAGAAACCATCATTAAAATGAAAAGACAACCTACTGAATGGGAGAAGATTCTGCAAATTATATATTCAACAAGAGATTAATATCCAAACTATAAAAAAACTCACACAACTCAACAACAAAAACAACAGACAGATTTAAAAATGAACAGAAGATCTGAATAGACATTTTTCCATGGAAGATATAAGATGACCAACAGATGCATGAAAAGATGTTCAACATCACTAATTATCAGGAAAATGCAAGTTATAACCACAATAAGAAATCACCTCACCTCTCTTAGAATTGCTATTATTGGAAAGGCAAGAAATAACAAGTGTTGGGAAATATGTGGAGAAAAGGAAGCTCTCACATACAGTTGGTGGTATTGTAAATTGTGGAGCCACTATGGAAAACAATTTTTTGAGATTCCTCAAAATTATAAGAATAGAACTACCATTTGACATAGCTATTCCTCTTCTGGATAGTTCTCTGAAGAAAAAAAAAAAAATACTCCAAAAAGATGTACGCAGCCCATGTTGATTGCAGCATTATTTCCAATAGCCAAGATATGGAAACAACCTCAGTGTCTCCTGATGGATAAATGAGTAAGGGAGATGAGGTACACACACACACACACACACACACACACACACACACACACACACAGAGGAGTACTACTTAGCCATAAAAAATAATGAAATTCTGCCATTTGCAATAACATGGATGGACCTAGAGAGTATTATGCTAAATGAAACACCATTCAGAAAAAGAAATGGTGAAAGACAATCATATGAATTCACTCGTGTGGAATCTAAAAGACAAAACAAAATGAAATGAAAGAACAAGCAAAAGTAAAATAAAAACAAACTTAGAGATGCAGAGAACTGATCAGTGGTTGCCAGAGGAGTAGGGGGTTGGAGGGAGGGTGAAATGAATGAAGATGATCAACCGTATGGAGATGGAGGGTAACTAGACTGGTGGGGGGATCCCTGTGTCGTGTGTTAGATGTCGAATTATAAGGCTGTACGTCTGTAGCTTATACAGTGGAAAACCCAGACTAGATAACCACTATTTATAAGCTCAGCCACACCTCAGGGACCATCTGGTTCAACTCCTTCAGTTCTAAGATGAAAAAACTGAGGTCTGTGATGGCAAAGTGGCAGACAGCCAGTGGCTGGTTCTAGATGGGAACTCGCAACTCCCAACATCCATGCCATTATTATGTTTTGTATTTCTACCTTGAGGACATTGACAACCACGAGTTAAACTGCCCATTTAAAAAATGCTACTGCATGTCAAATAATGTCTGTGAGGATGTATTTATAATCCTTTTCTCCAGGAAGAAGACATAAGGTACATTTCACTTTGCTCCTTTATGTATTGCTTACGTTTTCACAATGAATACATAATATTTTCTATTCATATTTTTATGTGTAAAGCTATCCTTGAATGTTATTAAGTTGTGAAACTGGTGATGGGGACATGCGGGTTTATTCCACAGTTGTTTGTTGTAATTTATAGAGGCTATTGAGGATTCTAGAGTAACACAACGTTAGAATTGGGAGAGATTTCAGAACTGTTCTAAGCACTTCATTTTATAGGTGAGATAATTAAGGTCCAGGCAGTTACCTCACTGAAACCTATAAATAACATCGAACAAAAATTTAAGAATTCTGCATCATAAACTAAGTGAGGGTGTGCTTGAAAATTTATATGACTCCCACTTTTTTTTTCTAGTATAAATGAAGCAAGGACTATATCCTTTTAGGAAGAAAACTAGCATTTATTGAGCAGCTTCTCCATGGCAGACACGTTATACATTGTTCATTTCATTTCGTCGTCACAGTAATTGATATTTTAAAGTTTACAGTTCAGGGAAGAGATCCTCAAGCAGTTTAAAATAGAACACGGGTCCTACTGCAAAACAGAGTCTTTGAATTCTAATTCTACAAGTCTTTCCTTCTTTATCCCACAGTCCTTTTGAGGTGAGCTGGAGTTAGCATCCCCTGCAACAGGGATTAATAAAGGCTTTTCTTACTTTGCAGCATTAATCAGGGTGTGTTAAAGGGCAGTTGCCTGATCGTTGCTGTAATTCCTTTCCAGTATCTATTTCTCCCAGGCTTTCCCACTTAAGAGAAAGGTTGCTTTTTGATACCCATGGGGACGACTTCAAGATTTTAAAGTCGAGTTGGACTAAGATGTGCCCTGCGTGGATAATCAGGTTATAACAATCCTTCACTTTCACATTTCTAACTCGCCTTACATTATCCAACAGTTTTCACAAAAAGCATTAATGTTATTGCCTGACAAGGCAGATGAGAAAAACTATCAAGACACCAGCCAGTCTGGTTTGCCCGGGACTGAGGCGTGTCCTGGGACATGTGACTTTCCCATGTGAAACCAGGACAGTACCAGGCTGGCTGGGATGAGTCTATCGCCCTGAGAAACAGAGACACAGGAAGGAGAAATGTCTCGTCCACAGTCACACAGCAAGTCAGTGATGGGACCAGAACCTAGAGCTCCCAGCAACTCGTTCTGGGCCTTTCCAGCTAAACCACGTGATTATTAAATGTTGAGACACAAATTTGACCCTTCCTATGATCTCATATGCTTAAAGCAAATGGAAATAAAACTGGCAGTGAAAAAAGGCAACGTGTCATCCTATTTTGTTCCTTTCTCTGCATTCAGACTTACTCCAGTCAAGATGCTCTCTCCCTCAACCATGGCAGGTGGCCACCTTGTGCCAAATGGAGGCTCCTCTGGCCTGTCTTCATCTTCCCCTCTCTAGCTGTCCTGCAGGTAAACAACTCGGGTGCACACAAGTTCGCACACAAAAGATTCTGCAATAGTAACATTTATCTTGTGCACGTTCCATTTATCTTTGGCAAAAAGCTTCAGACCCAGACTATCTTAAGTGATCTCAAAAAGACAGTGATAAGTACCTTTCCCCGTCATTATCGCTCCATTTTATCACAGTGGTGATAGCAATAATGGTGGTTGTAACCCCCATCAAGTCCATTTAACATGGCTCATTTTCAAAAGCCACTCAATGCCTTGTGACAGTCTGGCCAGGCGGCTTGAAAAGATCACTTAACCCCGATGATCTGAGGAAGACTCTGAGTGGGGAGAGAAGGCCCTACAGTCAGAGGCGAGGCGGTCAGAGAAGGGACAGGATTTTACAAAAAGACCATTGATTTTATGACAAGGGGCAGAGCCACTGTCAAAACTGAGCAGCACAAATGGAAGGAATGTTTCAATTAGCTGTTTGCAAGCAAGATTCCTCAGAAGGTGGGGTGCCCTGGCTTCTAGTTATTGTTGGTCAGGTTCATTCTTTTGTTTGTAATACGGGTGTGCTTCTCCTTAATACTAAAAGAGGAATCTAAAATTAGAAAATCTATCAGCAAAGACAGTCATTAAAGAAGCCCCATGGTAATTCCAATAAGGAGGTGTTTTATGATGTGACAATGACCTGGATAATGACACCAGGCTGAAAGGGGTAAGTGGAGCCTGGGCGAGTCACCTGTGACGCGCCCCGACATGAGGCTGCCTAACACTGCCGCCTTGCCTGCCGTCCCACAATTGGTCTGCAATTTCCTTAGCAGGGGTTGAAATTGTTACCAGAGCACACAGTTTCTGGAGGCGGTGGATGAGGAGGAGGGCCAGGGACGCGTAGATAACGAATGGAGGGGAAAATAATCAATAGCACTGGCTTTTCTGCATCTCAGGCTGGGCTCAAAGAATGCTGGTGTTGCCTGAGAACTCTCAGACTGAAAACAGAAACACTCACAGAGGTAGCAGTTATGAAAGTAGCAGACCCAAGAGCCAAGGTACCTGGTTCAAAGCCCACTTTTGCGCTTTCCTGGCCACATGACTTTAGGTGAGGATTTTAGCTCTCTAAGCTTCAATTTCTTTGTTAGCAAAATGGGAATAATAGACCCTATTTCGTAACACTGTTGTGAAATTAAAATGCAATCATTCGTGCGAAGTGTTCAGCACAGAGCTTAGTATATAGTACGCCCTATATAAAGGTGATTATGATTATAATGAATTCATATGACATAAATGTTTTTAAGCCTGATTTTCTAAGTATAATTCTTAACGAATTAATTCTCTTCTCATCCATCTCAAAATGTTAAGTCTTGCCGTAAAAGAACTGAAAGTCACAAGGTTTTAAAAAAAAAGAGCCCTCGACTCTGTATTTGCATTCAGGCTCCATTACCTATGGGCGTCATGATCTTGATAAGGCGTGATCACCGTATTTAACGTCATGGACGATATTACGTGATGCTTAGAAGTTCAAGGTTTGGAAACACATTAATCTGGTTTTGGATAGTCGTTCCACATCCTCTAATGATAGGATATTTTGTACAGTCAAAGGACTAGTGTAGTGTTGCCCATTCTTCAGATTTCAAGTCAAATATCATTTCCTCCAGTAGCCTTGCCTAAACCCTTTTTTTACATTTTCATTGCCCCCCTGCATTTATTCCTTGTGGCAGTTAACAGAATTATGAAAAAGCTACATAATTATGGTCCAACTTTCCTAATAAACTACAAGCTCCAGGAAAGCAAGAAACTTGTTTATTTTTGTTCATGCCAGCATCTCCCTGGTTTGCACATAGTAGGTGACAATTATTGGATGAATAAAGGACTTTGAGTAAAAGAGTGATATGCTATATGAGTTACATTTCAAGAGGATCACACTGGCTGCCATTTTTAAAAGAAATTGTAAGCAGACAAGATTGGGAACAGGGTAACTAATTAGGAAAGTATTGTAATAATTTAAGTTAGAGATACTGCTGGCTAAGACAGAAAGGGTAGTGATGGAGGTGATGAGAAGGAACTGACTCTAGACACATTTGCAAATGAAATTTGATGTTGGGTGTAAAAGAAAGAAAAGAACCAAAGATGATTCCCGGGTTTAGGGCCTGAGCAACTGGATGGATGGACTGCCATCATTTCAGACAGAGAAAACTGCAGAGGAGTAGATTTACTGCAGTAGGTCAGGAGTTCATTTTTGGAACATGTTAAGGTATAATGTCCACTAGACATTCAGATGAACATATCAAGCTAGCCACTGTATGCCCAGGTCTGTGGTTCAGGAGAGAGAGGTCTGAGCTGAAGATACCATGTTCATATTTAAAGATGTGAGACTGATGAGTTCATCAACAAAAGAGAAGAGAGCCAAGGAATAAGGTCCAGAGTAATCCAATATTAGAAACCAGGCAATGATGAGGATCAAAGACAATAAGAAGGAGCAGTCAATGAGGAAGGAAGAATAGATGCTGGAAACCTTCAAGGAAGCCAGACTGGGACAGCCTGCAGATTGATAATGGGACTAAGGGTTTCCCATTTGATTTGCCAACATGAGGGTCACTGGGAACCTTGACAAGGACCATTTTAGAGTGAACTGGTGGGGGGCAACTGCCTGATATAAATGGATTTCAAAGAGAATGAAAAGTCAACCAGGGAAATTTCATCTAAAACCACAATGAGATACTACTGTACACTCACTGGAATAGCTAAAAATCAAAGAGGCTGCTCACATTCAGCACTGGGGAGGATGCGGAGCAAATGGAGCTCTCATACAATCCGGGTTGGAATGCGAAATGTTTGAACTACATTGGAGAATTGTCTGGCAGTTTCTTTAAAGTGAAATAAATGCTTACGGCAATATCCAGTACATCTATGCCAAGACATACGTCCAAAATAAATGGAAACAAATCCATATATCCACTCGAAGGCTTATACACAAATACTCAGGGCAGCCTCTTCGTAATAGCCAAAACCCGGAAAAAACGGAAATATCCATCAATAAGAGAATGAATATTCAAATTGTGGTTCAGTCATATGACGCTACTATTCAAAGAATGAACTGATATTGATACGCTCAGCAAGGTGGACAAATCTCAAAAACATTATATTGAGCAAAAGAAATCAGATTCAAAAAAACTAATTACTGCTTGATTTTATTAGGACATGAAGTCCAAAACCCAAGTATATGAAGATAGACATTCATGTGGGGAGAGAAAGCTAATTGATTAGAAAAGGGCAAGAGGAAATTTTCTGGGGTGATGACTATGCTCTGTATCTCGCTTTGGGTGCTGGTTCCACGTGTGAAAGCACTTGTCACAATTCATTGAACTGTACGCTTGAGAGCTGTGCATTTTATTGAATGTTAATTAAATCTCGATTTTTAAAAAGAGAGAATCAGAGAAGACTTGGAGTCAGTGAATTATAGACGACTCTCAGTGGAAAGAGGATCAGGGAAGGAGATCAAAGGAATTAGTTGAATGCTGGAGAGGCATCAGAGTTAAGGAAGTTTGTTTTTTCTCCTGTTATTTGAAATGAAAGATATACTATATTTGTATGGTGATTCAAATGACCCAGTAGAGAGGAAAATAAATGGTGATGCACAAGATTGTAACACCTATCCTTCAAAGTTGTTGTTAGGGTAAAATTAGACAGTGTGTGTGAAGCACTTAACGCAGGACCCGGAATGTGTAAGGGCTCAGTACATCATAGCTGGTCCTGTGATTATCGCCATGCAGTGATCGTGGACTCTCTGCTTCCACTGTCAGTGCCTCAGATATGATGACCTAGTTTTCTTATGACCGTTGCTTTATCCTTTGCTGGATATCACCTCACCACGAGGCTGACACCCCCACTAGTCCACCAACAGTGTTCGTTCACATCAGGGTCACACCAGCAATAGTGCACTGTGGGCTGGAAGGGTCACCTCTAAGGCTGAGCTCAGGTAAGACCAGAAGGCCTAAATAGGCTGCTTATTCCCATCAGTATCCACCACTGTGGCACCAGCGTCCCTTCCTCAGCTCACATCTATAGGTTCTGGAAGGAGGAAGATAAAGTTCAAGCTTGGGATAGTGTACCTGTTCACGCGCTTTGCGCTGAAGAGAAGTGACCCCACGCTAGACCCCACAGGTAGCGGTGAATAACTGACCAGATGGAAAAGGGACTAGAAGGGAAGAGACTGAAACACTGGGGACAAAGAGGTCTTGGGAAGAGACGCTGGGGCGGGTATAAAGGCTGAATGCCTTCAAACACCCACCAAAGAGCATTCATCATGGAAGCACTAAACAAGCGAGTGTATCACATGACTTTGCACGGGGGACCCATGAACAAAGCGGCCATGGGGACAGAGATGGAAGCGATGCATGGACTCAACGGCATGGATTCCTACCGACAAGGGCTGGTCTAGCTGCTGCTGCCACTGACGGTTCAAACCGACAGCCACAGAGACCAGCACTCAGCCCCCAGGCTGGCACTTTTACTCTAAGATACCATCTGGCCACTTGAAAAATAGATGACACTGGGCCCCATATATCCTGAAAGAGCCAGCAGTTTATCTTCACAGGGACTCTTCTGTCCCATATGGGTTTCCCTTTCTCGTTCACAGAGCCTCAGCCAGCACCACTGTCTTACAGAGTGGCCAAACGTGGGACCCACTTCACCGTGTACTCAGTGTGGGCACAGATTGTGGGGTCCAATGGTCGTCTGACATCCCATAATGCCAGAAGCAGCTGGTCTCGTAGAATGCTGGAATGACCTACTGAGGCACGGTTACAGCGCCAGCTCCAGCAGAGAGGCTATAATTTTAAGCAGGGGTTGGCAAATCCAGTCTGCCACCTGTTTTTGTAAATAAAAGTTTTATTGGAACACCGCCATCCTTTTTCGTACACATATTGTCTATGGCTGCTTTCGCACTACAAGGGCAGACTTGCGTTGTTGTCACTGAAACCATATGGGCCACAAATTCTAAAATAATTACTCTCTGGCTCTTTACAGATAAAGTTTGCCAACCCTTCTTCTCGAGGATGTAATGCCGTCAGCCAGGACACAGTATCCACTGTGCTCCCGGTAGGAAAAATATATAGTTCTTGTAATCAAGGTGTTGAGGTGTCAATGGTCTTACCACCACAAAGAATAATTTGCTGGACTTTGTGTTGTTATTGGGTATAAAACGTGAATGTCTTTCAAACACCAGTTAACACCCGTCAAAGAGCATTCATCACAGAAACACTAAACAAGAGAGTGTATCAAATGACTGTGCTTCATACACAGATAAGTGTGTTTTGTATACTTACAATTCTGGGTTATAGGTCCTGGTCCTCAAAAGTAGCACACTTTTTTTTTTTAGAGGACATGAGGGTCCACCGAATTACAAGATAAAGTACCACTCTGCAGAAAAGTGGACCTGAGTGGCAGGGAATGTGGTAGACAGATGAATACTCCAAATTCCTCTGCAGAGAAGGACTTGCTACACCCCTGCAAGGAAGGCAGTCAAAAGTTCCTTCAAGTTCTGCCGCAACTGTAGAAAATGGGTTTCCCCGAGGTCACGACCTTCACAGAGCAACCCACAGCCAGAGACTGAGCAAAAGGAGCAGAGGTATAAACTTTTGGCTGTTTGGTCTGGTGTAGCTGGTGGTTTGCTGGAGCTGGCTGATGCCACCTCACAAGAATTGGTATGTGCTTTTGTGCCCCGTTCCCCACTTAATGGCATCACGTTGATAACTTGAAGTCAGCCATGGGAGGGGAATTTACATGATGGAAATTGGCAAATACTACAAATCAAGACATTTTTCCCCCCAGAGAGCTAGCTGTTAAATATTCATCAGTGAGACACAGGGACAACTTGTCGGGCAATCCTCCCTCTGTCACCCACTGCCAGGGAGGGTGAGGCTTGACTGGGACTGTGTCATAGATTTTCTTCTTCCGCTAAGCAAGACTGCTGCCTCCCTCTTCCTTCCACAGGTACTGAACCCTAATAAAAGTGCTAAATTTCATCTCATACCTGCTTCCAGAAACCCCAGGCGGCAACTTAAGATTTTTTTTGGTATAAACACTACTGTTAGTAACCTTGGCATCTGTGTAAGCACTTGCTGCCTTTGAGAAAAAAATCGTCCTTATTTGAAATGACATTATATACAGCAGCGCTTTGAGTCAGGCTTTTGAACACCTCAGTATAGAATTTTAATTCTCAACACCCTCAGAAAGCCAATCGGCAAGCAAAGAACAACTAAGCTAAAGGTATGAAATCCTGTATTATTTCTGAAGGGCACATCGACATGAAAATGGGGGTACGGGGAAGACCGTGGCGGTACAAAGACATATAATTAAAATTCTTGTTTGAAATAATCGAATGGAAATGCTCCCAGTACTAGTTAATCGATCACCTCTACACGTAAAAACAGCTGCAACAGGCATTTTTAACCACATTTTTTGATCTTAACGTGTAATATAATCACTCACTCATGATTCACAAAATATTCAATAAAATGTTGGGTAAAAATTTTCAACTACTCTTAAGCTTGAAAGTATCATTTTTCATGGGTGCAGTTGCTAATTCGTGGTGCTTGTGGGGAACAGAATGTGGACATATTGATGCCAGAAGAGCCAGCCCCAACCTGGAAATGGCCCAGTGAATTAAGGGAAAGAATTCAGGGCTGAGATCCTAGGTCCAAAACATGGTAAAGATGTGTCCTGGGTCCTACGGATGAATACCACCCACCGTAGCCTGCTAGTGAAACACTCACACACTCACAGGCACAACACTCTTCCCTCATAAGCTCCTAGGTCCTACCTCCTGAATGTTACTGCACCTGCTGCGGTTTCCACGGCTTTCTCATTTTGGAGACTGTGTTTCGGCTCCTTCTCCATTCCCCTGAACACAATGTTTTGACTTCTCTTTGGCTTCCTGAACTGGCCCTGCCTTCCTGAAGTGGACAACACTTTCCCCTTGATGCCCAGCCCAGAAAGACGTGTTGGCTCCCACCCTTTTCAGGATGTAGACTTTAGCCTTGGGCAGCAGATGCAGGCCAGCTGCATCCACTTCCAGGCCTCGCTCCTGCAACCAGAGTGTGGCAGGGGGAACGCCTCCCAGATCTATCGTCACTATCCTGGCTCTCCAGACAGAGGACACCAGATCGTCTCTAATTCTTGATGGCTTTGGGGAACAGGAAGGATAGCACCATTTCTGGAACAAGAGACAAAGTTAGATCTTTAACTAGGTGTGTGTGGAATTTTACCCATCAGAATTACAGTGCAGTTGATTCTTATGATAAAAGCTGTCACGATGAAGATCAGACCACATTTCCCAAAGGCTTGTTCCCAGCATGGGAGGCCATGTGTCAAAATATTGTCTTTGAAGGTGCAGTTTGGAGTTGGAAAAAGTGGACAAAAAAAAAAAAAGCACAGTGATAATGAGGAGACAGTGAGGATGGAGGGAGGGGAAAAGAGAAGTAGGGAGAGAAATAAAGCTTTTGGAAGAATGTATGTTTAAGGAGAAACTTAAAAACTCCTTCTGTTTTCTGTATTGTGGGTTGCCCTACATGACACTTGTACAGAGTTCTAGACTAAAGATCTATGTTATGCTTCAAGGTTTCTGGAGACAGATTATAGTTTCTTTAAATGTTGCTGTGAGGCTCTGCTCCGAGGCAGCTGGGTTTATATAGGTCATATGGAGAAAAATATATAGCATACATTTAGTTCTTTCTCTTTGTCAGTATAGTATACACGTAAACCAAATTAGCTGGAGTAAAGGGCAAGTAAATGAAGATTCAGTCCACACACTTGAAAACACTCGGTGATCTTAAGATGCTCTGCATTTTAATGAGATGAGACATTGTGTATACAATTCCAGGACTTGTGTCTGACCTATGGTCAGGTCCCAATAAAGACTTATATTTCCTTTTCCCTACCCATTTCTTCTCTTCAAGTGATAAATACTAGCTCATCAAAATATCTTAGTTGGAAAAACTAGAAATTATGCAAAAAAAAAAAAAAGAGAATAAAAGGTTAAGATGTCAGTCCTGCAGAATTAAACCACTAAGTGGCCTCCAGCCTTTCAGGCAAAGGGAGGGATCAGTGTGTCCTAAAACCTCAACGCCTTTGATTCTGCCAATCCGAGGAGTCATTTTTAAGGATACGGTCTTTAATTTCTCTTTAGTGATCTCAGTCTCTTTGTATTCATTACATTTCCTCCCGTTCTGATTTCTCTCTTCCACCTTCCTCAGGCACCCAGCACCACCACTCCTACTTCTTGGAGGATTAAAGGAGCTATTCTTATGTATTTACGTCTGGGTGTAGGGAAAACAGTTGGTTTCCATCCCACTCATCAACTGTAACTGACGCACATATGCCTGAAGGCTGCCGCAGCATCCTTCTCAACACAATACTGGGCAAGGTGTGAGGGTGGCTGTTCTGCGGTTAGTCAATTCACTAGTGATGCTTCTGGTGGGTTGGGAGGCTGACTGTGTTACTGTGCAGTATGTTTGTCAAATCTGCCTTCGTGTAATTTTAAGTCAGTATTTAACCCTGCTCCCAACTCCATCAGAATACTCAGCACTTTTTTAAAATGTTTATTATGAAATGGCTTAAATATTTACAAATATAAAGACAATAGAACAATAAACCTGATTTATCCACAATCCAGATCCATCAAGTATCAAAACATGGACAGTCTTCCTACCTCCAACCACCACATCCCCTGATCTCAAGATTATTTTGAAATAAACCCCAGAAATTAGAGTATTTTACCTGCCAGTATTTCAGTACATATCTCTAAAGAGACAAGGATACTTTTAATACTTGTATTGTCTGTTTCCTCCAAATAAAGGAATGAAGACTTCACAGTGGACATTTTTAGGAGGTAGGTGCCCTCCTCTGGATTGCCAAGCTCACGTAGAATTACATTTTCCTGCCTTTTTCAAGACTGGTGATTTGAGAATTGCAGGCGAATTTGTTCAATTGTAAAGATTGTAAAGGAGATGTTTGCCTGATTTTTCTCAATGAGCAGAGTTCATCGCACATGCAAAGGCAGAAAATACCAGCAAATGAGAGTGGAGCAGTAGGCAGGAGAGACTCGAAGTGAACAAAGCCCTTCCAAGCACAGCTGAGAAAGAGTAACCAGCGTTGCTCCAGATTCATTAAGATAAAAACCAAATTGGCTCCTGGCCAGCAAAAATAATGATGCGGAGGAGGGGGGTATGTTTTGATGAAGCAATGGTTCAATATTACACAAACAATTCAATGAAGAGTCTTACTGGATTCTGGTTTCTAATTCTATACAACATCAATAAAGGTTGAGAAGAGTCAGGAAAACTAGCCTTATATCCCATTTCCTAAAAGGAGCTAAGCCTGGAAGGTGAATTTTCGTCACAAGAGACTGGAATCAAGTTTACATGTAACTACCTAACCTGCCCATTCTAGGTAAAGCCACGATAAGGAAGTAGATGTCACACGATAGATAGACCATGTGACCTTGATGATTTGAAAGGGCCATTTCAACAAGCCCAAACCACAGGATCAACATTTTCTCTCAACCCGCTGCATTTTTTTTCTCCTGTGGCCATAACTTAAATGATCATCTCAGTTCCCAGCAAAATAAAATGCGTCTTCTGTGCCATGTCTCTGCTCGCTCTCTGCACCTCTCCTTATTTCCACACCAGTACGAGGACCAGAGCAACATAAGCCAGTCAGGGCGGTTCATCTTTGCCCGTCTGAGACTCCATCGCTCTCTCCAGAGCCTCCTCCTGGCCAGGGAATCCCCCTTTACTCAAGCTGTTCCTTGGAGCTGTTTTCTTCCCTCTCCCCAGATGTACGCCCACCCATGAAATGTCTATGAATAATACTCTGGTTCCATAAAGCACATTAAATAAGCCCCTGCATGAGTTGGCATCACTATTCCCCCGTCCCTTAGAAAGTGGATAACTCAAAGCAAGCCGGCTGACCGTTAGTGAGTGTACAGCAGACAGCAAGCAAATCGTGTCCACTGTTGCTTGAGCCCCTCCCTCCACCTTCCAGAAGGCAAGACCGCCCCACGTCAGTGCAGGAAGCATCTGCGTGCTGATTTCTCTTATATGCACGATCTTAATCTGTTCCAGCTGCTATAACAATATACCGTAGGCTGGGTGACTTATATAAACAATGGAAATTTATTTTTCACGGTTCTGGAGGCTGAGAAGTCCCAAATCAATGTACGAGTAGATTTGGTGCCTGGTGACAGCCTTTTTTCCTGGTTCATAGATGGCTACCTTCTCACTGTGACCTCACATGGCTGAAGGGGCAAAGGCACTCTTTGGAGTCTCTTTTATAAAGTCACTCATCCCATTCACGGGATCCACCCTATGACTTAATCACCTCACAAAGGCCCCCCACCTCCTACACCATCACATACGAATTTGTGGGGTTCACAAACATTCAGTCTGTAACACGTATCTTGACTATGAATTACCATGTGCTTTAGACTTAATACAAATCATTTTCTAAAAGTGTTTTGTGATGAAAGATACAACATAAGTGGAAGTTCTCACTATTGCTTGCATTATAGCTTTGCTACAATATACTTTACTTAGAACAATCAGAAAATTACCTATTTTCCCAATCATCAGGTAAAATATGGAATATTCTTTCCTGTGAACAAGACAGACCCATGTTGGATTTTATAACTTTGATAGGTAGTGTTTTTATTGTTATTTTTTATATTGTGCTTCTGTACTTTGCTTTATGCATCAGCTTTTCACAAAATGCAAAGAATGGTCCCTCAGTGATTGTTCAGCGTCTGACTATTACAAATAAAGAGAAACTTCCTCAATTGCCTCTTCCCTCTCACGGAGGAAGCAACTGCCTACATGAAGGACTCACAGACAAGGTCAGAGGAGACCGTCATTGTAAAATGTCCCAGTCCCCTCACTTGAGCCACATTGGAAAGAGGGCAAGTGTAGGAATAGTTCAACTCTCTGCCATGGGACTCCATATGGTTCTTTAGAGCTTTGTGTGCACACACTGAGGCTCCTGCAGGGAAAAAAAATTTTTTTAATTGTTGCAGAAACAGTTTATAGCAATAAATAGCTAAACATAAAAAGCT
The DNA here is from genome assembly GCF_048773025.1 of Camelus bactrianus. Lineage (NCBI taxonomy): Eukaryota > Metazoa > Chordata > Mammalia > Artiodactyla > Camelidae > Camelus > Camelus bactrianus. The sequence continues at coordinate 14,200,812 of NC_133559.1, forward strand.
ATTGAGTTTAAATTAATTACGTATTTAAATTTCAAAATTTCATAGAAAAAATAAAGGAGTCAGTGACACCGTTGATTCACCACAGAGGACAATATGACCGTCGCTGCGTTACAGGGGACCGCGTGGGTTGCCTCACAAAGCATTCAGCACATTTAATCAAAGCCAGATGACAATTTGTCAAGGAAGCTGTAGGCATTCTTGAATGTTCTCTTTCCCTCACATTACCCCCAACTCCATTTGAGTAAACTCTATTGGTTCCATACACGAAATGTATCAGTCCACTTTCTTTTTGCCTGAGACCTAGCCACAATTAATTATCTCTTTTTGCCTCAACAACTGTAACTTTTTCCCATTCTATCTACCCTTTTTACTTAGGCATCATTCCTTTTTTTCTTTTTTCTTTTCTTTTTCTTAATTTTTATTGAAATCTAGTTGATTTACAATGTTGTATTAATTTCCAGTCTACAGCAAAGTGATTGAGTTATTTACATATATATTCTTTGTGTGTGTATATATACATATATATTTATATTCTTTTTCAGATTCTTTTCCATTATGGTTTATTACGGGATATTGATTAGAGTGCCCTCTACTACACACTAAGGCCTTGCTGTTCTTCTATTTTACATATAGTAATTTTTATCTATTAATTCCAAACTCCTAATTTATCCTTCCCTCACCCCCTCTAGACGTCATTCTCACTCAGCAAATTGTAAGTTGAATTATGTCACTATCCTGCTTAAAACACCTAGTGCTTAGAATAAAATCCAACACCTCTACTCTGGTCTAGAAAGTCTTGAAAGACTTAGCTCCCTTCTATCTTTCCAGACTCACTTCTCTCTCCTTCTCCGTCACCACATTCTGCGACAGCAGTCTCCTTTCTGTGCCTCAACCAGATCAAAGTCAGTGTCAGTCCAGGGACTTTTCACTGCTGCTCCTCTTCCTTAACTCTCTTCCCTTTGGCTCTTCTTGTGGTCAGTATCTTCCCTTCTCCAAGATACCAACTCGAGTGTCATTATCTCAGAGGTAACTTGCCTGACTTCTCAGTATACTCTCAGTTACTCTTTCAGACAGTCCTGTTTTTTTCCTTCATAAACCTATGGTCACCCGCAATATTCTCGTATATTTATTTAGTTACTTATTTACTTCAACCTGGTTTTTCCCACAAGACTGTTATCTTCATGAGGATAGGAACTGTCCTTGTGTGTCTTTATCACCACTGTATCCCAAGGTTCCAGCACAGTCTCTGGCCAGGGGGTGGGGGGTGCATTCAGAAAAGGATTAATGATTGAATAAATGTATAGAAAGGCAAAGAGGGGAAGAAGGTGACTTTGACAGTTCTTTGGTGTTTACTGTGTCTTTATATTGAATATGCACTTCTTGTAGGAAGTGTATTGTTGGTCCCTGTTTTTTATTCAATCTAACAATCTATGCCTTTTATTTGGGGGTATTTGATCCATTTACACTTGGTACGATTGCTGGTATGGTTAGGATTAACTCTATCTAGAAGGCGATCTCTTTTTCCTCTCTCTTTCTTCTTTTGAATTAACTGACTGCTTGATTTTAATTCCATTGTGTGTTTGTTGTTGTTAAATTTTTAGTTATAGATCTGTCATGTGATTTTAGAAGATGCTTTTGGGTTTGTAGTATACATCTTTAACTTACCACAGTCTACTTACAAGCGGCAATATATTGTTTCACATATGGCATAGGGAATTCACAGCAGTATTCTTCAATTTCTCCCCCATCTGTCCTATACACTATTATTGACATACATTTTACTTTTACATATGTTATAAATACCACACTACATTGATATAATTTTTGTTTAGATGTTGATTACTGTTTACAGATTTAATACAATTTTCCTTTTATCCTTGTTCTTGTATATTTACCTATGTTGTAATGTTTCTATGTCCTTCATTTCTTTGTTAAGATTTGAATTATCCTGTGGTAGCATTTCCCCTTCCTCAAAGACTTCCTTTACCATCTCTTGTAAGGTAAGTGTGCTGCTGGTGAATACTGCTTTTAACGGCTCCATCTCTGAAAAAGTCTTCGTTTTGTCCTCAAATTTGAGTGCTAGTTTCATTGAGTACAGAATTCTGAAGGCATCTTTCCTTGTCAGTACTTCAGCTCCACTGTCTTCTTGAGTGCAGTTTTTCTGACAAAATAATCTGCTGTCACATTTATCTTTGATCCTTAGTGTGAAATGTGACTTTTGTCTCTGGCTGCTTTTATGATTTTGCTCTTTGTCACCGGTTTGAACAAATTGATTGTTGTGCCTTAGTATAGTTTTCTTCATGCCTTGTGTGCTTAGGGTTCATTAAACTTTATTGATCTGTGGGACTATAATCTATAAGTGTCATCAAGTTTATCAAACTTTTGGCCATTATTTCTCTAAATATTTTTCTTTCCTATCCCTCTCTCTTCTATGAACTCTATTTATGTGTACATTAGGTCTCTTATGGCTTTTTTAATATAATTTTAATTATATTTTTGTTTTTTCTTTCTGTGCTTACTTTTGGAAAGTTCCTACTGATTGATTGTTACAATCACTGATATTTTCTTCTGCAGTGTCTGATCTTTTGTTAATCTCAGACATTTGAATTTCAGCACTTGTGCCTAATATTTTTGTCTTCCTATGAATAGTCTTAAGCTTTGTTCTGAAATTAACTTACTTGAAAGCAATTAAAATTTCGGGGATCTTATTTCTAAGATTTGTTAAGCAGACTGAGATTATGGTTAATCTAGAAATAAAGATTTTGTACTATCAGGACAATATTCCTCTGTATATTCTATCCAATGTTTAATAAATTAGGGTGATTTTCCAGTCTTAATGGTGGGGCCAGGAACACTTCCTGAACCCATGTGACTGCCAGGCATGTTATCCCTACTTCTTTTGGATGATTCTTTCCCCAAATTTCCATAGTTTCCTCAAACATATATGTTGATCATTACTCAAGTGAGTTCTCAAGGGCAACCCTCTGCAGATCTCTGGAGTCTTCTATCTGTGTAACTTTCTCTTCTCTAGTATTCTGTTCAATGAACTCTAAACACCTTCATCTTCCTGGTCTCTTAATAATGTCTCTTCTACCCAGGGAGTCCATGTGGCTCCACCTTGGGTTTTCCTTTCCTGTTCCATGACCCAGGAACTCTCCATACAGTAACATGAGACAATTATAGGTCACCTCATTTGTTTGCCTGGTGTCCAGTGTCTTGAATAAAATTATTACATATATTTTGTTCATTTCAGTTATTTTATGTGAAAAGATAAATTCAGTTTCTGGTTTGTGATCTTGTTTCAAGAGTCACTATGGTGGCTGTTATTGTTTTTATTTTTTTATTTTTTTGCTTTGTTTTTTAATGCAGAGTTTGGAGAATAAATAGTTTAAGTCTAGAGAGCTTGAAAAATGAGGGATAAACAAAAGCCAATGAGGAGTTGAGGATTGGGACAGGCAAGATCTTAGTTGCCAGGAGTGACACATGAGGGAAGGGAATAGGAAGGAAAGGTAAAATATGAACTACAAATACGATTTCCCTAGGTTTGATTCACGTAAAAATTTTAAGGATACGCAATTAAATTTTAATTATTTTAAAATTACTTTTGGTTGTCAGACTATGTCTTGTGTTTTGATTTGTTTTAAATATTGTGCCATACACGAACTGGGCCACTGGCTTTTATGCAGATTGTAAATATTGCCATATGCTTTCAAAAGTCTGTACTTTCCCACATGCTTTTCTTTGTATTTGAAATGTGATTCCACCTTGACCTCACTAAATTCTTTACATCCTTTTACATTCAGCAGAAGTGTCATTTCCTCTGTGAAGCCTTTCACCTCTGCCCTCAGGTTAAGCTTGTTTCTCTCTCCCCTGCTCCTACTGTTCTTTGCTCAGGTAGACACAAATTCTAACACGTACTATAGTGTATACCACTTACGTGTTTATACACTATTTTCCTCAGCAGACTGAGATTATATGAAAGGCAGGAACCACATCTCAATCACTTTTGATCCAGATCCCCAGTACTTTTGTAAAATAATATATACTCTTTTATTTTCCCATGTCTGCTGTTTATTGAAGTATTCCTTATCTAATAGACATGTGACTTATTCCTCAATTTTTGTCCCAAATTTAATATTGTAAAAAGCTACAATTATTATTTGGTGCAGTCTTATAAGCCTGATAAAGTAATGAATACCTTTTACCAATTTAGCATTACTTGAGCTATATGTTTTATTCTAAACCTGGCTGTCATCAGACTCTCCCATCCCAGATATATAGCAAATCAAAATTTCTGAAGAGCAATTCCTAGCATTATGTGCTTTTTTAAGTAGTAACCAGGGTGAATGTGGTCATTGACAGATATCTGACTTCGTTCCTAGTTAGATGTGCAAAGATCTGAGATTGCCTTTCTGGGCTGTTGCATTTTAGGAAAGTTGGTTGCCCGGGGACCTCATTAAATTTGAAGATTTATAATAGAATCAAGACGGCAAAGGACAAAAATCTGGATGGACATGTAAAAATTAATATAGACATACACACACCTCTATTTCCTATCTAGGGTAGTGAGTACAGTTAGTAAATATGTATGTATTTATTGAAGGATATAAATGACTAAACTGTAGTACCTTTGCCATTCAAATAGTAAACCTATCAGGAATAAATTATGCATGGTCATTTTCCCTTTTTTGTCCCTCTTTTGCCATTTTCTAGGAATTGCTTGCCATAATTTGGTTGTAATAAAATGTGACTGCTTGGGAAATGTTCACAGAGTTGGCATTCATTTGCATGCTGCTGCCATTTCAGCCCAGGGCATTCTCTCCTTCTTCCTGGTTCTCCCTCATCTCCCCCACAAACCCCCTTGCAGGGCACTGATGAGATGTGACAACAGAATACACAAGTGCATTTCCTAGAGATTTACCAACATCCAGAAGGAAAGCTCGGAGGAAAAGGAACAATGGAAAAGGGGACTTGTGGAAGGAAGAAAGTTCCTAAGCCTATCATTTGCAAATGTCAGCTCCATTCTCAGGGAACTCTAGAGACTGTTAAGCAAACCTGTTTCTAATGAATACAACAAGAGCCATTTGAATTCTCTAGACTTGAGCCAGTCACATTTAACAGATCACCCAGTCTATCTTCCATTATCCTCAGAGGCAGCCTGGGCCTCACAGCATCTTTTCAATTTCAGCTTCAAATGGCCCAAGCTATTTGGGCTTCAATGGGATTCAACAGGAAAATGATGTCAGAGGGTTAACATAATTTTCCCATAACGCTATATAATTGCTATGTACTTTATAATATTATGTGCTATAATATTATATAAATATATAAAGTATATGAATATTATGTACTATAATATTACTTAATTGTTATGTATTTGTCATCCCGTTCTCTTTGCACTTTGGTTTTGGTGATCAATTAGTCTCCATTATTTATTAACAGAATCAGAAAAGCAGCATAGACGTGTAGAGCCAGTAGACCTAGATCTTCTTCTCTATTCCAACATTCATTACTTGCTGGTCCTTGGGTAAAACACATCCTCTCCAGACCTCAATTTCTGCAACTGCAAAAATGATGTAAAACTTCATCTTACCTCAAATGCTTGCTGACAGAGTAAAATGGAAGGATGTATTTTAAAAGTATAAAGTAATATAAACATATGAATTAGTATAATTATGGGCATAATCATCCCCGAATAGCCGAAGGTGACTTTTTGCCTCATTGAACTCTTTGCTGAGTCACATTCTATAAAAGAGAGAATATTCTATTCTTCAATATTACTTGGCTGAACATGTGCATCATTCCTTTAGTTGGCTGCTTCAATTCACAAATCATTCTTGTCACTCTGAATTCTCTCCTCTTTACCATTATATATCTGATCCTGAGGGGTCCATTGAGCAAGAATATTAAATAGGGCACAGTGCTGATAAGATTCTCCATCACCTTCTTCCAAGGACATTACTTCCACTGGATCCAGTTCATATTTACTTCCTCCTGTGCAACTACTAGTCCAACTACCATTATCCCTTAATGTAGAAATTATTACAATTCCCCAGGGACAAAAAATTAGTAAAGAAAGGATAATTTTTAAATGAACAAGGTACTAGCCCTGAATAAGTATGTGTACCATTTTGCATTTATGAAATTATTGACATGTTTTCATAATAATGTCTACTGTCCTGTGCTAAGCAGTAATTGGGTGAATAGTTCCGCATGGGCACTAACATGCTTCAGAGAAAAAAGCTGAGCTAGATATACCGCCTTGCCATTTGGGATTTCTTGAAGAAGCACATGACTTTCAGTCATCCTGATGTCTGAGTGCCCCTTAGTAGAATTTGATGTGATATATTCTTATTTTAGCCGCTTTCAAACAGAAAAAAAAAGGCCAACTCATCAGAGGTCGAGGGAAAGGAAAGAAAAGGAGATGAACAAGAGGACACTGATAAAAATAAAAATGAAGAGAAGAGAGGAAAAAAAGGAGAAGGAGGAGCAAAGGAAGAAGAGAAGCTGTAAAGGACGAGGAAAAAATTTCTGTGAGCTGTAAGTGGCATACTGTTATATTTTTGAGAGGAATATTTATTGTAATATATATTAAACAGAGTTAAAATTTCCTTTTTCTTTTCCTTTTCTCAACTCCTATTAGCAATGCCTGAAATTGTGGATAATGAACGTGTGTCAGAGTTTGCAAATTCAACAGCAATGGTAGGGGATGCAGAAATGGAAGCATCTTACGAGTACAAAGGCCTTGTTAAAAATGAACTATAGTGTTGCTTTACGCTGAAAAATCACTTTCCTGTATTAAAGCATCTCCACCTTTCATTTTATATAATGAAAAGTGTCAGCAGAATCATATTTAATACTTTCCTTGAGAAGTGGTTGATGTCCCTTCCAAATCTTGGTCCAAACTCATTCCCACACAAGCCAGGTTCAACCCCATTCAAACTAATTGCACTCTTTTATGAGGTGGTTAGACTTGGAGGGTTGTGATAGGATGGTATAGAAGGTGGTTGTCATTAGGCCACTGAACCAGAGATAGCAGGGTGCCCAGTCCAGCCGATGAGCAGATAAAGGACAGCAGGCAACACTACAGACGAGGTGGGTGCATTATACCCACTCTGCCCCCCAGCAAAGTCGGGGTTTCGGATATCACCAGAATAGAGGGGAGGGACATGGGGAAGAAAAGACTGACCTGGATAAATAGGAAAAGTGACCCAAAAAAGTGAAGATTTATCCCCAATTAAAAAGCAGACGTGTGACAAGGATTATGGTGCAAATCCTTAACCATCCGAGTAGCAGAGTTGGCCCGATGCCGAGTCATCTGAATGTTGAATAAAAACTTCATAAATCCCTACCATGGAAAGGAAGTTTTGGCCCAGGTATTGAGACAAGATGAGTTTTCAGAAATACATTAATAGGATTATGGAGAGTTCTAAACTCAAGGTACTGCTTCCTTCCCCGGTATGGGCCTAGTGTTCCCAAATCATCTGATTTTTCCTGTTAAATTATAATATCTAACTGTTATATAAAATTGCGATTTGGAACTGGTTGAAAATTTTGCAAAATACTACACAGGGCAAACAAAACATTCCTGCGGACTGTCAGTGTTCAATCTCTGTAATCCTCTCTGGAAGTTAGTACTCATTTCTTTTCAGTCCTATATAGTTCTCTACTTGTTAGTGTATATTATTGTTTTCTTGTCAATTAAATTTTAGGCTGGGCTGTCATCTCATTCCTGGCCATAGTTCCCACAGTACCCAACACTGTGCTTAATAAATACTGGAGAATGCGTTGATTGCCTCTGACAGGATATTGAATAAAAATCAAAATACAAGAAGAAGTATTGACATATTGTGGAAGGGGGTAGAAAAATAATAACTTTTCCCTAAGATCACTTACAGATTGAGAAAACATACCAGTGGGGGGAAAATCTCTATCAGTAAAGACAGCAGTATGGCAGTTCATTGTTTTAGGAAAATCTGGTGGAAGGAACAACCTGACCAATAACCCTGCTATTATTATACGAAAGAAACACCTGTAGATGATTCACTGGCTAACTGGGGACAGAAGAGGGAGGAAGGGAGGGAGAGAGGTAGCGAGGGAGGAATTGAGAGAGAGGGAGGAAAGAAAAGAAAAAAGAAAAAGAGGAGAGAGAAACCAGTAAGTATGTTGAGACAGAGATTAAAAAGTAAAAGTTTGAGGATTTTCCGATATTCTAATACATCCAACATAACCCCAAGCAAGAAGAGGTAGCAGGGTGTTTCCAGAGCCAGCTCAAACTGCCTGGTAAGACCTGAGAGCTTTCATCTCTTCCTTCATCTTGCTCAATGACTTCACACTGGTATCTCGAAATCAGCTATGATGGAACTAGTGACACTATGGAAATCAGCAGATGCTGCAAACAAGAGCTGCATCCACTGTTACATCACTGGGACTCTCTTGCTGACTCCCTGACCTCACAGGTGCCCAACTTTGTTCCCTGTTAGAATAACGTTACTTACCAGCCTCCAGCAGCAAAAGCTGGGGTAGAACTGGACTGTCTAGACCTATGGTAAGTTGTAGGTCCGTTACTGGACTGGTCCCTACTTTCCCAGCAGCATCCAGCACGACCCAGGGGCCAGGGTGATAAAAGGAGAGACTGACAAGCCTATACTGAAGGAAATGCGTCTCATTAAAAATTTCTACTAGCCTATGAAATAACACCTTTTCATTCAGCTGGGATCAATGTGGATGTGGCTCATTAAACAAAACCCCATACAAGAAAAGGTAAATTTGGTAACGAGTATTTATTTTAATAAAGAATTCACCATAGGATAACATTAAATAACTAGCTTCTCGACTGCACTTACATAAAATCTCTTTAAGAGCACTGCCATTATAAAAAGTGAGCTAATATTTAAGCAGAATATACAATGACTCTTTAGGGGAAAGATTGCTTAACTACTGAGAATAATTGTGGGACTGCTTTAAAATTTAGGAAGTCACTGGTTTCTATGGCTCCTCTGTAATAATTTCTCTATTCTGCCCTATGGCTGGCCAATCAGAAAAGGTGCAATTGGAATAAAAGATGGTATCTTAAAGGGATAGAAGGGACTGGGAAATTGGACTAATTTCCAGTTCTATTACTTTGTCAACATAAATGGAATACTATTTATATATCAATTGAAATACTCATTGGACACATTTGCAACAACTCAGTAGCTTTGCATTTCTAGAAAACACCGAAATTGGAATTCTATAAATGTATGGTCATTTAAAATGTTGAAGTTACATAACAGTGGGGATATAAATCCTGTCAAGTTTTTAATCGATCAGTTTTGTTCTGCTACTCATGAAATTCAGTTATGCTTGTTAGCTTTTATATTAAGGCTTGAAATTTAACCAGGTAATACTAAACAAACGTAATTTTGTTTTCTCCCAATGCAGGAAAACGGATGCAGCAGGAGGAGGCAGGGAATAAGAGGAAGTAGGAAACGGGAAAGTTTAAAGAGGACTTATTCTATGACAGATTGCAATAAGCAATTTTATGTGATTTTTTTTTCTAATTTTATTCCCCCCAAAAACAAAACAAACAAGCTTCAAGACATTTCGGTACATCTGTTTTACAAATGTGCAAACAAATTCAGAGAGGTTAAATAGCTTGTCGAAATTCACAGAAATGATTTTTCAGTGTCAGATGGGATTTTGAGTCTGTTTGACTCAAAAATCTGTTATTTGGGTAGACGTTGCTGATGTCCCCAAAATAGTGCATTTTCATTTCACAAAATTTAGAAACAATAGAAATGTTTAAATATTTAAAATGTGGATTATTTAACCTAGAGGCTTATATATAGTTATCGTCTCTCAGTCTCTTTTTCTATATATATTTTTCTGGTTTTCTTTTTTTTTCTTGTAGAAAGAATACGTTTTTCATTGTAGGAAACGCAGAAAAATATAGTGAAAGTAAAAGCCAATCTATTGTTTGTCATGGTTTTAGGGCCAGGCACACAATAGATCATTAATAAGTAGAATATTTTCTATTTATTGCTTCTTAAATTGGAATTACAGTACAGATGTATAGAATTCTGTACCAATTTAATAGATCCTTTGCAGGACATTTGATCCTGTCCAGAACATCCAATGAGACTTTTGGTCCATGATTCATTAAATCATACAGATATTTAACTTTGTTAAGGCTGTATTTATTTTATTTATATTATAATTCAGGATGAATCTTAGACTTCATATTTATTATTGTTCCTAGCCATGAAGTTCAGCAGGATTACTCTCCAGTCAATGAGTGAATGCTCTCAAGTATACATTGTCCTGATTATTGGCTTTGTATCCATTATATCTGTCAAAAAATTCAGTTATACGAATTTGATTTTGTCAGTATTGTCATGAAGCTGGTGGCCATATTTGAGCGTGACCACCAACAACCCGAGTGATAGCTTGTTCTTGCTGTTCACCATTTAACACTTAAATAAATCACCAAATTGAAGGATGATGCATTATCAGCTTTTGAAATTTGCTACGCCAGCCTTCCACGATGTTGTTTATCCTGTGACTGCTGGTCAATACTGATGTATAAACATTCCAAGTTTCTGGTGGAAATCTTAGAACTTGTGGTCTTCCACCTCTGCCAAATCTTCCATGGACAAAACTCTGTCAACAAAATCCGTTAGGTCATCTAAATTTTCTTCTGCGTTTTCCACCATGTGCTCAAAACTTTCACTTAACGTCTTCCAAAGGTACAAATGGAAGCTCAAACAACAGGGATGCACACCTATGGGGGTTACTTTCCACTGTCATACACTCAAGTTTTAGACACAAAGAAGGTATTTTTCACCGCAGTGATTGTGAAAGTGAAACAAGTATCCTTTTACTTCTGCATTTGATAGGAGTTTTTGAATCACGTTGATATTTGCAATCTCAAGATGCATTAGGCACAATGAAGGATTAATGTTGAATTTTCTTCCCATGCAAATGCAACTACTTTCTCATATGTATACCTGTAAGTGTCTTCTCACATTTGCACTGTTAGTGCATAAGTCAATGGCATAGTATAACCCAGTAGTACACGGTGCACAGCAAATAACCGAGTGAGCTGTGTTTGTGCCATCTTGCAGGCGCCATCACTGAGTAATGTTGTACTGGCACTAAAATGTCAAATATAGTCATTAGTTGTATAAAAAGTCTTTCTTCATCTTTTAAAAAATATTATATTTATTTACTTTGGGGGTTTTTTTTTTTTTTGGTTTGTTTGTTTTTGTTTTGCAGGAGGTAATTATGTTTCTTTATTTACTTATTTTAATGGCGGTACTGGGAATTGAACCCAGGACCTCATGCATGCTAAGCATGAGCTCTAACACTGAGCTGTACCCTCCCCACTTCTTTCTACACCTCGAGCACTGGAATCGTGCCTAAGACATGATTCTCCACATCTGGGCACTTCATACTCCTTTGGAATTTCAGCTCCATGCAATGAAGTTGGGTTTGGGGTTGATGGTTGCTTTGAATTCTATTAACTCCTCTTTAATGAGTTTCTTTCTGGTAGTATTAACAGGACCTTTTCACCATATCACAGAGAGGTCTCCAAAGTACCTGCCATGGTGTTGCATCCGGTTTTTCTTCTGTGTGTCGTTTTAAGCTATTCAGGGTTTTCCTTACTTCCCCTTCCACACAAAAGTTGTGCTGATGTTTCCCTGTCTCATCATGAATGATTGTAATGTTCTCCAAATCCTGACTACTGGTACATCAGGCATAGACAATTCTCCTCTTTTCACAGCTTCAGTACCTTTTACCACTATCTCTGTTAAGGAATGGAACTGGTAACAAAAACCATTATCATATAACACAGGCTTTTCTTTTTGTGACTATAGTATTTCTGCCATTTTCTCCTGAGAATTTGCAAAAAAAGATGTCACATTGCCAGGCAAGAAATAAAGGGTTATTTCTTTTCTTTTGTAGTCTTCTGACCGGTGGTCACTGGTTTACTAGCAGGGGAAACCTTACTAATATCTTATGGATTCAACAGGCTGTTCAACCCGGCTGGATCAGCCAGTAGGTAGGCACTCGCTGAGGGCATGGTGGTCCATGTAGACTGACGTGGAAGGGTGGAAGTCACATCATTAAAACCTCTTCAAATAGCAGCAAGCAATTCTTGTAGTCTACTGCAATCGTAACTCTATGGGACATCAATCAAGGGACATCATAACTCTCTAGGACATCATCAACCCTAGGCAATGGGATAGTAGAATGTGGGTTAGTTAGATGCCTAGTGTCCCCCTCACGGCTGCTATGACACCTGACCACTGTGCGGTAGGAGAGCTATGCTCCTCACTCCTCCCAAACAAGGGACACACTTTATAAAGTGTTTACCTCAAAGTATTCCCCATTTGTTTTACACAGTGGCTTGACCGAGCTCCTCTGGTGGAGGGCAGGAGACAGGCAGACCCTGCTTCTCTAGCTACTTCGTTCCCCCGGGAATCCATATTTCCTTCCCTTCATTTGGGCGGCATCAGTAGTGATACATCTCTCTTCATTAGGTGCAATGGAAAACCCAGCATTGCCTGGTACCTCAAGGCCACCAAAAGTATACAAGGCTTTTAAGCTGAGAGGGGTTGGGGTGAGGGGATGTGAGGAAGAGGTAAAGAGCTGGCACGGTGGCTAGAACTAAGGAAGTGCGAGAGTCTGGTATCAGATTCTGCATCGAAGTTAAATAGCCTGAGGACTGCGAGAAGGCCAATTAAGAGAGAAGGCCAATTAAAGGAAAAAAAATACGGAAGACAGTGTTGCCCCTGAGAGAACTATTTTAGTGAAGGGGCAGGGACCAAACTGAAAGTGAATATATGTATTTCTTTATCACTGACCCCAAGTTCATACCTGTTACAAATTTAGGCACAATGCTAAGCAAGCACAGGGGTCTGAAATGGCTTTTCTCAGGATGCTGCAAGCCTTTTTTTTTCTTTTTCCGTAAAGGGGCATCCCTAGGATGTAAACCTGGCTTTCTTTTTCCACATCCATCCATTCACTGGACCACTTATTATTTCATCCATACATCCAGGCCCCTAGTAAGTCTCCAGCGTAATCCTCTCCCCTGCCTTTACATGCCTGCCCAAAATGAAGCTGTGACAACCCTCTTCCCATCCCATATGCCTCTACAATGTCTACTGTGCCCATCTCAGAATAAAATTATCCCCTCATCGTTGGAGCTCTTTTTATGTCTTCTATTTTGTTCATTTTCTTTCCATATGCGTATTTCTTATCTCCTGAAATAGAGTTAAGACCTATACCCTTGAGGGATGGACTGTGTCTTATGCAATGTCTCCACACCAAGCTGTTCTGCCTTAATTTTAAACATTCCATTTTTTTCCCCCGCATTTCCTACAGGGCAAAGTGGAATGCTCTGAGCACACCATACAACTCCATTATGTTATAACTAGTTGTAACATAATTGGAGTTTTATGCATCAAAGCTTCGCACATGCACAGATGGAAAGCAAACTCCTGGAATTCCCTCAGTAACCATGATTTAGGCTTAGTTGCTCAATGCAGAAATATTAAATATTAATTGTGCACCAGACGCTAGACACAAAGGAACTGTCTTTAAGGAGCTCGCATCATGCTGCTTATATTAGTTTTCTATTGCTGTTCTAACAAATCAGCACAAACTCAGTGGCTTTAAAACAACTCAAGGTCATTAGCTTACAGTTCTGGAGATCAGAAGTCTGAAATGATTCTTACCAGGCTCAAAACAAGGTGTTGGAAGGACTACATTCCTTCTGGAGGTGCTAGGGGAGAATCTGTTTCCTTTTTTTTTCCAGATTCTAGAGGCTGCCTGTATTCCTTAACCCATGGCCCCCTTCCATCATCAAAGCCAGCGATGGTGCATTTAGACCATATATCAAATTACTCCAATCTCGCTTCCATCATCACATTTTATCTGACTCTATCTTTTCTGCCTTCTTCCTCTACTTTTAAGAATGCTTGTGATTGCATTGGGCCCATTTGGATAATCCAGGTTAATCTTCTTATTTTAAGATCGGCTGATTATCAACCTTAATTCCATCTGCAGCCTTAATTACCAAATGGCATGTAATGTAAAGCATTCAGAAGTTCTAGGGCTTGGAATGTGGACATCTTTTGGAAGCCATTACTCTCCCCATCATACTGATAGAGAAAGTTTGTCACAAATGAGAAAGTAAAATATTTTATGATGTAAGAGAAGTCTGTATAAAGGGAAGCAGACTAGAACAGGAAAGACAGAAAGGATTCTGTGATTGTTTCTGCCTGGTAGAGCATCAGATGTTACTCAGAAATGAAATACCATTAGAAATAGAGTCCCCCCAAAATGGTATAGTTTCGCATCAGGCTAAAGAGATAAAATGGTGTTAGAAGAAAGTAATTCTGAGCAAAGAGGACAGCAGGAGCAAAAATGCTTATTCATGAAACAGCATGACAAGTTAATGCAAATGGAAAGAATTTTAAATACTGTGCAAGAGTGCAGCATACCAAGATATAAAATTAGAGAAGAAAGCAGGGCCATTTCAGGGAAATCCTTGCATAATATAGGGAGGATTGGGGACTTTGTCTTGAAAATACTAATCCTTGAGAGTATTTTAGCAACAAATCAGTCTGCTAAGATTTATGTTTTCAGAACAATTACTCTAACAAAGAGCAGTGAGGGACTGGAGGTAAAGAATTCAGCTGTGTTTGGGCTAAGGGGAAATAATGAGAGCCTGAACTAAGGGAGCTGCAGGGAGGTTGGAGAAAATAATTTGATGAAAAAAAAAAAAAATGATGAGTAGCATTTGCTAGACTTGGTGACTGGATTTATGAAGTGAAAGAGAGGAACGTTTCCTGGATGACTTATAAGTTCTGTTTTAAATGACTGGTGTGATCCAGGGAAAAGGGGTCATAAGAAGAAGAACATGCTTAAGGATAAAGATAGAGTTGGATTCTATTTATGTTAAGATACTTGCAAGAAATCCGGTGATGATTTCCAGGAGACAGTTGTATTGGCCTAGAAGTAAGACAAATATGGGCTAGAAATTTAGACTGGAGACATCATTTTATAGGTGTTAGTTGAGGTAATGAATATTGTGGACTATACAGTGAGAAGAAAGGCTGACCCAGAACAGAACCCCGGGTATCACCAAAATTTATAGGATGGGTAGAGTAAGAGGATCCAGCTCAGGAAACTATGAAATACTGAGGCATGTGAGGAGAAACTGAGACAGAGGGGGAAAAAGAACTGTCATAGAAGTCAAAGGAGGAGAGACTTTCAAGAAGAGAGTGATCAATAGTGTCAAGTATCAGAGGACGGTCAAGTAAGAAGATGATGATTAAAGCCCATCAGATTTGGTGATTAGGAGGACATTCCTGACCTTTGCCAGCTTCATTGAAGAGATGGAACAGAAACCTAATTTCAATGAGCTAAAGAATAAACTGGTGGTAAGCAAGTCAAGACGACATTTTCAGTGCTATTAGCTTTGAAGGAAGAGTTGGCATTAGAATAAAAAGAGATTTGTTTTGTTTTGGTTTGGTTTGCAGTTAAAGGCATAAGGATTTCTAATCTTCACTCCTCCATGAAATTCTTTCCAATTGCTTCAAAAAAAAAAAAAAAAATTGAGTGCTCCTTTCTCCGAACCCCTGTGAAACGGCACATACCATTGTGAACTTCTCGATAACGCAGACAATATCCTATTCCTTTTTTTAACCCTCATGCCTGGTAGATGGAAAGAGGTCAATAAATATTGTTTAATGAATTAGTAAATGAAGGAAGGAAGAAAGGAAAATGTGTTGATTGGTTGACCGAATTTTGGAACACAAAAACGCTCACCCACGCTGGTTGAAAACTAGATTTCAGTGATGTTGTTTGGTCACTGGACACTAAGAAATATGATGCTTAGGCAGTATTCAATATATTTCTTTATAACCAACAAACAATAACTGGCAGAACGTTTTCTACCTTAGGGATTTAATTTTCATTACAACGCTCTCTTTATTGCTCACACTACCCTTTCTAATAAGTAACCTGAAGTGAGAGAGTCCTGGAGAGATGACTCTTTGAAGTTACACTGTGCTGTGCAATTCCTGCTGCCTGACCCCTCCCAGCCCCGGAGGATAAGTGGGCTACTGTCTTCCCATGTTAAGCGCAGTGAGAGAAGGGACTTCCTGGGCACCCCTTGGAGGGCTTGGCATGTTTCCCCCTGAAATGTAAGGTATCTAACTGTCACCTAAGAAAGACCAAAGGCAAAAGGGATGCGTGCCTAGAGATAGAAAGAAGAGGAAAGGATGCACTAGCAGGCAAGTGCACTTCCGCCAACAGCGAGGTGAGACTGCGCTCTGTGAGCACAAGACGTGGGCCCCTGAGCGGAGAGCTGGCCTAAGTGAACTTCATAGCGGCCCAGCTAAACAGGGCTACTGGGGAAGGGCCCTGACAGAGCTGTGTGGGCTAGTCCCCCAGGGCGAGGCACAGGGGCTGGGGGCAGTGGGATTGCAAATGCTGTTCCTCAAATCCCTAGGGCTTGAAGTCTTCAATATGCCGAGGTGCCATGTTTGGGGCACCACTTTCTATGGCCGTCTTCATGCCCACCTCCGAGGTGCTTCTCAGTCTTCAGGACTCTTCCGCCCCAGCAACACGCTGGCCTCAGACTTCTCCATCAGATACACAGCATCCCCAGGCTACACACTGGAAAGTGAGGTACAGTTTTCTTCGCTCTGAGATCCCCCTCACACGCACACACCGGGGTTTATATTTGCTACCGACCCAGGCCCGGGGAGTTTATGCGGACAGGAGACACTGTTGAGAATCCACATGACCATCAACTGACTTCTTCCTCTACATCTTTCTCCTCCAGGTGAGACAAAAACTCTTTGACGCACCCTAGGAAGAGTACATACCCTCTTTCCTAGAAAGGCGTCTACACCCACTGTTAGGTGAAAACCCTGACTCAGAATATTGAAAAAAAATCTTTTCCCTGAGGAATTGTGCCCACCACAGAACTGATCGTAGACTATTTGGAGAAAGCCAGAGGCCACATTTTGACTCTTTGTTCACCCTGTAATCTTTCTACCCTGGGAAAGATAATAGAATGGCCACACTATTGCCTAGAGGTAGGGAAAGGATATGTTTGGGAAGAACCTTTGGTTAAAATCCCAGGATTTTGTCTGAGCTGTCGTAGGAGCACACAGCAGAGCTTTCAGTGATGGGGCCACAGCAAACATGGTTCAAGCATCAGTCTCATTCCTGAGGTTTTCCACACATAGAAAGACCACATTTCCTAACTCCCACCCAGTCAAATGAGGGTCTACTGCCTTACTGGAGTTTTCAGAATGTCAATAATTAAATAACCAGGACCACGGTGCCTCTGAGCTGGCACCGGGAACTAAATCAGCCGGGTCGTTGTTTTTAGGGATGTGTGTGTGAGCACCCTTCTCCACCATTTCCTTCCCAGCCATCCCATCCTTGAGAAAACATTAAAATATTTTAAACACTATTTTTAAATTGAATTAAGAAAATGTTTACTCCATTTTTTTTTCCAAAAGCAGCGATCGGCCTCAGTGCAGTGCTAATGTTGTCAGGTCTCTGCTGAGAGGATGCTAGAGAAAGATGGAGCCCCCTCTCCTGCTGTCTGTCTCTCTCTCCCTCTCGCCTCCATTGAACTGTCAGGGAAATTCTCTGTGCCTCTCTCCAAAGGCACCTCAACAGCTGTGAACTCCTGACCTAATTGCTCTAATGGCATTCCCCAGCTCCCCTGCTCAAGGCCAGAGAAATCACAGCCCTTTGGACCTCTAGCCAGTAATTCATGGTACTTAGTCAAACTCCTTCCCCCACCCCTGCAGGCCCCCTCCTGCTCCTTCCCACTCCCTCCTCCTGTCCTCTGGCTCTCCACTCTCTGCTCTCTCCTCACACCAGTCTGAAGCAGCTTGATCACCTGCCAACCGGTATTGATTTTTGCTTCCCAATCTCCAGGCTGGATGGAAGGAAAAGATTAAAAACAGTTTGTCAGTTTGAAGTTGAATAAGAATTCGGCACAAGGGACGTCTTAGAAATGTGAGGAAGCGGTGGGGGAGGTTGAGAGTGTGGGCAGTCAAGGCCAAAGCAAGTCTTAAGGGAGTTTAACCCTTTATCTCAACCAGCCCCAGAATTTCTTGGAGAGGACTGAGCTATAATCCTGCACACTCCCCCTTTCCTGTATCTCCTGTGCTCAGATCCTCTCCTGATTTTCTCTAAGCCCACGGCATCAGCATATATTTGATTGGGGCTATCCTGGGTCCTAGGATCTTGTCCTGGTCCGCTCACCAGAACACTAATACATCCCGTCAGGTCACTTGGTCCTTACCAGGAGGTAGTGTCCAGCTTTCTGTGGTTCCTCACTTGTAGGGTCCCTGGCCCCGCACAGCCGAGCTCTATTAATATTCATGGAGCAGGGTCTGCTGCTGTCCTTGTCAAGATAGAGTGGGGAGACCAGAGAAATGTGCCCTTCAAAAAAATGAATATCGTTGACTCATGAAGGATCCTTTTTTGGTTTCTTTGTCAGCTATAGAGATGACAAATGATTTACAAGCATCAGTAGAAAACCTGAAGGGCCAGAGCACGGAGAAATAGCATGTGGAGAAGTCAAATTCAGGGCACTAAAATTTGACTCGCTCAATGGCCAGGTTACTAGTCTGCTAAGAGCTTGAGGGCTGAGCAGAAGTGAGAGAGGCACCTTTCTCTCCCATGTAAACGCAGCTGTTAGAACCAGGTCAGTCCAACTGGTGGCCGGGGAGGCAGGAAATGGGAGATTTCTATAATGAAGACTACGCCAATTATCCAGCACACAGCTCACTGCTGGGATCCAATTCCCTTTCTTTCCCTGTTCATTTCTGCAGGATTTGATGTCAATGATTTGTATAGCGTGTAGCATAACCAGATAGAAATCAGTCTTGTTAATATGAAAGTCTGGATGGTGGGCTAAGTCTAATGGTTTTATCCACTTTGCTCACTTATATTTTGTGGCTGATTATCAAGTATATTCTACTGCATCCAAGTAGCCTGTATGTGTAAAACATAATATCTTAACAGAGTTAAGTCAGAATCTCATGAAGACAGCAAACAAGTAAGTGAAGACTGATTAAAATGATGCTGAATATTAAGATTTCTACTCCCCTGATTAGAAGTATTTAAGCAAAATCAAAGGTAAGCAGGAATCTCTAGTTCTCTCTCACCACTCTTGCTACGGGAGGGGGTCTGGCCAAGATATCTGTCTGTTTGTCTCATACATTCTTCATCTCATGCCATAGGCTTTGCCACGTCTGTTTCTTTTTCCAAGATCTTTCATACTTGATCTCAAATTTATCTTTTGCGCATGTTTTACCGGTCATCTCTGAAGCCCGACTTCTTCACTGGGAAACTGTTTTCCTCCTATATGTTCTTCAAAATACTGCTTGTAGCTCTGTGATAGCTCCATACCTCTCAAAGCCTCGTATTCTGTTTCTGTTTTTATAGTGACTTATTATTTTTATAATGAACAGCATATTCTGTGACAAAGGCAATGGGATTAAAATCCCCTGTCGGGGAAAAAAATATGCCATTTGGCCCTGGGAATAACTGCCCACCTAAAGGTGATGTGAAAATATTCGTCCCATCGGACAAATAAATGGATGCCATGATGCCACTTCTAGTACACCCTCAAACATGTATCCATTCTCCTCCCAAGTGTGTCTGTTGAGGGCAACAGTTTCCTGTTGCCACTGTAAAACATGATCACACATTTAACAGCTTAAACACAAGAAAAATTTATAACCTTTAAAAATTGTGAATCACTATATTGTACACCTGTAACATAGTGTACATCAACCATACTCCAATTAAAAATTTAATTTAAAAGAATCTTAAAAAGAGCCACAAATTTATTCTTTTACAGTTCCTTAATATTGACCATTATGTACATTTTTAATTCTAGAATTTTCATTTAGTTTCTTTTCTTATAATTTCTAGCTCTCTGATGGAATTCTCAACTTTATTTTTTTATTTCTATGCAAATAAGAATATATATATTTTAAAGACAGTATTTGATGTATCCAGTATTGGCACATCCTGTTGGCTTGTCTCTCTTTTCGGTTGGCTTTTATTTAAAATACCTGATTTCCTCTTGTATTTGGTTACTTTTGATTTGGATTAATAATTGTAATAAAAATATTAGTGAAAATAATTTAATGATGTATAAAAAAGAAAGTACAAATTTGGTTTATTTAAGGAATGTAAAGAAGTTGAAACATCTGAAAATTATGCAATGTAATTCACATTATCAGACATAGAAAATTAATAAGAACATTTCAATATATGAAAAATCATTTGATAAAATTCAGCATTCATTTATGGTTTAGAAAAATACTGGAATAGAAGAGAAATTCTTTAGTCCAAAAAAGTATTTCTGCAACACAATACATAGCATGCATCATATTTAATTATAAAATCTGAAGCTTCCCCTTTGATAAAGATCCAGTCAAGGATACCTTCCAGGTCCACTTCTGTTTATCACTGTACTGGAGGTGTTAGCCAACTTAGTAAGATAAGAAAAATAAATAAAAGTATCAAGATTTAAAGAAGAGAAGTGAAATTGTTACTTGCAGATTGTATAAATCCATACAGAGAAAATCCAAAGGAAACCCCAGATAAATAATGACAATCTGTGTGTTTAGCAAGGTTGCTAGATACAGGGTCAATATACAAAAATAAAATGCGTTTTTCTGTATCAATATACCAACAAAAATTTTTTTTGAAAACCAATGCCATTTATAGTGTATCAAAATATCCAGTCCCTATGAATAATTACATCAAAATTATGCATGACATCTGCAATGAAAACTATAAAATGTTATTGAAAGAAGTGAATGACAGTAAAGCACGTTCATAAATTGAAAGACCCAGTGCAATGTTTTAATTATACCTAGACTTTCCAAATTGATCTATAACTTTTCAATGTTTACAATCAAAATCCCAAAAGAGGGTGTGTGTGCATATAAGTATATGTGTCCTGGAATTTGGCAAAATAATTCTCCAGCTGATATGGAAATAACCATGACCAAAAGTCACCAAAATCCTCTAAAAGAAGAGTTAAAATGTGAGATAACTTGCTCTGCCAGATATCAAGATGTTTTATGGAGCTGCAATAATCAAGATCTGGAAATGGACATTTAAAATTCATGACAGAAGTAACACCACAGCTCAGTGGAGAACAGTAAATGCTGTTGTGTCAACTGAAATATCTGTGCTAAAAAATGAATGTTGACTTCTACTTCAAATACAAAACAAATAAAAATTAATTTCAGTTAGACTATAGATCAAACTGTATAAGGTAAATCAATAACTTCTAGATGATAACATAGAAGATATTCATGACCTTGTGGTGAAGAAGCAGACCTTAAACAGGACATAAAAAGCAAACAAATGCTAAAGGAAGAGACTAATAATGAGTATATTAAAATTACAGACTTTTCATCTAAAAACACTGCAAGACAATGAAAAAGTAAGACATGGAGTGGGGAAAAAAATTCAGCACACATAATAAGAAAGGGATAATGGGATGGGAAGGGATAAATTTGGGAGTTTGAGATTTGCAAATGTTAGCCACCATATAATAAAACTAAATTTTAAAAAGTTTTGTCTGTATAACACAGGGAACTATATTCAATATTTTATAATAACTTTTAATGGAAAAGATTATGTATGTATTTAATGGAAATGAATATATGTATGTATATGCATGACTGAGACATTGTGGTGTACACAGAAACTGACACATTGTAACTGACTGTATTTCAGTTAAAATTTTTTAATAAATAAATAAATAAAAAGAAAGGGATAATATGTAAAATATAAATTATAAAATTACATAAATACCAATTATATAAAATTATACAGTTATAAATTAATTAGAAAATAACAACTGAAAACCAAATATAAATATGGGCAACATTTTGAGCTGATATTTCAAAAAAGAGAATACTCAAATAGCAAATAGGCATTTTTTAAAAAGTGTTCAGTGTGATTAGTATTCAGAGAAATCAAAATCAAATATTACTACTATCTACCAAATGAGCTAAATTTTTTTTTAAACTGACAATGCTGATTTTTGGCAGGGATGTGGATTAATGAGCATTCTCGTACTGCTGGTGAAAGTGTTAATTGTCACAGCCATTGAAAAACAATTTGGAATTATTAACTAAAATTTAACATCCTCATACCCTGCGACTCAGAAATCCCAGGTATATATGCAACAGAAATCCACTCACATGTGCATGAAGAGTCCTAGACAAAAATGGTCATGGCCACCTTAATCATCATACTTCAAACTGGGAAGAACTCAAATGTCCATCGACAGTAGAATGGGAAAAAAAGCAGCTATTATCACACAATAGAATAAAATGTGGCAATGAAAATGCAAGAATTAGAGCTACGTGCAACAAAATAAATGAATCCCAAAATACAACATTGAGCAAAAGGAGGCATGTGAGAAAAAAATGTATAGGGCGATTCCATTTTATATGGAATTCAAATAGCAGGCAAACTTAACGATATTTTTATACTGTGCATTCAGGTGGTAAAACTTGACGAAATACAAGGAAATGTTTACCATAAAAGTCAAAATGGCTGGAATATGATGAACGAGGAAGGTAAGAGTAAGAGACGAGATCTGAGCATTTTCAGTGCATCAGGTCATATATACACAGCCCTGGAGCATGTTGTGAAGAGTCTTAATTTTATTCTGAGTCAGATGGAAAACCACTGGAGGGCTTTGAGCAAAGGAGCGACATGAATGAAACTGCATTTTAAGAGGCTCATTCTGGTCTCGATGTGACAAATAGACTGCAGAAATGTAAGGACGGAGACTAGCTGGGAGGCTATTGCAATAGTCCATGTGAGAAATGATGGCGGCATGAACCAAGAAATAGTGGTGGAAATAGGGAGGAGTGGTTAAGCTCCAGATATAATCCAAAGGCAGAATTGATGGACTGGAGATGCAAGGAAGCCAAGAAGGAAAAGATGCCAAAATATTTCATCTGAAAAACTGGATAGAGTGTTGCCATTTAATGAGATGAGGAAATACATGAAATATGACCATACTCTCCAGTGTAATGTACTATAAAATCATTAAATAGAATTATTTCCTATGAATAAATTAGAGCCTCTTTTAAGTTACTTTATTAAATATAGCATAGCCAGTGGCGAGTTGAATGGGCCCCCTTCCCCAATGTTTCTAAACATCGCTCTGCAGAGTGTAGAAGTTTTGATTAGTATGCTGTCTTGCTTCTTCTGATCTCTAATGTACAATCCTATATTCCAGGGACTTGGACGATCATTCTTTTAAATTTTTTTTGAAGTGAAAAATAAAATGAGTTAAATGTTAACCAAAGTTTAGGCTAAATCTCAAAATGTATTTTCCCCTACCCACCAAGATGTGTGTTCTTGAATTTTTCTTATACTTTTCTGAAACTCCCACAACTATCCAGGTATCTCCGATTTAGAGCAGAATAACTTACTTGGAGGTGATATCTGTCCACTGAGCTCTCATGGTGGAGGATAAATGTTCATTGCCTGTGGTCTTTAAGAACAAAATGCTAATAAGGACAAGGTTTGAGGCTCTGGACAGAAGTGAACTGGAAAACTTAATAACCTAGGACAGATTGAACTCCTAACTAATGCAGTAATTAAGAGCATGAGCTCTGGAATCAGGGAGCCGTGGGTTCAAATCCTAGTCATGCCACTTAAATACAGTCCTACTTTGAGCAAGTTATTTCACCACTTTGGACTGTACTCTCCCCTTCTGAAAAACTGGATTTAAAATAAGATCTTTTTTGGAGAATTACTGTGAGGAATGGATGATATGATCTATTATAAAGAACTTGGCAAAGGACCTAGCATATAATTTTAAATGCATAATAAGTGTTAGGCAAACACATTTGCCAGAAAACAGTAAGGATTCAGCTGGCTTGGAGAGGAATAACCTGCCCGTAGTAGGTAGGCAATCTCAGTCTTGACTTCCTTTTGACTAAATTTAACTGAAAATGTCTCCACTGCTGGAAATAATGACTTATTAATAGTACTTGACTTTTATTATTTTTTTTTCCTCATGGGCAGATCAGCACATTTGTTTGAAGTCACATTATTTTGGATAATTAGAAGGAAGAAAGAGGTTAGTCTGGAATAAAGATTATACGCCATGGATTTGAAAAAAATCACAGTTGTTGCTATTGCTTGAGCTAACACTGGCGTCTTCTTCTCTGAATTAAATGATTTTCATTGAGCCCACATTTGGTTCTCCGCCCTTACAACAGGGAGTTCCAGTGGGTGATTGAAGCCCTGCATAAAAAGATGTATCTTACACCTATGCCTGAAAATTATTATGTCAGCACCATGCCTGAATGCCAGTTGAATTGAAATGTATGATTTCCTTAAGAACGTGTGTTGACACTTACTTTCCTCATTGGTCTCTCCTCTTGGTTCCAAGAGCCCATAAAATCTTACAACCACACAAACCAAAATTATATGGGAGACATTTAGTTATGTTTGGCACAAACTAGGTTGTGTGTGTGTGGAACCTTCCTCCTTTCTTTGGGCATTTGCTCGGCTCTACCCTGAATGGTGTTTCCATCTTCCTCTGGTCCAACTATTGCTTCCCAGAGTGTCTTCCCCATGCCTCGTCCAACACACCTCCCTCTCCGGGAGAGGCTGTCGGCCTCTCTCACTCGCTAAGGTGGATAGGCATGTCGTAGTCTCACTTAACAATCCCTGTGACATATCACCAAAGTAAACTTAAGCTCTGGATTATAAAGCTTTCTGGCACCTCAGTGATTTTCAAGGCCACTCAAGGAGCTTTGCGAATACAGGGAGGTCTTTAACAGACAGCTCTCACTCAGCTTAACACCTGCAGCGACCCAGGAAGGAGGACCTGGCTGTCGG
This sequence comes from Camelus bactrianus, assembly GCF_048773025.1. Classification (NCBI taxonomy): domain Eukaryota; kingdom Metazoa; phylum Chordata; class Mammalia; order Artiodactyla; family Camelidae; genus Camelus; species Camelus bactrianus. Next base: position 14,225,742 of record NC_133559.1, read on the forward strand.
CACTGCAGAGTTTTTTTCCTCTTTCTTTTAACACAGTGACACCAGTCAATCCCAAACCCCTCCACAGCATGTCCGCAAGTATTATTTAATGTGTGTTAGGTTAGGTAGCAATATCAAATACCGAAGGAAGCCACGTAATGGCACAAAGTCGTTTACATGACCTGCTGGGCTATCTGGATGGAAAAATGACTCATCATGAAACTTCTTATATTAAAATCTTCCTGTGGCTTCAAAATAAAATAAAAGTTCCATAATTTGAAACAAACAAACAAAAAACCCTTCCTGACCAGGTCTTTATTTACTTTATGGCCTTATTAAGTTGTCTTCCTCTTCTTAGACACCCCCCACACACACACACACAGGATGCACGTGCCTTCTCATTTCACTAGGTCTCTGCCTAGAATGGTCTTTCTTTCTCTGCCAGTTGAATTCTTATCCGTCCTTGATGATTTAGCTTAAGTATCACATCCTCCGGGAAGCCTTCCTTGATACACGTGCTGTCCTCCGAGGATGGCATACTGCCCTGCACTGTGCTCCCAAGCACCTTGATAGAGTTGAAATGATCCAAATAACTTGGTTCTAAACAATCTCTACTTTTTAGGTACTCTTCAATATCCAAAATGTGCTCCTGAGGATTTAAGTGTAAACAGAATTTCTATAGATCAACCTTATTATAATACATATAGGCAGTGCTATTGTGAAGAAATCAAATCATGAATTTAGTTCTTAAGGAAAACCTTCCCTAAGTAGATTTACATCAATTATTATACATGTATATTATCATTATATATTATATTATATAACATATATAATTCTATGTATAATAATAAGTATAAAGACTGTTATAAATAATAAATATTTATATTTATAATAATAAATACATATAAAAATAAATAAAACAGTATTTATAATACTTATTATTATACATGTATATTATTTTTTTTCATATTTTAAAAATTTAGGTTAAAGCATACCAAAATTCTTGATATACTCTGAATCAGCGAGCCTCTGTTGGTTGACTTGTTTTGTATCATCCATAAGCAGATCCACTTCTAAAGCTGATGGAGAGGAAGACATCTCACCCTAAAGAATTTTTAATCCCAGATACAGTAGCTCTCAAAATGTTATAAATCCCAATGTAACCCCTAGCAATGCTGCTAACATTTAGTACATTGATCCTTTAATAATATGCTTCTAATAGTTATTAATGTCTGAGAAATGTGTCTTTGGGGACTGCATTTACGTAATAGAAGAAATAGTGGACTTAGAAAAGAAAAGACCTTGAAATTCAGCATCGGGGGTGGGAACGTGCCTTCATTTAAAACCTGCTGAGATCCTTTGGGACATCTGTAAAAAGCCCTTCCTCTAGGTATCCAGTGTTCTCTATAAAGCAGACTTTGTCTCCCAGAGAAGAAAGAAATTAATCGTGTAAAGTATCCTGAAAGAGGAGACTTACAGTCAACGTTGAATAGCCAATTTAGGAAAGAAAAAAAAATCAACCTACATGGGCCGTGGCTTATGGGGAGATGGCTTCTAATTAGAACTGTCAGAGCCCCCAAAGCGTCCCCCCATTCACAGCAGACACCCTGGACACCCACAGGCACGGCACGCATCACCCACCGGGCCTGATTGTATGAGAGGTGTTACCACCTTTCGGTTTATGCTTTGTGTTTGTGTGGCTAAGGGTTTTCACTGACTCCGCCAGAGGTAAAATCACCTCCAAATAGACACAAGTGTGCAATCAAATTTGGACCATCAGTGATTACTGCAGCATGGAGAAGCACAGATTCTCGGTGGCCCTGCGTACAACGCAGTTTAACTTTAATTTCAGTGTTTTGCAAACCATTATATCCCTCAGCCAGCTTTTCCTAATGCACACATGTTTATTATGGTGGCATTAATTTCGGGTAGATAACAACCCCAGGGCACTATCTCCATTTTTTAAAAAATCGATACCTCTAAACTTCTAAATTCTCTACTGTGCTGAAGACACACTCTTTCACCCTTCGAGGTTTAAAGCAAGTAATGAAAAGCTTACAAAAATAGTAGATATTCATTTAGTTTCTCCTGATGGATATGAGACAAGAGGGAAAGGGGCAAGGTACAACCACTGAAGGAATGACACAGCAAAGTCCTGAGGACAGGACAAACTGGTTAGAACCAAGATGGCAGAAGGTTTGACTTCCAGTAGACCTTGAGCCTCACGGCACGCCCACAGGCGCCATGACAGGTCCTAGGCTGACCATGAAAGGTTGACAGTGGGAGGGGCCAGATTCCTAAAATCCCCTGCCCCTTCTCCAAAATAGTTGGCATAATCCTCCCACTCATTAGCATATGAAATTATGGAGTCCATAAAAACCAATGACCCTGCATCTCGTGGTCTCTCTCTTGCCTTCTGAGATGGCCCCCACTCTATGGAGTGTGTATCTCTCCAATTAAACTTGCTTTCATCTTATTATGCCTTGCTCTTGAATTCTTTCCCACGTGAGACAAGAACCTGTTCTCCAGTAACAGACAGCTGCTAATCAGGTCTTTCATTTTGTGAAGGAAACTAGGTGCTGGAGATCTATTTCCTTTGTAGCCAAAAAAGGACTTTTTTTAGATTGAAAAATATATGGAACCCCAACCATGTGTAGGGTGAAGATGGAGGATGTGATGTTGTAAAAGGCTCCAGCAGTACTATGTTTGAACATCTCTGGGCAACCCAGTCATAACAAAACAGCTATAACACTTGGGGAGGGTATGCCCTAGGGGGAACCCATCATATGTGATAATAATACCTTCCTTCTAGTAAACGTACCTGGCATTTGTACAGTTCACACAATATTTCCCATAACTTAACTTGAGTAAAACAATAATCTTGTAAATCAAGCAAGGAATATATTATTCCCATTTAATCACTGAGGCAACGGAGGCTGAGATGATCATTTGCTCACACTCAAAAGTTAGCAAGTAGCAGATCCAGCAGTAGAATCCATTGTCTGCTTCTTAGATTATTCAAGATTCTAATTGGTTTGGTCTTGGGGGACCCAAAAACCTAAATCAAGAACCAGCAGAACAGAATAGATGTTCCCCCTGTGATTTTCTGTACCCTCCCACACTAATTATCCCATGTCAATGGAGCTGAAAGCTTCTCCGCTATTTGTTGATTTGTATGATTCGATGGGAACCATGTCCTCAACTCTCTGTTGCATCTGACAGAGGGAACCCGGGGCTGGTACATGCTTGCTCAGAGGCACTCTCGCCCTTCTGCCTCCACCCATAAATCACAGAGCCTTTGAGAAGGCAGCCACCTCTGGGCTGAGCACAGCAAGTGTTGAACTGTGAGTAATAATTTATACTGCAGAGTAATTTCAGACTGAAAGTGAAAAAGATTTCTCGACCCTCCTAACGCTGAAAGGGGACGTAAGTCATATAATTTTATGCCAGCAACACATGTATCATATGAAGGGGGAAATATTCTTTCGATGACCTGAATGTTATGTGTTGTCATTAAAATATGTTTAGCCAAGGCTGTGGCTCAATTTGAAGCCCATTTGAGGGTACGTGTCATACTTGGTCTCAGGCAGGACCTGAAGCCAATTTAGAGAGTGTGTATTATGAGACGTCTTCATGTTAGAGGTGTGAAATTTACAGTCAATAGAAAGTAATTTTCTGATTGAACTTGGCCCGAGCATTGCAATGGATACAAGTGAGAATGCCATGGGACCCGCAGTATCCATCAATGACAGATTTGGGGGTTTAAATTCTCTCTCCAAGCAGAGTCAGGGCAGGCAAGATGCAGAAGTGGACAAAAACCATAAAGAAGTTGGCTAAATTAAATTCTTCCAGACACAATCTCCTATATAAAACTTCCTCAAAAGTTGTCTGTAAGCCTTTGTTCATTACAATCTTGGCAAGTAGATCTCCAGATAAGAGCTCTCTCCTTTTTCATGCCCACTTGCTTGCAATTTCTGCAACTTGGGAACTTCTGCAATCTCATTTATGCCCATATTTCTAGGTATTCTAAGATTTTTTTTTCATGTAAGCTTGCTTAGGACCCAGGCATCAAGAAAAGTCATCATTTCTAGACCTTCATTTATAGCTTGGAGAGTTAGAAGAATTTCTCAGAATCTTGGAACTCTATCTCACCATGCCCATTTTTTATGCCTTAAGATCCAGCTTATGAGCTCCAAAGCCCGTGAACAGTGTGGCAATCTAACCTATGCCTGGAGCCCTATCAGACCCCTGACCAGTGCCTGAATATTCCACCCAGCTTCATGCTTGGGCTCTATCCAGGCCAACTGACTCAGAAACTCTAGATACAGTAACCCTTGCATTATTTTTTTTTCCAAAACTCCCCAGGTGATTCTACTATGCATACAAAATGAAAACAGTTACCCTAACAATTTATTCTAACCCAGACTTTACTGTACATAGAAATCACCTGCAGAGCTTTTTAAAATTTTGTCTCAGTTGCCTGGGTAGAGTCAGAGTCTGCATTTCTAACAAGCTTCTAGGTGAGGCTGATGCCATTGGTCCATGGATCGTATTTTATGTATCAAAGTTCTAACCTATTCCTTCAAAACTTAGCTCAAAAGAGGTATCTTCTATAAAGATTTTCTTTATGTTCTCAGGCAGGATTAAGCCCTCTACTCCTTCTGCATTCTCAAACATCAGTCACAGTCTTACAAGTGTTCTTTAGTTGATCATTTACTTGTTTACCTCCCTACACACACACATAATCCCAATATACCCTAAGCTTAGGGGAAAAGGCAGTGACTTACTTATTCCTATTGTCACTTCCTATCATAGATGTTTGATAAATGTTATAAAGGAAGAAAAAGTGAGAAATAGAATAGAATGTATGAACCTTCTGGTACCTCTTGATCACTTTAAAGTATCTACCTCAAAGTGAAGCTATCCTCATAGCTTAATTCCAAGTGAATGTTCAATAACTTAATTCCATATTATAATTCTGAAGAATCAATTACTGATTCTGTGTGTTTACTAATTCAAGGGTCCTCTGACAGAATTTGTCAACTATGTAGAAGTGTTTCAGTTAGCTACTGCTGCGTAACAAACTTGCAAAATTCTGTAGCTTCCATAAATAAACACTTACTATTGCTCACAAGTTATGAGTCATCTGGCTGACAATAGGATTTAATAAAGAGATCAACAAGCACTCCTTTCTCTATTAAGAGTTTAGTGCTTCAGTTACAATACTTTATCAACTATTAGGTTGATAAAAAAAAAAACCTGAAAACAAAAACAAACAAACAAACAAAAACAAAGCGTAAATAAAGGACAGAAATAGACTCACAGACAGAGAATACAGACTTGTGGTTACCAGGGGGGTGGAGGGTGGGAAGGGATAGACTGGGATTTCAAAATTGTAGAATAGACTACACTGTATAGCGCAGGGAAATATACACAAAATGTTATGATAACTCACAGAGAAAAAAATGTGACAATGAGTGTGTATATGTCCATGAATAACTGAAAAATTGTGCTGAACACTGGAATTTGACACAACATTGTAAAATGATTATAAATCAATAAAAAATGTTAAAAAAAAAAAAACCTGCATTCTCTGTGGTGAAGTGCCTGCTCTCTTATATCTGCATCACATCTTGGGCAATCAGAGTTATATAGAAAATTATAGGAATTTTCCTTTCTATAGTTCAGATTTTTCTCAAAGTGCTTTTACATGTTTCAGTGTCATTTAATGATGTTTATCATTTTATCTGTGTAAATGAAAGAGAAATAGATTTTTTTATTAAACTGATCCCAAATATTAATAACCAAATTAAATAACTCAGTTCTCAGTCTCTCTTGATAGATAGAAGATAGACAGATAGATAGATAGATAGATAGATAGATAGATAGATAGATAGATAGATAGGCATTATTTATATATTATACCTATATTCCTCTTTTAGAACAGCATTCAGATTCAGTTACTTTATGTTTTCATATGATCAAGTCTCTGGAAAAGACCTCTGTGTTTAAAAATATTTTTTTCTAATCCTGCCAAAAAAGCTAAAATTCTAACCAGGGTATCTAAAATTCTTTTGAGTATTAAAATGCAAATATTACTTGGGAAGATTAATATGTGATTTAATTACTATCCACTAGTGGCTTAATTTGAGTTTGTCAATATCATAAATGCGGATAAAATCTTGAAGAAAAGGAACTTATAACAGGTACCTTTGGAACAGAATGGGAGGTTCTCCACACGCACCCCCTGATAAGAAAGGTAAGAAAAATCCCTCTGGGATGTAATTCAAAAATCCCAAAAGAGCTAAGGGTCACTGTGAGGCTCCTGGGTTGCCGAGGAGCAGATGGCAAGTGCTGGACAGAATTCAAGGAGAATAAGAGATCGAGAAATTGGGCAAGAGGAGAGTTCTGCAGGAAAAAAAAAAAAAAAAAAAACTGTCTCCTTTTATACAGTCCCAGCATTCAGCTAACAATTGCGTAGATTTTCTGCATTACAGAAGTGACACTTTTTCACTGAAAAATCTATTCATTTTGCAAAAAAGCAAGAAATCACTTTCTGATACTTTTAGCTGGGAGACCGAGAATTTACGTTTGCTATTCAGGCAAATCTCTCTCCTTTATTCTCCTTCACCTTCTCTGTTTATCTTATTACAGTTGTGCACCAACTCTTTCTTATGTCTCCCCCTTTTCATTCATCCTACCCCTTTCTTGTCCCATCTATTACTCTCTCATTGTTATAAAAGCAAGATGATCTCCGGTGGTGGGGAGGGGGGGCGGGAGGAGAGGAAAGTGACAGAACAAATGAAGCACAAACAGCTCCCTTAGAAAGGTCAGAAGGAGTTTTAAGTAGAAATGTCATTGTTATTCTGTCACAAAAATAATAGACCTAAACTGCGTGTACGAGGGGTGGCTTCTACTTTTCTGGAGCAGGAAATGATGAAATGCTCTTTTTTGAGGTTTGACTTTTAATCCAGAGTTGTGTTAAAAAAAAAAAAAAAGTCTTAATCCGTCTGTTAGTTTCCCCACACACTGCCCCACAAGCTTCCATTCCCGTAGACAACCCCAGGATGGGACAGATGTGGCAGGTATCTGGAGGGCTTTGCATTCATCTTTCTCCAGGCGACTAGAAGAATCTCTGATGAACTCAGACTAACTGTTCTGATTGGCGATGGGGCCCCAAGGCCAGAAGAGCATTAAGCACATGTACCAGTTGTCCCCTCTCTGCCAGAATCTGACATATCCAAGGCTTATAATCCATTAGCATCCCTCTTTCTTTCCTTCCCTCTCATAATACAGTAGGGACCAAAAAGAGCTGATCAGTAGAAGACAAGAACCTAATAAGATGAAGCAGTCAAAGAGAACAGGTCTTTTTAATCCTCAGCAGCCCCTGTTCAGCCCTCAGGACTGAGCCCTTTACAAATAGCCTGCACAATGAAAAACAAAATGTCCCTAAGAAGATGCTTGGTAAAGCCATCTAGCAATGACACTTTATTTCCATGCCATTCTTCATTTTTCTTTTCAGAACAGGTTCTCATACTTTACTTTATTTCACCTTCACAGGAGCTTCAAGAGGTTGGGCAAGTGTGTTTAACCCCATTTGGTAAACAAGGAAAAAGCACGAGGTTAAGGGGGACGAGGTAAATGTCCTGGTGTCGTCGGGTTAGTTGACTTGAGAACATAGTGGGAACATCTAATCCAGTGCTTGGTGTCAGTAGAATGTCTTCAGCGTTGCCTTAGCACCTCACTTGAAGTCCCGTTAGACCTGTGTGTCTGTGTGTCTGTGTGTGCCTGTGTGTAGGGATGTGCTTTGCATATCAAAAAACGAGTGATACTTGTCATTTTATGGTGATCTAGAAAAAAATACATTTCCCCCATATCCAGCTCCAGAATTAAGTAACTCCTTTGATCTCTCACCTTTAATTATTGAATCTTTGTATCATCTCCACCCTTGCAGTCGCATTGACAGCAAATGCTGGGTTTGTGTTCCCGGTTGCATCGGAGACAAGCCACTCCGTCTGGAGGATGCCTCTCATAACGTTATTTTTTATTCCATCTCATAAAGCCTGTTCTGTATAAATATATTTTAATTAATTAATAAACAGGATATAATGAATTCTGGCAGGGTGACATTTGAGCACAAAGCAAAGGGTTTAAACAGATCCTGACATGTGTTAGACAGGAAAACATCCCACACATGCACACACACACGGATACACACATGCACTCACATTTACAAAAGGTCTTTTTATTCATTGGAGAGATTATGCAATAAGGAGCTTCAGAAGGTTAACTTGACATTTGAGGGGAAGTGAGCAAGACATACAGAGGTACAGGAGAGGCAAATGGTCCAAAATAGGTGGCTAGTCATCGACGGTGATGCATTTATATTTTAGAAGTAAAAACACTGGACAACAATAGAACTGGTTCTTTCTAATAAGCTTTAAAATGTCTCATAAATAAGTCCTTTTGTTGAGAGAGCAGTTTTATTGTTTCTTGCCATAACGTTCTCTAGTAAATTCTGTCTTGCTATGCAGGGAAGTGAACACGGGGAGAGACTTGACACACAGGTGTATTCAATAAACATTAGTTGTACCATTGTTTGAACCAGGATTTCCTATAACACAGCTACCCTGATGTGGAAGATCTTGAATGTCCTCACTGCAATAATCCTTGTCCCCAGGGGACATATGTCTGGAATATTCTGGACACAGAACTGGAAAATCAACTCAATATTGGTTAACCCCTTCTGAATAAAATTTAGAGAAGAAAGCTACTTTTATGATTGGAGAACTTTCTTTATTGCTTCTCTATGCCTTTAAAAGTTTACTTTCCATAAAAGAAACTCTGTCGTGTTTTAAAATACATTTCAGGTATTCCTCTATTTCAGCTTGTGACAATATACATTGCAATTACGATTCCTTCTTTCCCCATCTATAATCTGAGCTGCTCTATTGAAAAGATTGCATCTTATTCATTTTGTATACTTAACTCTCTGAATACAGGATATGTTTATCAAATGAATGAACCCTCAATTGTGTTCTTCATGTTGGTATAATTATCTGCATTTTTGCAATCTATTTTCTATCGCTGTTTAAGAAGCCTCTTAAAAATATTGTCAATCGTGAGCAAAATTCACAAATGAGTGATGTGTCTTGAGTTCCTTCCATTTGCCTTTCTCTTCCCAGCCCATGGCCTGTTATCTAACCTTGCTCCTCCCATCACCTAACTGCCGAAAGCATTAGTAATGCTGCCCTTCAGCCATAAAAATGCTTCTCAGGGCTTCATGCTATGTCAGTTCCTGACCACTAACATCACCAGCACCAGAAGCAACCCAGGGGTGTGAGTGAAGGCAGGTCATTTCCCCTCTGAACCTCAGCTCTCCCACCTATGAAATATAAAAGTAAAAAGACATACTCCTGTTGCCAAGAGTAATATTCTTCTGAATTGGACCACGCAAACCCCTTGGGTGTCCTAGCGGAAAAAATTGGGGCCACCAATCTGACCATGATCTGGTTTTAGCTTTTTGCATATTGAAAATTGTACAGTGGAAAAAGCTTACTGATACCAGTATTATTAATGATCTTCTGTAGCCAACTTTACTTACATGGAATTTACAGACTGCAACCCACTATCTGTTCCAAAATCTCAATTTCAGACAGATTTGTTGAGTGCTTAAAAGAATGTCCACCACATAGTAAGCATGAGATAGTGTCGATTAGATACAGTAAATTTTAAAATTCTCAAATAGCCTATATTCAGACATTCATCCGAATTAATATTTATGAGAAAAGTTGCCAGACCACAGTACAGAACACTTGGAAAACAGAAAAAGGAAGGAAAATCACCTAATATCACCGTCATTAGCATTTTGCTAAATTACCTTCCAATACTTTTCATAGATGTTGTAGAGAGAGAGGTCAAGAATGTTATTACCGTCACACTCGACGTTTTTTGAACACGTGCTTTACAGCGATTACGTCATATAATTCTCACAATAATTCCCATTTAATTCCCGTCATCTGATACTAGACCCTGGGTAATGCCATCATGATAACTGTGACAGAGACAGCCAGTTTTCTAATAAAATTTTTGTTTCCTTCCTTCATGTGACACTGTTGTTGCAAAACAGCTTTCCTTTCAGGAAGGCTTCAGTTCCCACCTGGCAGTGCATACCTGGCAGTGTGTAGTCAGGGCCATGTCAGCTGGTTCTTATGAACAGAGCTGATTGAGAATGATTTGTATCACCTCGGGCCTGAACTAATTAAGCAGCAGGTCTGGCTTTGCATCTTGCATCGCATTTCTCAAAGCTACAGGTAAAAGACTCCAAGGTCCTGGAGAAGATGGTGGAGCCACAGAGTGGGAGAAGGCTGGGTCCCTGAATCACCTGGAAAGTTCCCCTGCACACATCAGTGTTGAGCTGTTTGCATCTTACACTGTGATAGATAACCTTTTATTATAAAATCACTGACATTTCAGAATGAGTTACCTTACACAGTACCTTAATAATGCATTAATACTATATACCAACTTGCTAGAGGTTATAATTGAAATCGTACTGATATTCAAGTTCTCAAATTACTTTTAAAATTTTACATCATTTTATAAACAATTCCCCTATGATGCGGCATGATTTCTATCAATGTAAATACTTGCAAAATAGTAAGATATTTCACAGGTTTATAATAATTTCTTGTTACTAGATATCTGTTATTTACTTTTGCCAACAACAAAGAAATAATGGATTGTTTAACACCTTCCTTATATATAACGTTTTCTACATGAGAATTAGGTCATTATAAAATACCCCTTCCAAATGACTTACTGTCCCAAAGTGTGTAAATATTAATGTATACAAATTACCAAAATAATTTTACCAATGCCCTAGCAAATAACAATTTACCAGAGTGGTGTTTTATCATAACTTACAAGGAATGAATAATCTTTTGAAAAAACATTTTCAAGTTTAATAAATTAAAATGTTACATTGCTATTTTGATTGATTTGATTTACTGTCCCTACCAGGGGCTGCATTTTCTTTCTTATAGAATGTATTTCTATATGTTCTACTGGTTACATGGTGAATATACTTACCATCTGTAATTTCTTATGAACCTTAACTAGACAAAAAAATATGTTGATAAACGTGATTTGAGTAGAAGACTCAATTAGCAAAAGAAATCAACTATATAGTTATGTGTTTGGAGGGCATTATAAAATCTATAGGCAAAAAACCAGAAAGTTTTATTTTGGCATGATTGGGAAAAGATAGATGGAAATAGTGAAATTAGAAGGGGCCCTTGGTGTAGAGCTGGGGACTCCAAAATAAGACTTGACAATGTCTTTCCAGGATTTGCGCAAGAGATTAGGTGAGAAGGAGCATTTTGAGGGGTCCTCTAGTGCCATTACCTAGAAAGCCAGCTGATACACCCAATGTGCCCACTATCTCTTCAGCTGATGGAAGGGAACTGGGCAGGAAGCTGAGAGTTCTGGGAAAAAGCACTCTGTTCCCACACTGGGACCTAACGAATCCTTGCAGCTGACATTCTGGTTCTTGCTTCAGACTGGGCAGTTGAGGCAGAGAAGTCAGGAAAGACCTGGTATTTTCATCTAGTGAAAAAGACAAAAACTAATGTAATAGGGAGGCAGAAAAAAACGTCATGCTGGTACCACTAAATTTGATTTTATGTGACCTCACTGGGGTCTACACACAAAAGAAAACCAAAGAATGAGGAAATTAGATGGTTCAAACCCAAAACATCAGACACACCTCCTCTCACCTGCATTGCTTTAATAAATGTTTTATTGCAGCCTGGTTGATTCCAATAATTGTCATATTTCCTCACCTCCTTTGGCTGTGTGGACACAATCATAGGTATGAAGTCGCTTTTTCAAAGTGCAGGGAGGGAGGTGGGGGCAGCCCTGCATCCTGCATGTCACAGCCGTGCTCCCCACCCCCAACAGGTCCCATTAGAAGACACCGCAATGGCAGTTCAAATTAACTTAGGTCAACCGGTTGCCTAGCAGTAAGAACTAACCTTAACATCAATCTGAATATAAATCCTAGTTGATATTTATTTCAAGCTTGAACGACTACGATTTATTAGTTTATTTCAGGGGTCTTCAGTGGCCTTTGTGTCTCCTTTGGTAGGAGGTACAGAAATTGTTCTGTAGGTCATTAGTGACAACCGCTCTTTCCCAAATATTAAGCTAAACCTTCTAGAAACCCTAATGTAATTCTTACCCAGCATGATTGTGCAGGTAAAGAAGCTCTGATGGTTTAATTTCAGTTAAGACCCTCAAAGGACGTAGTGCTAGTCTACGAGCCTCTGAAACTGAAAATTGTTAAAATCATGGGGAAGGGCATTCATTTCAATTAATCACAAGTGATTCAATAACTTTAAACCCAAATCAAATTGCTCAGACTTGATATTTCTACTAATTCTACTCCCTATCGTTTTGAATCGTTTGGAAATAGCAAAGGAAGAAAACAACTGAATGATTTGCACTTATTACAAATTTTTCACATAAATATGAATGACCAGCTGACGAGTCATTGATTTTCTAGCCTTGCCCATCTTGCCCCAAAACAACTAACTTAAGGTAAAAACAGATAAACCCAGCCTACAGGCATTATAACATTAAATGTCATTAGAAACTTATTTATCAGAAAGAAAAAGAAATACTCCTAAATCATTCCCCTTAGTAGATTTTATTGGAGATTTAAAAATGTATACATTTGTTATAAGTTTCAAAATCTGTGAAATCCATCATAGCAAAGACACTATCGTTGTGCCTTGCTCCTAGAATATAGGGCTTGGTGTGCTTTTTGGCTTGTGATGTGTATGCAATAATCATTTGCTGAATTTAAAATTTTGTTGATATTTGGGTGCTCCTTCAAGTTTCAAATAGAACCATAAATCTTTAGGGTTCATGAGGCTGGATTATATTTTATACTACAACAATTCTGTAGCAAATTTCCAAACTACGTAAGGCCTCACCAGCTCATACGTAATGAACATACTTTCTTGCATGAAAATGTGCACAGAAAAACATGTCACATCTCAGAGTTTCAAAGGGCTTTTTGACATCAATTTATTCCCTGAGCATTTTTTTTTTTTGTATTTTTTAGAAACTCAAACTCAAACCAAAGATTTGATACATTGGAATTAAAGGGGAAAACTCTGTGTGTGAATTCAATGCAAAGACACAGAGGAAAAACCTATCCATTCAAATCAGTAAGTATTTATTTATTATAAAAGGTAATAACATTTTCTTTCACGGTGGGGTTTAGAAATAAGATTGAACTTAGACTGTGAGACAAACCTACAATTGAAACTCAACTCTTTTGCTTATTTCAAGTTATCTACTCTCTTGGAAACTCTATTTCTTTACCTACAAAATTAGTATACCAATCTCTATTTTACATGGTTGTCATGAGAATAAAATTAAACAATGTATATAAACAAGGGAATTTTAGGACAATGAAATTATTCTGTATGATACTATAGTGGCAGCATGTCACTATGCATTAGTCACAACCCATAGAACATACAACATCAAGAGAAAACCCTAATGTAAACCATGGACTTTGGTTGATAATAATGTGCCCATGTTGGTTCATTGATTGTATCAAATATGCCACACTGATGAGGGATGTTGAGCGTAGGGGAATATATATGTGTGGATGGGGAGGGCTATGTGGGAACTCTGTATTTTCTGCTTAATTCTGTTGTGAACCTGAAACTGCTCTAAAAGAATAAAGATATATATATATATATATATATATATATATATATATATATATATATATATATAATTTCACTAATATTGTGTTTATCAAGTAGAAGCATTTTACCATTGAACACTATATCTTGAAATGCTCAGGCAGATTTCAGTACAAGTTTAGTTAACTACATCAACTCTCAAGTTTCCACCACCCTTAGAAGTAAGAATTAAGAACGAAAGTTCAGATGAATTCCCACATGTAGACCTGATCATCTATCAGTCACATTTATCCCATCAACTTTGAAATGGCCCTTGAGATTTCAGGTTGGAAGTAAAAAGTCCAGATCTTAAACTATATTCTTCATGTTAACTTCTTCTTTTAAATAAATCTAAATACTATTACAAACCCAAAATAAAATATACATATTATAGCATAAAATTATCATGAAAAATATAAAACGTTTTTGTTAATTTTTAATTTCAAGATAATTCCTCAATGGGAAAATTCAAGTTATGATGATGCTTCTGGCCCTACGCCAAGATAATCAGAAAACCATGATATGGTTGGAACAAAAAGGAAAGTATTATTTGCCACAAGGGATCTGCACAAAAGATATTCTGCTCCCCGTTCCACAGATGTGGAATCTGGGGAGCGGTTACTAGCATTCTGTAGCGTGTTGCCAATTGTTTTGATAGTCTGTGTAAAGAATGTTGATGCTTACAGGTGTGTGCATGACAGATACAGAAATATTAGCAGCCAGAAAGTACCTTGCTGTGGAATAAATCTGTGATCACTTTTTGGTCTGCTATAGACAAACCAAGATAGGGTGCCCCGCTCCCCGTTTCTTCATGCTTGTGTAACCATCCAGAAAGATCACGATCACGTCACCTACCATTCATTAGACCCAGTTTTCTTCCCTGTTAAACTGCAGGCTGCAATCCTCTGCAGCTTCACGAGGGTCAGTCTGCTGTCATTTTTAACACACATTAAGCCAGGATGTTGGGAATTCTAGCTCTGCCAGTCAAGCAATAGGAAGGGTCAGGATGTAGCCACCTGCCTATTCCCTCATGCCCTCATCCACATCACAGACTGTGACACTGATCTCTAAAGCTGGTCTCAACTCACCACAAAGAAATGTTTCTTATATTTTCTTAGCCAATGTGATTCTCGCTGGGTAAATTTCAAGCTTCATCTGCTATTAGAGCCAACACAGTTGTTACTGGGAGGGTTTTTTGTTTGTTTGTTTGTTTTTAACATTTTTTATTGATTTATAATCATTTTACAATGTTGTATCAAATTCCAGTGTAGAGCACAGTTTTTCAGTTATACATGAATATATATATATTCATTGTCACATTTATTTTTCTCCGTGAGCTATCATAAGATCTTGTATATATTTCTTTGTGCTATACAGTATAATCTTGTTTATCTTGGGAGGGTTTTTTTGACTCAGTTTTTTTTGTTGTTGTTGACCTTTGGAATGATGGAGAAGGTTGAGGTTTGGGCCCTTGCACAAGATGATGGGCAGAGGACGGAAATGAAGATGGTGCAGAATCTAATCTCGGTCTTTTCTTCTTTGAGAGGGCTATTTCCCATCTACCTCTTGAGTGATTAATAATACAGTGGCTGATTCTTCTTCACTCAGAGGGTTATTGTCATCCTTGGTGGAGTTTGACATTTTACTCCTTAAGTAAACACACCCTTAGGTGAGGAGACACCAAGAGACAGATTTCATTATTAAAAGAAGATGTCACCAAAAGAGAAAGTGCACAGATATGCATGGCCAAGAAATAATCAACATACTAAAGAGACAGGCACAACAAGGCAGAAGGAAATGAGAGCGGAGGGGAAGGGAAGAATAGGGGAAGGAGGGAAAAATGGACAAGGAGAGAGAGGAGGGGATGTGTCACTTGGAGCACAATGCAGAGAGAAGACAATAATACCCTGTTCTTAGCTGTCAGGGTACATTTCAGGACACTCAGCCGTCTTGCTCCTACTGAGTATGGGAACAGGGCTTACATTTATATTATTTATAGGTAAGTGTGAGCCTCAAACAACTGTACTGTCAGGGCCAGTTTGAAAGGAAAATAATAGATAAAATACTTTGGGGTGCCAGGTTGTGTCAATTTAATTTGCAACTTTTAAGTGGTTAAAAAAAATAGTAACGGTGCATGGTAAGCTTGAGTCCACAACGCTGACAGCAATCCACAAAGGCGAGCAGCTGGGCGATGGGAGGTGGGGTGTGTCAGGAGGCTACGGACAAGGGCATCAGTGGGGGCTTCACAAGAATGATTCACATTCATCTTCTTTGCCCTCAAGTGGCTGTATTAGGTCAGGTCCCCAGATCTCCATCACATATGAACTGAAATGTATAATTACACAAATGTTGCCACTGTGTCTTATTTATCCATACGTCTAATATTTATTGAAGTCTTTGCCCTCACTAAACTTCCTCTTGCAAGAAAGACATACATTAAGTAAGATAAATAAATAATATATATAATATTAGACAGTGATTAGCACTTAGCAGATAAATAAAGCAAAGAATGGAGCTAGGAAATATTGAGAATGATGGTAAAAAGAACTAAAAAAAAACAAAAAAGCAAACTATGTGCATTTCTGAGTCAAGAGAAAATGAGAGAAGTGAAATTAGAAACAGCAACTATACAAACTCTTAAGAGTTTTATCGTAAGGGGAAAAAAATGTTTTTAAGTGATATCTGGAAAGAGGAGCAAAGAGAGTTATCAGTTTGTTTTTGTTTTTCCTTGCTCTGATTTTTTTTTTTAATGATGGAGAAATAGCAGCATATTCTTGAATAGGAGACATGGGATGAGACCTGATGGACAGATGGAGGGGCTGGCCTTATGCAGGAACAGGGGCAGTTCAGGGAACTGACAGTTCACAGGTACAGTTGCTAGAAGGGATGCAGATGTGATTGTAACAGGTTACAAAAAGGTTTTGCAGCGAAACAGAAAACAAATCCATCAGCTGAGAGTGAAGAGTGTATGAAGGTATTAGAGATTTCAGGAGAGAGAACGCAGGAATCAGTGTTCTAAAATAACTAAAAATGATTGGACACAAAAAAAAATACGAGTTCTAGATAGCACTAGAGGCCCATTTGAGGTAAAGATTATGGCTTTAAAGTGAGCGCAGTCAGCATGGTTGTGTGTTTTCCTCCAGCCATTCCAGCTGGAAGTGAGCGGGCACAGTGTATAATGAGGGTTGAATTACTCAGAGTTGTGGTTTAGCCAAAGAAATACAGTAAAGTCAAGACAAGTGCAAGGGACCTGAAAGTATATTCAAGGGAGTGATTATAATAATTAACTGGAGAATTGAAGCTGGGTAGGAAGGTAAGTAAGTAAGATTACAAGGGACCATGGGAATGTATCCGCATCAATGGATTATGTATCTCAACTGGGTTTAATACTTGTGAGACTTGAAGAATCCAAAGGAAGAGCGGGAGCAAGAAAGACAGAAACAAAGAATGGAGTATGTCGCATTGAGACTGTGGAAGTGTTACAGTTATTGGTAATGGCAAGATCTAGGGCAAGACCATAGAAGTAAACAGCTCAAGGAAGACAGAATAAGAACATCGAGAGAAAGGAGGACAGACCGAAACGCCAGGGTATTAGAAAAGATGTCAGTATGTTGCACTGAAACCACCAAGAAGTATGACGTAGTGCTTCAGTGAGTGATAACAATGTAGGAGCAAAAATATCAAGGAGGGAGCATTTATTCAAAAAAATTAAAACATAGCAAATAGGAGACTTTATTGGGACCATCTCGTGTCAATGCTGATTTCGTCTGGAAGGTTGTATTGTGGTTGTGTTAGAAAGGGTCTTTGTTTTAGGAGAAATACGTATTAGAGGACTTAGGCATGATGGAGCATTGTGTCTGTAACTTGTTCTTACGAGGTTAAGAAAAATAATGAAAATAACTTGTCATCAGTGTGTTGCCTCTCAACTCCAAATTCATATTTTATTGTCTTCTCTACAGAAGTGGATCTGGGCCTTTTAATTTTTTTCTTTGCCAGCTGGTAGCAAGCTTTATCAGTAAAGAGAGCTTAAGATATTGGAAAGATATTGCAGGAGGAAGGGATTTTGTTTCCTGGTTCCACTGCGATCGTTTGGCATGCTTCTGCAGCCCAGGCAGCTTCCTCAGTGCTTGCTTCCTGCAGCTTCTCCAGCATCTGCTTTCTACAGTGCATGGTGGCCAAAGCACCCAATGCCCAAAGTATCCACCTGCAATCACCTTCAACGGTACATCTCCCCATGAACAACTTTCCCAGGCTCACTGGAGGGTGGATTTCCAGTAAGTTGCACCAGCACAGAACTACAAGTTCAAGTGAACCACAGTCATGCCCTCTTCAACCAGGTCTAGATCTCAGCTCTGGAGAGATTCTTTCCTGGACACTTTACTTCAGCCCTAAGGGTAATGACTGCTCCTTAGAGCTGCCCTTCCCATATTATTTAGAGTTCTCTTTACTTTTTACTAGCTCATTTCTCATTTATGCTGTCCCCAGTAACACAAATTCTTTACATTAAACTTTCCACCTTCAAATTACTATGTACTTCTCAACCCTAAACAGATCTTGAATAATAATATATACATTTGGATATGTAGAGAGCAGTGTCTATAGAAAGAGAGAATATGGAGATGGTACTGGAGCAAATGTGGTAAAATGTTAACAACTGAGGAATGTGTAAAGACAACATGGACATTTTTTGTACTGTTCTTGCAGCTTTTTTAAATAATGTCTTAATTTAACTCCTGGTGTTCTGAAATTTCATGATGCTGTGCCTTGTTACTATTTGAATGACTTTTGCTATAAAATTAAACAAAATAAAAAATGAGCAGTTTTGATAAGATACCTGTTTTAATCAAATGGATAACTTTAATACATAAAAATAGAATCTTACTTTTGTACCATTTCAGTATTACCTGATTCTATGCTGATTTAAAAAAAAAAAAAAAAAACAAGTGTTCACTTTCCTTTTAAATGGCCAGAATCCCCACTATGTCATGTCGTCCTCCAGCATCTTTCATAGAATTAGAGGCTGAGCTATTAAAGCAAACAAGACATTCTACTACAAATGGGTTGTTCATGAGGGCAACAGGAGCCCATATACACGACATTTGTCTGGAACTCCAAATATAAGTTTCAAAAAGATTATTCTAGAAAATCCACTTTGATACAGTAGCTCTAGCCCATCCCATAGTGGGTTCTTTATGAATCATTCAAAGTCAAGTTTCCAAAACATCCTCCCTCAGTCTCTATTCCAATCATGCATGTGTTTGTCTTTTCTACTAGAGTGAGGGTTTCTTGGGACCACCTGCTTATTTCATCACTATGTTTTCAGAGCCCACAGTGATGTCTCAGAAATTACAGGCACTAAGTAAATGTTGAGTTAACATTTCTTGCCTACTGCTTGGTAAATAGCTCCTACAAGAATCCTAAGAAATTTGATGTGGAATTGCCTGTGAAAAATCACTCTACTCAACTCATTATCCCTTTTTTTCTTTAATTAATTTCTTTCTTTGATTTTTATTTTTTAATTGAAGTATATAGTTTGATTTACAATATTGTAGTAGCTTCAAGAGAACAGTATAGTGATTCAGTATTTTTACAGGTTATAATCCATTAAAAGTTATTGCAGGATATTGCTATAATTCCCTGTGCTATACAGTGTATCTTTTTATATTTTTTATGCATTATAGTTTGTATCTCTTAATCTCATATACTTAATTTGCCGTCCCCCCTTCCCTCTCCCCTTTGATAACCACTAATTTGTTCTCTCTATCTGTGAGTCTGTTTCTGTTTTGCATTTACATTCATTTCTATTATTTTTTAGATTCCACGTGTAAGTGATACCATACAGTATTTGTTTTTCTCTGTATGACATTTCATTTATTTCACTTAGATTGACTCCAAGTCCATCCAAGATGCTGCAAATGGCAGAATTTCATTCTTTTTGTATCTGAATAATATTCCATTGTGTATATATACCACATTTTCTTTAGCCATTCATCTACTGATCGGTATTTGGGCTGCTTCCATATCTTGGTTATTGTAAATGGTGCTACTATGAACACTGGGGTGCATGTATCTCTTTGAACCAGTGTTTACATTTTTTTCCAGATATATACCAAGAAGTGGAATTGCTGGATCACATGGTATTTTATTTTTATGTTTCTGAGGAACTTTCATAGTTTTCCATAGTGGCTGCACCAATTTACATTCTCACCAATAGTGTACAAGGGTTCCTTTTCCTTTCAAATCCTCTCCAACATTTGTGATTTGTAGACAGTTTGATGATAGCCATTCTGACAGGTGTGAAGTAATAAATTATTATTGTTTAGATCTGCATTTCTCTAATAATTAGCAATGTTGAGCATCTTTTCATGTGCCTATTAGCCATCCATGTGGCTTTGGAAAAATGTCTATTCAAATCTTCTGACATTTTTTGATTGGGTTATTTGGGGTTGTATATATTGAGTATTATGAACAGTTTATATATTTTAAATACTAACCCCTAGTCAGTCATATCATTTGCAAATATTTTCTCCCATTCTGTAGGTTGTCCTTTTACTTTGTCAATGGTTTCCTTTGCTGTGCAAAAGCTTTTAAGTTTAATTAGGTCCCATTTATTTATGTTTGCTTTTATTTCTTCTGGTTTAG